>NW_027185872.1:8279970-8342684 GCF_028583685.1 Petaurus breviceps papuanus | reverse complement strand
TCTCTCTCTCTCTCTCTCTCTCTCTCTCTCTCTCTCTCTCTCTCCCTTCCCTTCTCCATCTCCTTTTCCCTTTCCCTCTTTCTCCCCCTCTCCCTGTCTCTCTCTCTGTCCCTCTCTCTTTTCTTCCTCTCCCTCTGTCTCTTTCCTCTCTCTCTCCTCTCTCTTTGTCTCTTTCTTCAGAATTGTGATGGTCCCATGTCTGGGAGTGGAGGCAGAAAATAAGAATAAGTGGACCCTATCTTAGAAAATAAAATTGAGCATTCTATCAAGGGAGCTCCCTAAGGGAACAAAAAATCCAGGGTCAGATAGATGTCCAGTGAAAATTACCTAACATTTTAAAAGTACTGTAACTAATGTAATTTGCACATCAATAATAATTATTATTATTATTAATGTGAGTTGTATATAGTAGATTTGCAATTTCATGTACAATTATGTTTTTTCTATACTATGTTAGAGAAAGTCTAGTTTATTTCCCATAATAAGAATAAAATAAATAAAATTAAAAAAGGAATTCTAATACAATATAAACTCCTTGGAAAAATAGGCAAAGAAGCTCTAGTCTTTTATGTCACAAATATGGTGATTATACCTAAATCAGGAAAAGAAAAACAGAGAAATAAAACTATAGACCAATTTCCCTAATGAAAATTAGTGTAAATTTTTAAATAAAGTACTAGCAAGGAAATTACAGCAATATATCTCAAATATCATACACTATGAGGAAGTAGGATTCATAATAGGAATGAAAAGCTATTTCAATATAAGGAAAATTATCAGCATTATTGAAGCTATCAATAACAAAAATAATAAAAATAATATATTATCTCACTAGATGCAGGAAAAGACTTTGACAAAATACAACATTCCTTCTTATTAAAAAAAAGAACTAACAAGCATAGGAATTAATGGAGCTCATTTTAAAATAATAAGTAATAGTTATTTAAAACCATCAGCAAACTTTATCTGTAATGGGGATAATTTAGAAGCCTTCCCAATAAGATCAAGGGTGAAGCAAGGATGCCCATTATCACCACTATTATTCAAGTTTGTACTAGAAATGCTACCAACAGCAAAAAGAGAAGAAAAAGAAATTTAAGGAATTAGAATAGTCAAAGAAGAAACAAAATTATCACTCTTTGCAACTGATATTATGATATACTTAGAGAACCCTTGAAAATCAACTCAAAAACTAGTTGAAATAATTACTATATTTAGTAAGGTTTCAGAATGCAAAATGAATCCACACAAATCATCAACATTTCTATCTGCTACCAATAAGGTTCAGCAGCAACAAAGAGAGAAATTCTTTCAAAACTAACTGTAGACAATGTAAAATACTTTGCAGTGTAGCAGCAAAGATAAACCCAAGAACTATATGAACATAATTACAAAACACTTCTTCTCAAAAGTAAAGTCAGATCTAAAAAACTGAAAAAAGAAATATCAATTGCACATGGTAAGGTCAAGCCAATATAATAAAAATTAATAATTCTACCTAAATTAATTTACTTTTTCAGTGCCATAACAAATTACACAAAAAAAAAATTGAACAAAAGGTCAAATGTAAAGGAAGGTGTCGTAGTTGTAGGATATCTCAAACGGTAATATAAAGCATTAACCATTAAAATTGTCTAAGAAACACAGTGGTGGATCAGTGAAATAAATTGGGTACACAACACATTGTAGTAAATGACCATTGTATTTGGTAAACCCAAAGATCCAAATTTTAAGGACATATATTCATTATTTGACAAAAAAAAAAAATCTGCTGGGAAAACAGACAGAAAATATGTATGGACCAAAATCTCACACTGTTTCCTAAGATAAGGTCAAAATGGATATATGATTTATACTTAAAGGGTGATATGATTAAAAAAATAGAAAAGCATGAAATAGTTTACCTGTCAGATCTATGGATAAGGGAAGAATTTAGGACCCGACAAAATATAGAAAGTTATGAAACATAAAATTGTTCATTTTATTATATAAAATTTAACAAGGTCTTGCTCAAGCAAAACCAATGGAACTAAACTTAGAAGAAAAGCAAAACAAAACAAAACAAAAACCCTGGAGGAAAAGTAGGAAAAATCTCTGATAAAGCTTCATTTCTCAAATATATAGAGAACTGAGTCAAATTTATAAGAATCCAAGTCATCCCCATTTGGTAAAAGGATATGAACAGGCAGTTTTCAGACAATGAAATCGATGATATATAGAGTCATACAAAAAGGGGAGGGGGTCGAAATCAAACCCAATTCATTGGTGTGATCTTTCTCTTCTTTACTGATGCAAGCATTTGGAGACATAAATTTTCCCCTGATCATTGCTTTTTTTGTATTTTGTAGGCTTTGATATGTTGTCTTATTATTATCCTTGTCTTCAATGAAATTGTTTCTATGATTTATTCTTTAACTCACTATTTTTTTATAAATTAGGTTACTTAATCTATGTTTTTAATTAGTTTTAAATTATTTTAGTTAGCTTTTAATCTGTATCTGTGGTCCCTTAATCTATCTTTCTGTTTGTCTGTCTGTCTGTCTGTTTGTCGGTCTCTCTGTCTCTCTCTCTCTATCTATTACTCTATCTATCATTGTGATTTGAAAAGGATATTTTAATATATACTATATATGGTCAGTCTTTGTAAAAGTATCATGAACCACAGTGAAAAAGGTGAAGTCCTTTCTATTTCCATTCAGTTCTCTGAAGATATTACATATAGCTTATCTAAAATTCCATTCACGTCCTCCTCTTCTTTTTTATTTTTTTAAATTTTTAAATTAATTTGTTTGTTTCCTCTTATTTTACAAGATTCAATCCCACAATTCCTTGAGTTTCATATTTTGTCCCCTTCCCTCCCTCCCCTCCCCCCCCCCTGCCATGGGGGCGTAGAGTCAAGTATAGGATCTGTAAATGCTTTCACATTATACATTAGTCAGGTTATAAAGAAGGATTGTATCAGATGGAATGAAAAATGGTAAACAGGACATAAAACCAAACAAGAGAAGGAAAAAGATCAGGTATTTTGGTTCCACCTGGATATAAACACAGTTCTTTATAGTTCTTTCTCTGGATGCACATATTTCTCTCCATCATGAGTCTTTTGGGATTGACTTATATCCCTGCATTGCTGAGAAGAGTCCAGTCTATCAAAGTTGGTCATCACACATATGTTGTGTCTGTAATTGTGTACATATTTCTCCTGGTTCTACTCTTCTCACTCAGCATCAGTTTGTATAAGCCTCTCCAGGTAAATATGAAGACCGTCTGCTCCTCATTTCTTGCAGCACAATAGAATTCCATAACATGCATATACCACAATTTGTTCAGCCATTCCCCAATTGATGGGCACCCCCTTAATTTCCAATTCTTTGCCACCACAAAAAGAGCTGCTATCAACATTTTTGTACATATGGTTCTTCCTCCCACTTCTATGATTTCTTTGGGATATAACGCTAGGAGTGGTATTACTGGGTCAAAGGATATGAAAGTATTTATAGACCTTTGGGCATAATTCCAGATTGCTCCCCAGAAAGGCTGGATCAGTTCGCAACTCCACCAGCAATGCATTAGTGTTCCAATTGGCCCACATCCTCTCCAGCATTTGTCATTGTCCTGTCTTGTCATCTTAGCCAATCTGACTGGTGAGATGTAGTACCTCAGAGTTGTTTTGATTTGCATTTTTCTAAGCAATAGTCATTTATAGCATTTCTTCATGTGCTTATAGATATCTTTATTTCTTTCTCTGAAAATTGCCTGTTCATATCCTTTCACTATTTATAAATTGGGGAATGACTTTTATTCTTATAAATTTGACTCAGTTCTCTGTATATTTTACAAAAGAGTCCTTTGTCAGAGATATAGGTTGTAAAGATTCTTTCCCAATTTCCCACCTCCCTCTTAATCTTGGTTACATTGGCTTTGTTTGTGCAGAAGCTTTTCAATTTCATGTAGTCAAAATTATCCATTTTACATTTTTTAATGTTCTCTAATTCTTGTTTTGTCATAAAGTCTTTCCCTCTCTACAAGTCTGACAGATAAACTATTCCTTGTTTTAAGAGACTGCTTACAGTATCAACCTTTATACCTAGATCATGCACCCATTTAGACTTGGTTTTGATATATGGTGTTAAATAATTGTCTATGCCTGGTTTCTGCCATACTATATTACAGTTTTCCCTGCAGTTTTTGTCAAATAGTGAGTTCTTATCCCAAAAACCAGGATCTGGGGAGTTTATCAAACAATAGATTACTATATTCGTTGACTTCTGCCTAATCTATTCCATTGATCCACTCGTCTATGCCTCAGCCAGTGCCAAGTAGTTTTGATAACTGGTGCTTTATAATACAGATTAAAATCTGCTTTAGCTGGTCCACCTTCCCTAGCATTTATTTTCATGAACTCCCTTGATATTCTGGACCATTTATTCTTCCAAATGAATTTTGTTATTATTTTTTCTAGCTCTATAAAATAGATTTTTGGCAAATTAATTGGTATGGCCCTAAATATATAATTCAACATATAATTTAATTTAGTTAAAATTGTCATTTTTAT
The DNA here is from genome assembly GCF_028583685.1 of Petaurus breviceps papuanus. Taxonomy (NCBI): domain Eukaryota; kingdom Metazoa; phylum Chordata; class Mammalia; order Diprotodontia; family Petauridae; genus Petaurus; species Petaurus breviceps. The sequence goes on along the minus strand of NW_027185872.1, from coordinate 8,338,129 downwards.
TATATTAGCTCGACCCAGCCACGAGCAATTGATATTTTTCAATTAGTTAGATCTGACTCTATTTGTGTGAAAAGTGTTTTGTAGTTGTGTTCACATAGGTCCTGGGTTTGTTTTGGCAGGTAGACTACCAAATATTTTATAATGTCTAGAGTAACTTTAAATGGGATTTCTCTTTCTATCTCTTGCTGTTGAATTTCATTGGAAATATATAGGAATGCTGAGGAATTGTGTGGGATTATTTTATATACTGCAACTTTGCCAGATTTATTTATTGTCTCAAGTAGCTTTTTACTTGATTCTCTAGGATCCTCTAAGTATATCATCATATCATCTGCAAGGAATGCTAGGTTGGTCTCTTTTTTGTCTAATTTGATTCCTTTGATTTCTTTTTCATCTTTAATTGCTGCTGCTAACATTTCTAGTACCAGATTGAATAAGAGGGGTGAGAGTGGATACCCTTGTTTCACCCCTGATCTTATGGGAAATGCTTCTGGCTTCTCCACATTACATAAAATACTTGCTGATGGCTTTAAATAGATGCTACTTATTATTTTAAGGAAGGCTTCATTTATTCCTATGCTTTCTAATGTTTTTAATAGGAATGGATGTTGTATTTTGTCAAAAAGCCTTGTTTGTATATATTGAGATGATCATGTGTTTTCTGCTAGTTTTATTGTTGATATGATCAATTATACTGATGGTTTTCCTAATATTAAACCATCTTTGCATTCCTGGAATAAATCCTAACTGATCAAAATGTATTATTCTTGAGATTAGTTGCTGTAGTCTCTTTGCTAATATTTTATTTATATTTTTTGCAACTGTATTCATGAGGGAGTTTGGTCTATAATTTTCTTTCTCTGTTTTATCTCTTCCCGATTTAGGGATCAGTACCATATTTGTGTCATAAAAAGCATTTGGTTGGACTCCTTATTCACTAATTTTCCCAAATAGTTTGTAGAATATTGGAATCAATTGTTCTTTAAATGTTTGGTAGAATTCACTAGTAAATCCATCTGGCCCTGGAGATTCTTCCTAGGGAGTTGACTGATGGCTTGTTTGATTTCTTTTTCTGAGATGGGATTGTTTAAGTAATTTATTTCCTCCTCAGTTAATCTGGGCAACTTGTATGTTTGTAAATATTCATTCATTTCCCTAAGATTATCAAATTTATGTGCATGCAGTTGGGAAAAATAATTCCTAATTATTGTTTTGATTTCCTCTTCATTCTTGGTAGATTCACCCTTTTTTATTTTTGATACTCATAATTTGGTTTTCCTCTTTCTTTTTTTTATCATATTGACTAAGGGTCTATCAATTTTTTTTTTCATAAAACCAGCACTTAGTTTTATGTATTAATTCAATAGTTTTCTTAATTTTAATTTTTTTAATCTCTCCTTTGGTTTTCAATATTTCAAATTTAGTATTTAATTGGGGATTTTGAATTTGTTCTTTTTCTAGGTTTTTTAATTGCATGCCCAATTCATTGACCTCCCTTTTCTCTAATTTAATCATGTATGCAGTCAGGGATATAAAACTTCCCCTAAGAAATGCCTATAATGTATCCCACAAATATTGGTATGTTGTCTATTATCATTCTCTTGAATGAAAATACTGATTGTTTCTATAATTTCCTGTTTGACCCACCCATTCGTTAGGATTAAATTGTTTAATTTCCAATTAGTTTTTAGTCTGTCTTTCCATAGCCCTTTATTGCATATAATTTTTATTGCATAATTATCTGAGGAGGATGCATTTAATATTTCTGCCTTAGTGCATAGAATTGTGAAGTTTTTATGCCCTATAACATGGTCAATTTTTGATTATGTGCCATGAACCGCTGAGAAGAATGTATATTCCTTTTTATCCCCATTCAGTTTTCTCCAGAGATCTATCATACCTATCCTCTCTAAAGTCCTGATCACCTCTTTAACTTCTTTCTTGTTCATTTTGAGGTTAGATTTATCAAGTTCAGAGAGGGGGAGATTAAGTTCTCCACTAGTATAGTTTGCTATCTATTTCTTCCTCTAATTCCTTTACCTTCTTCTCTAGGAATTTGGATGCTATACCACTTGGTGTTAAGTAGTGATATTGCTTCATTCTTTTTTTTAAAGCAATTAGGGTTAAGTATCTTGCTCTAGGTTACATGGCCAGTTGTTTCTGGGTGTGGTGCTAAGTATCAGAGCCTGGATTCGATCCCAGGACATCCCAACACTGGGGCCAGTGCCCTTACTCACTGAGCCACCTGGCTGCCCCTATATTGCTTCATTCTTGATGGTGCCTTTTAACAAGATACAGTTTTCTTCCTTATCTCTTTTAATTAGGTCCATTTTTGCTTCTGCTTTATCTGAGATAAGGATTGCTACCCCTGCTTTTTTTTACTTTACCTTAGGCATGATATATTTTAGTGCAGCCTTTTACCTTTACCCTATGTGTATCCCTCTGTTTCTGATATGTTTCTTGTAAACAGCATATAGTAAGATTACAATTTCTAATCCATTCTGCTATCCATCTCCATTTTATGGGAGAGTTCATTCCATTCACATTTACAGTTATGATTGTTATCTGTTTCTTTCCCTCTATCCTATTCCCACCCCTGTTAATGTTCATATTTTCTCCCCTTCTCCCTTCTTCCCCTTAATAGGTTTCCTTTTGACCACTGCCTCCCTCAGTATTCCCTCATCAGTCCCCCTCCCTTTACTTCCCCTTTCCCCTTAACTCCCCCTCTACCCCCCCCACCTTTTGTAGCCCTTTCCCCCTCCTACTGCCTGTAGGATATTTTTATACTTAATGAAGTAGGTTATTTCTTCTTCACACCAAGAGTGACAGGAACAAATCTCATGCGAACATCCTCTCCCTCCCCTCTTTCCCTCTGAAATGATACTTTTTTTCATTTCTTCTCCATTTCTTATGCTTAACTGGTTGTAATTCCCTCTTTGCACCAGAACCAATGAGGGAAAAGCTCATATGATTCCCATCTCGCTCTCTTCCTTTCCTCTGCTATACAGTTTTCATGCCTCTTTATGTGGCATAATTTACCCTTTTCCACTCTGTAGCGGCAAGCACCCCAGCGTCTCCAGGGTGTCTGCCAATACAGGTTCTTGGATCTGCTTTGTTAAAGGAAAGCAACTCAAAATGGGTTAACAAGCTTACTTTAATCAGTCAGACATATATTGTTTACCTTGTTCAGGGGAAAAAGGTCAGCACCCCGAACTTCAAAGTATACAGGCAGAATTATCAAGACAGAAACAGATCAAGTAGACAGCTTTCCAAACTGTCCAGCCATTACATCCATACCCAGTCAACATCTGGGTTTCCACATCTGGGTTTTTCAAAACCGGGGGACTCTCAACAACGGCTTCCCAGAATTCAGATCAAATCACAGAACACTTCTCAAAGTGAGTCCCAAAACAAAGCTACACATCAGGGCTTATATAGCCTTCTCCTGGCTCAGAGACTTTGTCCTTAGGTCTCTCAGTTTCCAGAAGACCTCTATAGTCCTCCAGATACACACATTGTTTCCTTTTCAACTCAGAAGACAGTTAGGTTCCAATATTATCAGCCTTCTACCCCACCTGTTTCCTCTGTATCAGTTCTTCCTTTCACAAGCCAGTTTTATGAAATAATTGCTCCTTTTTACCTTTTCCTAACCAATTTTGTATTTTGGAAGCAATTCAGTCCCAATCTTTATTTTCAAACGACCCTAATAATGATTACAGATTTAAATATACGAATAACATTTTCATATGTAATAAAGAATTTGACCCTAATGATTCCTGTATAATTAGTCTTTAATCTTTTCCTTATATTTATGATGGATCTTTTATATCAAATTTTTCATTGCATTCTGATCTTTTTTGTCACAAATACCAGAAAGTTTTTCAAATATGTATTTTATTTTTCATTCGGGAATATAAAGGGAATTAATGGAAAAATGTGAAGGAAGATGTTTTAGTGGTAATTAGATCTCAAATTGTTTTATAAAGTACTAATCATTAAAACTGTCTGATACTGGTAAGAAACAGGGTGGTGCATCACTGGCAGAGAGTAAGGACAGGATATACAATAGTAAATGATCATAGTAATTTAGTGTTTGACAAACACAAACAAGTAAATATTTGGGAGAAGAAATTGCTATTATAAAAAACTGCTGTGAAAAATAGAAAGCAGTTTAGCAGATATTAGATATAGAATAATCACTCATATCATATACCAAAAAAGGTCAAAATCAGTACATAATTTAGACATAAATGTTTCTATAAGTAAATTAGGTGAGCATGGAATAGTTGTCTGTCAGATTTATAGATAAAGGAAGAATTTAGGACATAAAAAGAGATACAGAATATTACACAATACAAAATGGATAATATTAATTATACTAAATTTCAAAAGTTTTTCCACCACTAAAACTGAGACAGCCAAGATTAGAAAAAAAGCAGAAAACTGGAAGAACATTTTGCAGCAAGATTCTTGGATTAAAGCTTCATTTCTCACATATATAGAGAACTGAGCCAAATTCCTAAAAATATTAGTCATTTACCAATTGATAAATTTTCTTTTTTTTTCTTTTACATTTCTTTTTTTTTTTAGTTTACAACATTCATTTCCACAAGATTTTGAGTTACAAATTTTCTCCCCCTTTTCCCCCTACCCACCATCACAAAAGAGCAATCCTGCTGAATATCCCCTCCTGCAATCTGCTCTCTCGCCTAATCCCCCCCCTCCCCTAATCCCAGCTCCTTTGACCTTTGGAATATCATATACAAGTCCTTCAATCCCTCAGTAGAGAAGCTGCCAGATCCTGTGTTATCCCCATTGTGTTTCCACAGTATTCAAATTGTTTCTTCCTCGCTGCTTGTAATATTTTCTTCTATATCTGGGGACTCTGGAACCTGGCTATAACATTCCTAGAAGTTTTGATTTTGTTTTTTTTTTTCCAGCAAGTGATCAGTGGTTTCTTTCAACCTCTATTTTGCCCTCTGGCTCTAAATCATCAGGGCAATTGTCCTAGAAAATTTATTTGAGGATAATTTCTAGGTTTTTTTTTGATCATGCCTTTCAGGTAGTTCAATAATTTTTAAATTATCTCTCCTGGATCTGTTTTACAGGTTAGTGGTTTTCCCAATAAGTTATTTCACATTGCCTTCTTTTTTCATTTGTTTGGATCTGTTTAATAGTACCTTGATTTCTCATAAAGTCACTAGCTTCCATTTGCTCCAATCTAATTCTGAAGGAATGATTCCCTTCAGTGAGCTTTTGAGATTCTTTTTCCATTTGGAAAATTCAGCTTTTTTTTAATAACAAATAACATTATTGTTTATTTGCCATTATTTAAAAAAATTTACATGGCTTTCTATTCCAGCAAGGAATATGATAATAGTGAGCTGCCAAAAAAAAAAATGGCCAAGGCCATTTTTGAAATTATGAACTATAATGGTGAGTTCAATTAATTGCTTTTGTATGCATTTCATGACATATGTTATATTTAGAGCAATGGTGAAGATGCAGCAATATATTTACATCACAACATTCTACCCAACACAACATCGATATTCAAATTTTTTTAAAATGATAAGTTTGAGGACTTCCTCTTGTATATAAAGAAAATGAAATTATAGTTAGACTTGATTGTGTAAATATATTTTATATTTAATTATGTAAATATATTCAAGGAGAACAATCCAAGCACCGAAATTTCCAAAGTCCACCTTGATTTCTACAAGGAGAAAACATCCCAACTCCCAAAGCAGAGTTACTATTATGTCATCCCCAATCCATATCAATGGTGCAAACTTCCAGCACAAGAAGTCTCTTTTTTAACTCTCAATTTGTATAGGTCATGTTGCCCAAGGCAATTGTGGGTACTCATGATTAGATTCAATATGTATACAATAATTGGATTTTGTAGATTGGCCAAAGTAACTGCCACTGTATAAGTAAACTCAAATATATTTTTGTATTTATTAACTTGTCTGTTTACTTTTAGTTTACAAGATTCAGTTCCACAATTACTTGAGTTTCAAATTTTCCTTCCCTCTCTCCTCCCCCCCCCCCACATGATAGCATACAATCAAGTATAGGATCTGCAAATACTTTCACATTAGACATCAGTCAGGTTGTAAAGAAGGATTGCATCAGATGGAATAAACAATGGGAAAGAGGAAACAAAACCAAAGAAGAAAAGGAAAAATACCAGGTAGTTTGCTTCAATCTGAATTCAAACTCTGGATGTAGACGTCTCTCTTCATCATGAGTCTTTTGGGGTTGACTTACAACCCATCATTGCTGAGAAGAGTCCATTCTATCAAAGTTGGTTGTCACACATACATTGTGTCTATAACTGTGTACAAATGTCTCCTGGTTTTGCTCTTCTCACTCAGCATCAGTTCATGTAAGCTTCTCCAGGTAAATATGAAGTCCATCTGCTCCTCATTTCTTATACCACAATAGTATTCCATTACATGCATGTACCACAAATTGTTCAGTCATTCCCCAATTGATGGACACCCAATTAATTTCCAATTCTTTGCCACCACAAAAAGAGCTGCTATAAATATTTTTTGTACATATGGGTCTTCCTCCCACTTCTATGATCTCTTTGGGATACGACCCTAGAAGTGGTATTGCTGGGTCAAAGGATATGAAATTATTGATTGCCCTTTGGGCATAGTTCAAGATTGCTCTCCAGAATGGCTGAATCAGTTCACAATTCCACCTACAATGAATTAGCATTCCAATTTTTCGACATCCTCTCCAGCATCTGTCATTTTCCTGTTTTGTCACCTTAGCCAATGTGGCTAGTGAGATGGGGTACCTCAGAGTTTTTTTATTTTTGATTTTCATTTCTCTAATCAATAGTAATTTAGAACATTTTGTCATATGCTTATATATATTTAATTTCATCTTCTGAGAACTGCCTGTTTATATCTTTTGACCATTTATCAACTGTGGAGTGGCTTGTGTTCTCAAATATTCGACTCAGTTCTTTGTATATTTGGGAAATGAGGCCTTTATCAGAGACACTCGTAAAAATTCTTTCCTAATTTTCCATTTCCCTCTTAATCTTGTTTACGCTGGTTTTGTTTGTACAGAAGCTTTTCAATTTAATGTAATCAAAATTATCTATTTTGCATTTTATAATGCTCTCTAATTCTTGTTTGGTCATAAAGTCTTCCCTTCTCCACAAATCTGACAGGCAAAACTATTCCTTGCTTTCCAGAATGCTAACAGTATCAACCTTTATACCTAAATCATGCTCCCATTTAGACTCAAATTTGGTATATGGTTTTAGCTAATGATCTATGCCAAGTTTCTCCCTACTATATTCTAGTTTTCCCAGCAGTTTTTGTCAAATAGTGGGTTCTTCTCCCAATACATGGGGTCTTTGGGTTTATCAAAGTGTAGGTTACTATAGTCATTGACTGCTGAGTCTCCTGTACCTAATCTATTCCAATGATCCACTACTCTATTCCTCAGCCAGGACCAAGTAGTTTTGTTGACTGCTGCTTCAAATTACAGATCAAAATCTGGTATAGCTAGTCCACCTTCCCTAGCATTTCTTTTCATTAATTTCCTTGATATTCTGGACCTATTGTTCTTCCAAATTAATTTTGTTACTATTTTTTCCAGCTCTATAAAGTAGATTTTTGGTAGATTGATTGGTATGACACTAAATATGTAATTTAATTTAGGTAAAATTGTCATTTTTCTTTATATTAGCTTGACCCATTCGTGAGCAATTGATGTTTTTCCAATTAGCTAGATATCACTTTATTTGTGTGAAAAGTGTTTTGTTTTTGTGTTCATATAGGTCCTGGGTAGGTTTTGGCAGGTTGATTCCCAAATATTTTATAATGTCTACAGTAACTTTAAATGGGATTTCTCCTTATATCTCTTGCTGTTGAATTTCATTAGAAATATGCAGGAATGCTGAGGATTTATGTGGTTTTATTTTATATCCTGCAACTTTGCCATATTTATTTAATGTCTCAAGTACTGTTTTACTTGATTCTCTAGGATTCTCTAAGTATATCATCATATCATCTGCGAGGAATGATAGCTTGGTCTCTTCTTTGTCTAATTTGATTACTTTGATGTCCTTTTCTTCTCTAATTGCTGCAACTAACATTTCTAGTACCAGATTGAATAAGAGGGGTGATAGGGGACACCCTTGTTTCAACTCTGATCTTCTTGGAAATGCTTCTAACTTACCCCTATTACATATAATACTTGCTGATGGCTTTAAATAGATCCTACCTATTATTTTAAGGAAGGCTCCATTTGTTCCTATTCTTTCCACTGTTTTTAATAGGAATGCAAGTTGTAAATTTTCAGGAGTATTCTCTGCATCTATTGAAATAATCATGTGGTTTCTGCTAGTTTTATTGTTGATATGATCAATTATACTGATAGTTTCCCTAATATTAAAACCATCATTGCATTGCTGGAATAAATCCTACCTGATCAAAGTGTATTATTCTTGTGATGAGTTGCTGTGGTCTTTTTGATAATATTTTATTTAAAATTTTTGCATCTGTATTCATGAGGGAAATTGGTCTATAATTTTCTTTCTCTGTTTTGTCTCTTCCTGATTTAGGTATCAATACCATATTTGTGTCATGAAAAGAATTTGGTAGGACTCCTTATTCACTAATTTTCCTGAATAGTTTGTAGAGTATTGGAATAAATTGTTCTTTAAATGTTTGATAGAATTCACTAGTGAATCCATCTGGCCCTGGGAATTTTTTCCTAGGGACTTCACTGATGAATTGTTTGATTTCTATTTCTGAGATGGGGTTATTTAAATAATTTATTTCCTTGTTACTTAATCTGGGCAATTTGTATTTTTGTAAATATTTATCCATTTCCGTAAGATTGTCAAATTTATGTGCATACAATTTGGCAAAATGATTCCTAATTATTGTTTTGATTTCCTCTTCATTGGAGGTAGATTCAACCTTTTCTTTTTTGATGCTCATAATTTCATTTTCTTCTTTCTTTTTTTTATCATATTGATTAAGGGTCAATAAATTTTATTTTACTTTTCATAAAATCAACTCTTAGTTTTATTTATTAATTCAATAGTTTTTTTAAATTTCATTTTTATTAATCTCTCCTTTGGTTTTCAGTATTTCTAATTCAGCATTTAATTGGTGATTTTCTCTTTGTTCTTTTTCTGGCTTTTTCAATTGCAGACCCAATTAATTGACTTCCATTTTCTCTAATTTATTCTTATATGCACTTAGGGATATAAAACTTCCCCTAAGAATGGACTTTGCTGCATCCCACAAAGTTTTGTATGTTGTCTCATTATTGTCATTCTCTTGATTGAAGTTACTGATTGTTTATATAATTTCTTGTTTTATCCACTCATTCATTAGGATTAAATTGTTTAACTTCCAATTAACTTTTAGGGTATCATTTTATGTCCCTTTATTGCATCATGATCTGAGAAGGATGCTTTTAATATTTCTACCGTTCTGCACTAAAAAGTGAGGTTTTTATACCCTAGTACATAGTTGACTTTTGAGTATGTTCCATGAACTGCTGAGAAAGTATATTCCTTTTTATCCCCATTGAGTTTTATCAAGATATCTCTCATATCTAGCCTCTCTAAAATTCTATTCACCTCCTTAACTTCTTTCTTGTTTATTTTGATGTTAGATTTACCAAGTTCAGGGAAGGGGAGATTAAGGTCCCCCACTAATACAGTTTTGCTATCTATTTTTTCATCTAATTCCCTTAACTTCTCCTCTAGGAATTTAGATGCTATACTACTTGGTGCATATATGTTAAGTAATGATATTGCTTCATTCTCGAAGGTGCCTTTTAACAGGACATAGTTTCCTTCCTTATCTCTTTTAATTAGTTCTTTTTTTGCTTTTGCTTTATCTGAGATAAGGATTGCTACCCCTGCTTTTTTGAATTTGGCTTAAGCATATTATATTGTACTCCAGCCTTTTACCTTTACCCTGTGGTTATCCCTTTGTTTCAAGTATGTTTCTTGTAGACAGGATATTGTAGGATTATGGTTTTTAATCAATTCTGTTATCTGCCTCTGTTTTATGGGAGAGTTAATCCCATTAAAATTCACAGTAATGATTATTATCTGGCTCTTTCCCTCTATCCTATTCCCTCCAGTTTATGTTTTTGTTTCTTCCTTCTTTCCCCTCCTTAGGTGTTTTCCTAATGACCACCATCTCCCTCAATGTTCTCTCCCTGTGACCCTTTCTTTACCTGCCCTCTCCCCTTACTAATGTTTCCTTTCCTCCTAGTCCTCTTCCTTCTCCCCCCCCCCACCCCTTACCGTTCTACTGCCTATTGGACACAATAGATATTTATTCTTATCAGAGTATGTTATTCCCCCTTTGACCGCAAACCAATGAGAATAAATTTCATACAGTGCTCCTCTCCCTCCCTCCTTTCCCTTTATTTTATTAGTTTTTGTGTCTTTTCATGTTAGAATCTTAAACTTAACTGATTATGTTGATCCTTCTTTTAACCAGAACCAATGAGAATAATGTTCAAATGATGTTCCTCTCCCTCTTTCATTCCCCTCTACTATACTATGTTTCTATGCCTCTTTGTACTGCATAGTTTACCTTTTCTTCCTCATCCTTTCCTTTTATCCCATTACAGTCCCTTTGAACCCCTTAATAAGGTTTGTTTTTTTTCCTTCATCAGAGTAGTTCATTTATACCCACACACTCTATGTATATCCCTTTTAAAGGTCATGAAAATCATATAAATTCCAATTTTGACAGTTATCAGCTTCTCATATAGGGATGTAAAGTTTGCTCTTATAGCATATCATATTATGTGCACATATGTATGAGTGTGCATGTGTGTATGTGTGTATGTGTGAGCGTGTGCTTTTCTTGTTTACCTTTTTATGTCTTTCTTGAGTCTAGCAATTGGAGATCAAATTTTCCACTGAGCTCTGGCTTTTCCTCAGGAAGGTCTGGAAGTCCCTTATTTCATTAAATGACCATCTCCTTGCCTGAAAGTTTATGCTCAGTTTTGCTGGGTATTTAATCCTTGATTGTAGTCCTAGATATTTTTCCTTACAAAATATCAAATTCCATTCCCTCCGATCTTTTAATGTGAAAGCTGCTAGGTCCTCTGTAATCCTGACTGTAGTTCCATGATATTTTAATTGTTTCTTTTTGGCTGCTTGCAATATTTTCTCCTGAATTTTGTAATTCTGGAATTTGGCTACTATATTTCTTGGAGTTTTCAATTTGGGATCTCTTTCAGGAGCAGACCAGTGAATTCTTTCAATAATTATTTCACCTTCTGATTCTAGGACTTCAGGACAGTTTACTTTGACAATCTCTTGGAAGATGTTGTCCAGGCTGCTTTTTTCATCATGGCTTTCTGGTAGACCAATAATTCTTAAGTTATCTCACCTGGATCCCTTCTCCATGTCAATTGTTATTCTAGTGAGATATTTTACACTTTCTTCCAATTTTTCAATCTTCATTATTTGTTTGATGGACTCTTGGTGCATCATAGCATCCTGAGCTTCAATTTGACTGATTCTAATTTTTAGTTAATTATTTTCTTTGGTTAGTTTTTGAAGGTCCTTTTACAGGAAAGTATTTTCTCCAATTAGTTCACAAATTTTACTTTTTAAGGATTTTTTTTCTTCATTGAGACATTTTTTTTTTCCGATTTGGTCACTGTAGATTTAAATTTATCTTCTATCTCCCTAATTTGCCTTGTAAAATTTTTCCTGAGCTCTTCCAAGAATGCTTTTTGGGCTTGAGAGCAGTTCATATTTCCATCTGTGGTCTCAGGTGTGGACAGAGTCCATGTTGTTTCCTGAAAGTGATTCTTTTCCTCCACAATAATAGGATTCTATTTTCTTTGGTCTTGACTTTGCAAGTTGCTTCTGGCCCATTGTCATTGCCTATTTCCTGTCCTTTCAAGTGTATTTCTGCTCCTGGGGTACAGAGGACTCTAACCCAAACTTCTCAGGTTGGGAGCTAGGTGACTGGTTGTTGGCTTTGTGTGCTGTAGCCTCTGGGTGTCTAGATTGAGGACAAGGCCAGGACTCTCAGTTTTTCCCCTGAGTTACCCTGAGGCTCGTAGAATAATCTGTGGGGGAGGGGTGGTCTGGCAGCTTCAGATTTCTGCATCTATGTCCCTGGGTTAAAGTTCAGGCAGGCTTTTGCTGGTCCGATGAGGTAAGGCTTGTTGGGACCCCCTCCCTCCCTTACTGCCTCAGTTACACCCTTTTGCTTTGACTCCTAAGCCTGAGGCTATTTCCTCTCTTTCAGGATTTTACTCTGGGTGGGACATTTATCTCTGGGTTTTCAAGATCAGCAAGAGGGAATCAGAGCAGCTAGAGTTTACTTTGCCATTCTAACCTCTGGAAAATCAGGCAGGTGATTTTTAAATTTCCAGGTTTTGGAATGCTAGCCCCAGGAGAAGCTGCTGTCTCTGCTATAGTCCCTGAGCTTTCTCTTATCCAGCTCCAATGGATGCTTCCAATCCATGGTGAGATGCTGGTGAGATGGCAGTGAATTGCTCTTGGGGTGGGTGAGTCTGCTGGCTGGGGATCCTTGTTTTTAAAGATTTTTAAAATTAATTTGTTTGTTTCCTTTTAGTTTACAGGATCCAATTCCACAATTCCTTGAGTTTCACATTTTGTCCCCTTCCTTCCCCCCTCCCCCCCCTCCCATGGTGGCTTATAGTCAAGTATAGGATCTGTAAATACTTTCACATCATACATTAGTCAGGTTATAAGGACGGATTTAACCAGCTGGAATGAAAAACGGTAAAGAGGACATAAAACCAAATAAGAGAAGGAAAAAGATAAGGTATTTTGCTTCCACCTGGATAAAAACTTAGTTCTTTCTAGTTCTTTCTCTGGATGCACATATTTCTCTCCATCATGGGTCTTTTGGGATTGACTTATATCACTGCATTGCTGAGAAGAGCCCAGTCTATCAGTTGGTCATCACACATACATTGTGTCTGTAATTGTGTACACTGGGGAGCCTTCTAATTCCACTGTCATCTGCTCTCTAGTCTGAGCAGCTGTAGACCCTGTGTGCTCCATGATCCCCCTGCCCTGACCTACATGGCCACCTTCCTGGCCTTTAATCTGCCACACTCTGTCCCCACAGTGAATTATGACACTCCAAAATATGTTCAGATTCATTTTTTAAAGTTTAGTGGGGGTGGCTAGATGGTGCAGAGAATAGAGCTCCAACCCTGGAGTCAGGACCTGGGTGTGGATCTGGCCTCAGATACTTAATAAAACAAAATCTACCCATGTGACCTTGGGAAAGTCACAACCCCAATTGCCCTCCAAAAAGCAAAAGAAAAAATAAAGTTTAGTGATGGGACTCATGGAGGAGCTTAGAAATGTTACTGTTTCTGTTCCCACAAATTTGTCTTTTTAAGGCATTCTTCTCTTCATTGGCTTTTTGGGACTCTTTTGCCATTTGAGTTAGTCTATTTTTTAAGGTGTTAACTTTCTTCAGTCAGGTTGTTGACTCTCATTTCATAATTTTCTTGCATCATTCTCATTTGTCTTCCCAATTTTTCCTCCACTTCTCTTATTTGGTTTTCAAAATCCTTAATAAGCTCCTCTGTGGCTTGTAAGAACCTTATTTTTCTGATGGAAGCTTTTTGGTCCCCCGAAAAGGAATCCAAAGTCAGACCACTGTGCTTGCCTTGCTTCCCTTGCTTGCTCATGTTGCCACTCAATTGCTTGACATTTCAGCTTTTTACCACAGTAGAATGCTGCTACATGAGCTGGAGCTTTTTCCAAATCACTGGGGTTTTCTTATCTGTTGGAGCTATTAGTTGGCTTCCCTCTCTGAAGCCTCCACATATTTTGGCAAACTAGACATGCACCCCAGGACCTGCACCCCAGACAGTGATCCAGATCCAAGCAGGTTAATGCAAGAGCGATTACCCCTCAGACTGTTTGCTTGGTCCCCCTACAATATACAGGCCAGGAGCTCTGAAGCAGCCACGTGGTAGTGGCTAGAGGGCTGCCACACCTCAGCTGCTTCTCGCCCTGGTGGCCAAGGCTGGACCTCATGAAACTCCCAGGTCCCAGTCCACACTACACTGACCTCTCACTTTGTCTTTATCATCTATAGGCTTATAATTCTGGAATCCACTACAGTTGCTGGTGATCTGAAGTCCTTCCTCCCAGTGGCTGGTTGGTGTTGTCCTAAAGGTAAAACCTCGGGCTCCCATGGGGCTGGGCTGGGCTCCCAAAGCACTGCACTGGCCCTTTCCTGCCAGCCTGCCAGACTGTCTTCAGTGGGAGTGTAGCTGCTCTTTGTCCTTTTGTGGGCTCTGTAGCTACAAAGTTTATTTAGAGTCATTTTGTTACATGAATTGGAGGAGTTGGGAGCAGGAGCTGCATGCAAATCCTGTCCCTACCCTGCGATCTTGACTCCACCCCTTCCAATTGATTATTTTTCAATTTATAAGAACAGGCAATTTTCTTTGTTTTTTTTAAATTAATTATTTAATTTAGTTTTAGTTTACAACATTCAGTTCCATAACCTTTTGGGTTCCACATTTCTACTCCTCCCTTTCCTCTTTCCCCCACCCCCAATGTTGGCATGCAATCTGATATAAGATCTATAAATACGTTCACATCAAACATTAGTCAAGGTGTAAAGGAGGATTATAACCAATGGAAAGAAAAATGAGAAAGAAGGAACAAAACCAAACAAAAAGAGAGAGCATGTGGTTTGCTTCGATCTGCATTAAGACCCTGTGACTTTCTCTGGAGGTGGATAGCCCTTTCCAATATGAGTCTTTTGGACTACTTTTATGGCCATGTATTGCGGAGAGTATCCCAGTCTATCAAAGTTTGTCATCACAGACACTATATGTTAGTAATTGTGGACAATGTTCTGACTTTTCTCTTCCTCTCACTCAGCAGCAGTTTATGTAAGTATCTCCAGGATATTATGAAGTCCATTTGCTCCTCAATTCTTATAGCACGATAGTATTCTGTTGTATTCATATACCACAACTTGTTTAGCAATTCCACAATTGATAGGCATCCCCTTGATTTCCAATTCTTTGCCACCACAAAAAGAGGTGCTATAAATATTTTTGTGTATATGGAACATTTTCCCACTTGCATCAACCTTTGCCATACAGTCCTTGAAGTGTATTGCTGGGTCAAAAGGTATATGCATTTTTATAGCCCTTTGGGCATAGTTCCAAATTGCTCTCTATAATGGTTGAATCAGTTCACAACTCCAACAACAATGCATCAGTGTCCGACTTTTCCCACATCTTTTCCAGCATTTATCATTTTCCTCTTTTGACATGTTAGTGAATCTGACTGGTGATATGTGGTACCTTAGAGTTGTTTTGATTTGCATTTCTCTGATCAATAGTGATTTAGAGAATTTTTTAAAATATGATCATAGATATCTTTAATTTATTCCTGTGAAAACTGCTGAACAGGCAATTTTCTCATGGAGAAAAAAGCTATCTATATTTATATGAAAATGATATTTGATTAATTATTGATTAGAATGTAAATTAAAACAATTCTGAGGCATCACTTCATACCTATAAGATTGGATAATATGTCAGGAAAAATGACAAATGTTGGAAGGGATGGGGGAAGACTGCGACACTAATGATCTTTTGGTAAAGTTGTGAACTGATCCAACCATAAGGACAACTTAGAACTATGACCAAAGGGCTATAAACCTGTGCATACCCTTTGATCCAGAATTACCACTCCTAGATCTTTCCCACAGAAAGAGAAAAGAAAAATTTGTGTTTGATGGTAGCTGTCTTTAGGGTGTGGGAGAGGAGGAAGGAAAAAAAGGAAAAAAATCGATTTATGTTATAATTTTATTATTTATTTAAATAGAGTAACAAGTTACACATAATAGATTAGTAGTTTCATTGCAATCATATTTTTATTATTTTTTTATTTTACTATGTTATGGAAATGATTGCTTTATTTCATAAATTAAAAATAAATTTAAAAAATTGTAGTAACATTTTTTGTGTGTTGGCAAAGAATTGGAAGTTAAGGGAATACCTGACAGTTAGAATGATGGAACAAGTTGTGGTATATGATTGTGATACTATACTATTGTGATATAAGAAATGACAAGCAGCATGATTTCAGAAAAAATCTGGAAAGACATACATGAACTGATGCAAATGAAGTAAATAAAACCAGGAGAAAGTTGTAAAAGGTAAAAGCAACATGACATGATGATAAACTATGATCTAGGACAATTCTTGAGTACTGTTCATATATATATATATATATATATATATATATATATATATATTATACACTTCCATAGAAAGAACTGATGGTGTCTGAATATAGACCAAAACATACTTTAAAAAAATAAGACCTTTATTTTCTTGTTTTTTTTTATTTCGTATTTTCTTTCAAAATATGACTAATTTAGAAGTATATTTTTCATGACTGTATATGTATAATCTATAGCAAATTTCTTGCTTTCTCAATGAAATTGGAGGGAATTGATGGGGGAGGGAGTGTGAGATTTTGGAACATATTAAAAAATTAATGTAAAAATAACTGTAAAAACATATAAAAAATCACTGCTCTCATGCTCTCCATCTTAGACTAGTGAAGTCTCTCTTCCTGGGGCCCTGCTATCCAGTCTAGGTTTTGAGGGAGAATATATGCTTTTTCCCCTGGGTTATACCACCATCACAGGGGCACACAAGATTTGTTTGTATTCAGTTCTGTCCTCTCAGTAGGATATGAAAGAGAAGGAGCTCCAGCTTATCTTGGGTAAATTATTTTCTCTGTTAGACCCTTCATTTTCTCATTCCAATAATGAGGGAAAAAGCAACATATACTTTCCAGATTGCTGGAAGCTCACATAGGATAATCTGATCTTAGCATAATAAACCTGTCATATGTGTCTTGTGCTTATTGTATTAGATATTATGGCAATGGCAAAGTAAATATTTGTTTGCAGTTATATTGATATCCACTTGGGGATGATGGGTTTTTTTAAATTAACTATTCAATTTATTTTTAGTTTTCAACATTCACTTCCATAACTTTTGAGTTTTAAATTTTTCCTCCTTCCTTCCCTCGCCCTTTCCCAACACAGCTTTCAATCTGATGCAGACTCTACATATACATTCATATTAAACATATTTCTTATTAGTCATGCTAAAGAAGAATGAGAACCAAAGTAAGGAACCATGAGAAAGAAGAAACTAACCAAAACAACAACAATAACAATAACAGAGAGAAAATAGTATGCTTCAATCTGCAGTGAGACTCCATAGTTCTTTCTCTGGATGTGGATAGAATTTTCCAATATGAGTCTTTTTCAATTGTTCTAGATTTTTGCATTGCTGAGAAGAGCCAAATCTATAAAAATCAGTCCTTCTATACTATGGCTGTTACTATGTACAATGTTCTCCTGGTTCTGCTTCCCTCACTCAGCATCAGTTCATATAAGTCTTTCCAGGTTTCCCTGAAGTCTACCTGTTCATCATTTCTTTGGCACAATAGTATTCCATTACATTCATATACCAGAACTTGTTTATCCACTCCCAATTGATGAGTATCCCCTTGATTTCCAGTTCTTGGCCACCACAAAAAGAGCTGCTATAAATATTTTTGCACATGTGGGTCCTTTTCCTATTTTTATGATCTCTTTGGGATACAGCCCCAGAAGTGGTATTTCTGGGTCAAAGGGTATGCACATGTTTATAGCCCTTTGGGCATAGTTCCAAATTGCTCTCCAGAATGATTGGCTCAGTTCAGAACTCCACCAACAATGAATTAGTGTTCCAACTTTCCCACATCTCCAATATTGATCATTTTCCTGTTTTGCCATGTTAGTCAATCTGATAGGTGTGATGTGGTACTTCAGAGGTGTTTTGCTTTGCATCTCTCTAATCAATAGTGATTTAGTGCATTTTTTTCATATGATTTTATATATAGCTTTAATTTCTTCCTCTGAAAACTGCCCATTTATATCCTTTGACCATTTATCAATTGGGGAATGACTTTTATTCTTGTAAATTTGACTCAGTTCTCTCTATATTTTAGAAATGATTCCTTTATCAGAGAGACTGATTATAAAAGTTCATTCTAAGTTTTCTGCTTCCCTCCTAATCTTGGTTGCATTGGCTTTGTTTGTGCCAAAAACTTTTTGACTTAATGTAATCAAAATTAGCCATTTTGTATTTCATAATTTTCTCTATCCCTTGTTTGGTCATAAATTCCTCCACTCTCCATAAATCTGACAAATTAACTGTTCTTTTTTCCCCCCAATTTGTTTATAGGATCAGCTTTTATACATAGATCATTTACCCATTTGGACTTTATTCTGGCATACGATGTCTGATGTTGGTCTATGCCCAGTTCCTGTCATTATATTTTCTAGTTTTCCCTGCATTTTTTATCAAACAGTGGGTTCTTATCCCAGAAGTTAGGGTCTTTGGGTTTATCAAACATTAGATTGCTATAATAATTGACTACTGTGTCTTGTGTACCTCACCTATTCTGCTGAATTAAATTCTACCTATTTTTAGCTGGTACCAAGTGCCTTTGATGATTGCTACTTAATAATATAATTTAAGATGTAGTATGGCTAGGCTATCTTCCCCAGCATTTCTTTTCATTATTTTTGTTGATATTCTGGACATTTTCTTCTAGATAAATTCTGATATTTTAACCAACTCTAAAAATAATTTTTAGTATTTTGATTGGGATGGCACTGAATAAGGAAATTAATTTAGGTAGAACTGTGATTTTTATTATATTAGCTCATCCTATCCATGAGCAACTGATGTTTTCCCAATTATTTATATCTGAATTTATTTGTGTGAAAAAATATTTTATAATTTTGTTCATATAGTCCCTGGGTTTGTTTGGCAGGTAGACTCCAAATATTTTATGGTGTCTACAGTGACTTTAAATGGAGTTTCTCATTCTATTTCTTACTATTGGACTCTGTTTAGTAATGTATAAAAATGCAGATTATTTAATTGAATTTATTTTATATCCTGAAACTTTGCTAAGGTTGTTTATTATTTCAAATAGTTCTTTGCCTGATTCTTAGAGTCATTTTTACAGGTATTCATATGGGTTTTTGGGTGAGAACTAGCAAGTCCCTGCTGTCACTCCTCCATCTTGGCTTCACCCCTTTTCCCTCAAATTTGAACTAAGTTCTTGTTGAGCCTAAGTCCAACACTATATCCACTGGTCCACCCATACGTCCTCAGAATTAGGACTAACCTTAAACAAATCCTCCCATTACAGTATCTGTTATCCCTTACACACACATACACACACAATATTTTGCAGAAGAGTCCGTCTCTCCATCTCTCTCTCCCCTATCTCCCTTCCTTTTCCCCTTCCCCCAACAATTAGGTACAAGCATTTCTCTTCCTTACCTTGCAACATCCATATTTACATTAACCGCAACATGAATAATAACAATAACAAAAGACATTTATCTTGTGTTTTAAGTTTGAAGATAGTCTTAGGCACATCATCTTATTTTATTTGACCTCCTACCTAATGTAACAGCCATTCCTCTGGGCTATGGCTTTTCTTCCTCCTCAACAAGGTATCACAACATTTGTCTTTGAATGTTTTTCCCCCAACTGTCTCCCATGATGCTGTCTCACATACAAAAGCAAATGTTTGCAAGGTTTTGATCAAACAATAAAAATGGTGGGTATCTTTTTGGAGCAAATGATCCTGGCTTAAGAATGATTTCTGAAAGTTGAGAGCATTTATTTGTACAAGCTGACTTCATAGAGAATGCAAGCTCCATATATTCTAAACTGTCAATTTTATTCTGGAAAAGTAAGGAGTTGTTGGATTCATCTGAGGCTTAAGGTGATCATTCCAGGTTTCTTCCTACTCATCCATTTCACCATCTTTTCACAGTGAGTATATATGGGGACTTAAAATAGAGAATCTTGATTGTACAGGACACTAGCAGGTATACACAGTACCAGCCAATGATTGAAAAAAATCACTGGATATCTAATTTAGGTGGGATTTCATCATTAAAATGCTCAAAATGTGATGGTAATCAATAGAAATGGATGTCAAATAGATAGTGATCAGTGAATAGATTACTGTCTTCCTTTGATAGACATAACAAATGATTTCTCAAGAAGCTAGAGAGCTGAAATTTACAAATAGAACTTGGATTGGATTTGTCAATAACTTCCCCACAGTAGCATTTTTATGACATCCTGATGTTAATAATACCCTTCCAGGCTGGTTTAGCATTTTCCATTTTGAAACACAGAAGTCATTTTAGAGCAAGTTATTCCAGGATTCTAACTTTTCCCCCTGCTGTAGAAATGGCTAGAATAAGCATTTTATCTTAAATGGGATCAAATGGTCCTATTGTCTTCGTCATGCTACTATTAGAACCCAATATCTCAGCTTCTGCTCACTTTGTAAAATAAATTTATTTTCTGTTTTGCTTGGTGTGACTTTTTGAAATCTCAGAAACATTATCATGACTACCTTTGTTGGTCATTATATGTCAAACTGGGGATAGAATATTAAATCAAGTGGTTTCCAACATATTTACGATGAGCACAGATTCTTGAGGCCCAGAAGCCATCTGGAGGCAATCATCATATCAGAGACTGCATAGTTGTAGCTGATGGTGCTTACCAAAGTTCCTGGAACATATGAGTTGAGTGCTTCATCAATGTTTATTGAGTGATTGGAAGCACAGTAAAGTCAAGCTGGCCTGAGTTCAAATGTGACCTCAGACACTCACTAGCTGTGTGCCCATGCCATTTAGTAATCATTTGCTTCACCTTCTTTAACTATAAAATGTGGAAAGAACATTGAACCTTTAGGGTTGTTGTGAGGATAAAATGAGCTATTGTAAAAAGCACTTAGCACAATCCCTCGTACAAAGTAGGCATTATATAAATGCTCCCTCCCCACCCCCTTTCTCATTCTTTCCCCCATGCTAAAATGAAGGTATGATACTTTTGGCCTAGGTATCAATGATGTGATAATTACGTGTGATTAAGTGTTATTTTCACACCGTCCAAACATTACAAACTACCCCAAAGCAGTATAGAAAATGCCTTTGTATTGATGTTTTACCACAAATCCAGGTGGAATAAGAGGAGACTGAGAAACCATTGGTTATTATAGGGGAAGCCATCTTTGAGGGAAGGATCAGTACAGGATTGTGTTAAAGAGGTTCCTACTTATGTAGGCTATGTTCACTGGGGTAGAAGAGAAGTCTACCTTTCTCTAACTTCTTACTGACCTAATGCAAAGGTAGGGACTCATTCACTAGCTCAATCAAATGGCCTATCTCTACCTAACATAAATTTTATGTCCTGATATGTTTATTAGGTAAAAAATCCAAATCTCCATTGTCTCTAGGCGCAACAGGAAGTGTGTTTGAATGAGCTGAGTTACTTGGCTCCATTCTTTGACTTGTATAAAACCTTCAAGTTAGTTGGAATCGGGATGTTGAGTGTCTGCTTGTTGTCCTTCATTCTCAAAGAGGACCAGAATGACCTCACGATGCTGACGTCAAGTTTCAATATGTCCGACTGTGGCTGATCAGAGTCAAATGGGTTTGGAATGCCTTACCATAGGCCAGGCACAAATAACCTGAGTGCACATTTGGCGTAGATTCTCCAAATGTGTGCATCCCATGTTTCCTTTGAGCTGCTTCAGTTCTGCTTTGCTCACAGAGCACAGCACCTTCTCTGATGCAGGCATGCCATGCTTACTGGCCCTGTGCCAGTGTCTCTCACGTCACAGACTTCTAAAGTTCTTGACAATGACCTTGATAGTATCCTTGTATCACTTCTTTTGACCACCATGTGAACACTGGCCCTGTGTGGGTTCTCCATAAAGCAGTCTTTTTGGTAAGTGTAGGCTTTCTATTTCAACACCATGGCTCACATCAGAGTTGTGCTCTCTGAAGCAGAGTTTGAATGCTTGGCAGTTTAGTTTGAGTAAGGACCTCAGTGGCTGGACCCTTATCCTTAGCTAAGTGATCTTCAGAATCTTCCTAAGACAATTCACATGGAAGCAGTTCAGTTTCCTGGCATGGGGCTGGCAGACTGTCCAAGTTTCACAGGCATACAGCAATGAAGTCTGTACCATGGTTCTGTAGACCTTCAGTTTGGTAATCAGT
This sequence comes from Petaurus breviceps papuanus, assembly GCF_028583685.1. NCBI lineage: Eukaryota > Metazoa > Chordata > Mammalia > Diprotodontia > Petauridae > Petaurus > Petaurus breviceps. Next base: position 8,315,966 of record NW_027185872.1, on the reverse strand, counting down.
CTATAATGCCTGTTCTCTCACATACTTTCCTTCAGAGTCTCCCAAACACTGAGTTAGCTCTGGCAATGTATGTGTCAACCTTATTATAAATGTGAACATCCCTGGAAAGTACTCCACCAAGGTAAGTGAATTTAGCCACAGAATTCAAAACTGGGAGGAGAAAGAGCTCCAGCTCAACCTCTGGGAAGGAACTGCCTGGTGGGGGAGGGTGTTGATGACTGCTTTTTCCTGGACCTAGATCTCCTCTCTACCTCCCCTGGTCAGAGGAGGACATTATGATTTTCAGGATGTTAAGAGGGATTTGGGAATTTACCATCTTCCCCTTGGTGTCGTAATAGCACTCCCAGGTCAGTTAACAGTGGCAGAAGCTCAGGACAGACTGTACGGGCTGCATGAAGCTGACTCAAAGCTCCATGAGAAGCCAAGCGAAAAGTAAAAACAAAAACAAGATGACAAAAAGAACAAGAAAACAGAGCCTGGCCATAGCTAAGGAGAACATCTTGAGGTCTCTACAAAAAGGTCTTCAAAGAGCTGGGAGTAAGCTCTTGGCCACATTGATCCTTTAAGCTTAATCTCCTGGACCTTGGAAGTCTTTGTAAGAAAAATTGTGCTAGGCTTTTTGGTGAAAGTTCATACCAAATCTATTGCTACACTAAATATCTGAAAAAGAAGCATGCAGGTAACATGGAAAATAGCATTCTGAGGAAATACACATTGCCAGCCCCAGCCCCACACACTGAGACTTTTTTTAGTTTCTTTTTTTTCAATATTTGTATTTAAACTTTTGAGTTCTAAATACTATCCCTTCTTCCCTCCCTCATGCTTCTCCCACCTCCCTGAGATGGTAAACAATCAAATATAGGTTATACATCTGTAATTATGTAAAACATTTCCACATTAGCCATTTTATACAAGAATATTTGAACAAAAGAAAAAGAAAACCAAAGGAAAAAAGTGAAAATAGCATGCTTCAGTCTGTATTTAATCAACATCAGTTCTTTCTCTGGAGACAGACAGTATACTTTATCATTAGCCCTTTGGGATTGCTTAGATCATTGTACTGCTGAGAATAGCTATGTCATTTGCAATTCTTCATGGAACAATACTGCTATTACTGTTACAACATTCTCTTGGTTCTGTTCACTTCACCACACATCAGTTCATATAAGGGTTTCCAGGTTTTTTTGGAACCATCCTGCTTGTCATTTCTTGTAGCATAATAATATTCCATTACAATCACATACTACAGCTTGTTTAGTCATTCCCCAGTTGATGGGCATCGTTTTGATTTCCAGTTCTTAGTCATTACAAAAAAGGACTGCTATAAATATTTTTGTACAAATAGGTATTTTTCCCCCTTTTTATATCTTTTGTATATAAACCTATCAGGAGTACTGCTGGATCAAAGTTTAATAGCTTTTTGGGCATAGGTCCAAATTGTTCTGCAGAATGGTTGGATCACTCCACAGCTCCAGAAACAATACATAAATGTCCCAGTTTTCCCATTTCCCCTGTAATATCCAACATTTTACCTTTTTGTCACATTAGTCACTCTGTTAGGTATCAGGTGGTACCTCAGATTTGCTGTAATTTGCATTTCTATGGTCAATAGTGATTTAGAACATTATTTTTTTATATGACAATAGATAACTTTTATTTCTTTGTCTGCAAACTGCCTGTTCATATCCTTTGTATATTTATCAATTGGGAATGGCTATTATTCTTGTACATTTGACTCCATTTTCCATATATTTGAGAAACAAGTTTTTATAAAAAAAAGATTCTTTTTTTTTTTAAAGCAATTGGTGTTAAGTAACTTGCTCAAGGTTACATGGCCAGTTATTTCTGGGTGTGGTGCTGAGTATCTGAGCCCAGATTTGATCCAGGTCATCCCTACACTGGAGCCGGGGCTCTTACTCACTGAGCCACCTGGCCGCCCCTTATAAAAAAGATTCTTACTATATTTCTCCAGCTTTTTGCTTTCCCCCTCTAATTTTGATTCTTTGATTTTGTTTGTGCAAAACTTTTTAAATTTTGTAAAATCAAAATTATTCATTTTACATTTACTAATGTTCTCTATATCTTGTTTGTTCCTGAATTCTTCCCTTATCCATAGATCTGACAGATAAACTATGCCCTCTTAAGTTGCTCACGGTATTACCATTTCGTGTGTAAATCATGCGCTCATTTTAGCTTATTGTGGCATACAGGGTGGGATGTTGGTCTATACCTGGTTTCTGCCATGCTCTTTTCCAGTTTCCCCAGAGTTTTGTGAAATAATGATTATTTTTTCAAAAAGCTTGCATCTTGGGTTTATCATATACTAGATTACTTATGGTCATTTACTGTAACATAATTTGTACCTAATCTGTTCCACTGATCTACCACTCTATTTCTTAGCCAGAACCCGGTTGTTTTGATAATTGCTGTTTTATAATACAATTTGAGATCTGGTATGAATAGATGATGTTGTTCCACATGTTTTATCATTGATTCCCTTGTTATGATTAAATATTGTATGAAAAATATCTCTCTGGACACCTTCCAGATGTTTTCTTTAATTTTCCCCAATTTCCTTCCAGGGACTGGAGCAGTTGTTTCAGTTAATCTGCCCCATGTTGGCAACTTAGGAGCATGTGAGAGCCATAGGCTAGCTCTCTGTACAGAAAATTTTAGAGCATATGACCTGGCTGGAAATGTGGGAAGCTCATCATTGTCCACTTTTTCATTGGGTGGGTAAGAAGGAGAAGGCTCCAAGAGAGGAGAGGAAAGCTAACTCTATATGTTCAATATGACAATATTCAATACTATTACTTTAGATCTGGTACCTTATTGATGAGACAATTTAAAACACCTCATATCTCAGACAATCCATGTGCTATAATAATCATGTAATTTTTATATTAACTGCTTTTCATGCATTATGTTACATCTCCATCTGTTGAAGAAATGGCCACATAAGTATTTTGTTGACTACTTGTAAAATAATTCTAGTTTATTGATAACTGCTCAGAGAGATTAACTGAACTCATTGAGGTCACATAGTAATTCCATACCTAAATCAGGACAGAGACTGTTACATTGAGTCATTGGTGCAATGATTCCTCCATTAGAGTCTGCCTTATTATCTTCTCTGTTTTCTCTTGCAAGGTCACTGCAATGCTTGGGTTGCTGGGATTTAAAATTGGGCTTTAGAGGTCATAACTAGAGAGACATACATTTCCCTGAAGTTGACAGATTTGAAAAGACAAGATCAGGGCAAGTTCCCAGTTCAGTATTGGTTCCTTTTATTATGTGTTAATTTCATGATGATTTTCTAACATGAGAAAAACAATGCTTGCCAATCCACTTCATGGAGGTCTGGGAGCAACCAAGAGATAGTAATGAGAATAATAGGTGCTGGGGGTGGAAGAGTCACTCATTATATTTACAAAGCCCTGAGGGACTGAGGAACTGTTATCCAAGTCCATGAGTGTTCTACTAAATTCCGTGAGATTCTACCCCATTGATTAGAGCCAGAATTGTAATACAGCTGCATCTCTGTTTTCCAAAGGTTCTTCTGAAGTGTAAAATAAATCCATACTCCAATAGGAAATCAAAATCAACCCTGGTTTGGAATTTCTGACTTGCTGATCTAGGAATCTAGGGAAGAGCCTTCACATTCCCAAGCCTCTGGTGAGCAGAAGTTGCCATTTGTAAAGCCATGCACAAGCAGCTTTCCAGAGGACTGCTGCTGTAAACAGCTTTCAAGGTTCTCATTACACAGTATAGTGAACACTCTATTTATTCCATAACAAATCAAAGTAAAACATTCACAGAAAATCAAGGTACAGCATTCACAACATTACAACTTAGCAAAGAAAATCATAATACTGTATACATAACAGCATATCATTAAAATGACCACATAGTTTTCATGAAAGTGGTCACAATATTTAGAACAAAGAACAAGCATCTCAAATTACAGTAGTCAAAGTCTTTCACTCATGGGGTACACGAAGTTAACTCAATCAGTCACTTATCCAGCAATCAATTACTAAGTATCATTAATCACTAAGTACAATCAGAAAATAAACAAACCCTGCACCCCAAGGTCACTAGTAAACTACAATTTCATCATTACTCAGTACCCATGTACCTCTATTCATCTTGACTTGGGGCTGGTTCTCAGTTTCCCTGGATCCTCTTCCATGGTCCCAGATTCTACCTGGATTCTCCAGACTGTCACCTGGGTCCAATGGCAGACAGCTCCCAGTTCCTTGTCCCACTCTCTGGGTAGGTCCTGCTCCACACTGAAGTTCTCTCCAGTCCATCTCAAATCCTTCACAATTTCTGCTCACAGGAATTCAAGGCTCAACCAATCTGAAAGTCCTTACCTCCCAGTCATGCTTCCTCAGTCTTCTGCAGCTCATTCAAAAATGCAGAATCACCTTATCCAGCCTGGGGGCGAGGGGTTCCGGGGCTCCTGGGATCCTGGGCTCCTCTTCTGCCTCCTCCCAGCAGCTACTTCTGTCTGCATGGTGCTCCAAGAAATTCTGACTTCCTCTCTGGGCCTTTTCTTATATACACACACAACATTAGCTTCCTCTTTCAGCTAACCCCTTCCTGTTATGTCAGGAACAGGGGTTCATACCTTCTGTTTCTTTTACAGAGGTTTCATTAGTTACTAAGTGCTAAGTACCTGTATGCTTGCCAATATAAAAAGGGGTCTTCAAATTACCATTATGCCATTACTTGACTCGATGTCATTTCTCATGTGCCCAGACCCTCAGCTGAGCTGCCCCATGAATGGCCAAGAATCCAGAAATATGCTGCCTCAGAAAAAGCTGTGTTCAGAGGCTCATTATGCTTATCTGAAAAACCAAGTCAGTGCTTATAAGAACTGACTGGACAGTTGAATACTGCTTGACCCTCTTCTGGTGACATTCCCAGGATTTGTGAAATCGAGGAGGCAATACATACCACCCATTCAAAAGTTCCCTATGTTTATAGAAAAAACGTTTTCTCTGCAAATAGTGGGAGTTGTCTATTGGGTTTGCTGGCACCCACAATCTTCATAGACAAAGGGACTAGCAATGTAGTAGGGCTAGCCCTTAGCTTCTCAAAAAAGCTTAAGGATCCTATTTTCCTGTGAGCCAAGTGCTGTTATTCCAACAAAAGAGTTTTGCTTTTTCCACACATATTTTAATTTGTCAGTGGATCCTTGAGATTCGTCCATGGAGGCACTCCCAACAGGGCACTCCCAATAGATTTCTCAAGCCTTCATCCTTACTGATCCAGAGAGATTCTTGCCAATGTCCTTCTCCTCCTCCTTCCCCGAGTATCTTCTCACCAAGATAGAACCTCCAACTGGTGGTTCTGATGACTTTCTATCAGCACCAAAGACATGCTCCCTTTTGATATACAACCGTTTCCCACTTCTTTTCACATCATGAAATTCTGGGGTAGTTCCACTGATTGCATCTTGCTCTTAGACATAGTATTCTGCCAACTGTGTCATTACACTCATGTGGTCTTTCTAGGGCTGGGCAATTCAGCACCATGCTCAATCCTTCAGAGGGGTCTTCATGGTTTTCCATGGGTTTCACATGAAAATAATTGCTCATGTAAACCTGTGACATGTCTCCTAAGCATTCATGAGAACCAGCAGTTATTCTTTCTAGTGTGGCTTGAATCAGATCCCTTCCAAGGCTTCTGAAACTCCCCAGTCAGCAAATATGTTCCCTCAACCACATTAAATAGCTTCCACCAGAAAGATCAAGGAAGTTATCCCCTATCTTTCCCATTGTTAGAATCACTTCTCTGTTGATTTCACAAAGGACATGAAAATAATTGCCATAATGGAATGAGAATGGCAAAAATAGAGGAATAATAGCTACCTAATCATGAAAATAAAGAGCTATGTAATAACCTCATTTAAAATGCTCTGCTAGAAGGTAGCAGCTTTTGAAGTCCCGTGATGCAGCCAAGGGAAGGAACATTCAATACCATTGCTATTTTCCCATGCTTCCACCCACATATAACTTTCCATTCAGTTATATAGCCTTCCCATGTATAAGAGAGGACTCCTTCTTCCCTGGATCTCTATGTGTGATCTCTGAAATGACCTGTGCAAAGTATGATTTTACAAACTAGTTTCCAACTAAGGCACCAAGAGCAGCTGTTTGATTCAGTGTGTTCTATGCAGATAGTATTTTAATCTTTGCCTCCTATATATAGTTCCCTTTTCCTCTTCTGAGGACAATCTGGAGCACATCCTTAGATCTCCATGTGACTTTGGTTCCATTTGAATTTCCCAAATGTTTGTGATGAGAACCTGTCTTCTTTCCAAGAAGGATATAGTGTTTGGAGAAAGGGTGATTGACTTGGGTCTGAATCCCACCTTTCATTTTCCTACAGTTTTAGCACTTGAAGTGACATTAGAAAACATCTACTCTAATCCATTTATGCTATAGATGATGAAATTGATGTCCCAAAGAAGGAAAGTGACTTATTCAAGGTCACATAGGGAATAAGTACTGCAGCTGACTCAAACTCAGGTTCTCTGACCACAAATCCAGCATTCTTTCCGCTATTCTCATACACAACCACTTTGGTGGTTAGCTGCAGGATCTTGGGAAAAGCTCTTAATTCCACAGTTTTAATTTCATCATCTTTCAGATGAACATAATTTCACATACTTTGCATGGGTGGTCATGAAGATCACATCAACCAACATATATGTAATAGAGGAGGTTAGTATCCCTACATAATGAGTGAAAACAGAAAGGCCCAAATTTTAGAATGCAACCAATCAGTGATAGAAGGTAGTAGAAAAGACATTCTTAATCAATTGAGGAGGAATAAAGTACTTGGATCATTAGGTACAAGTACATTGGGATCAAATACATTGAATCTTTGGCTGGATGCAGGTGATCCCATACAGGAAATAATTTGTGATTGCAGAAATAATCTGGTATCCGTCCCATCCTTTGTAAAATCTGGGAAGCCATTTCTGAAACGAGTAGTGAAGCAGTCAAGTTTTGGAAGTTTCAGGGATTAGAAGCGTCTCTTCAAGAGACGTTGAGCCAATACTAAGAGGCAGTAGGGAAGGGGTGGGAGAAGTCAGATCGGAGAGAATGAGATACTCCTGGCACTTCCTGCCCATTGGCCATATCACTTAGGCAATCTACACTTAATTAATTGCCTACTATGTGCCAGGCACTGTGCTAATATCTGGGCATGCAAAGAAAAGAATGAGATAGTTCCTGCCACCGGGGAGCTCACAGTCTAAAGGAAAGACAACATATAGACAATTATATAAAAAATAAACAAACATAGGAAAGGTAAATTGGGGGAAATTAACAGAGAGAAGGCTAGCATTGAAGGGGATCTCCATAACATTGTAGGGACTAGGCCAAAAGAAGACAATGCAGTCAACAAACTACACTGATGCTGACAGTCAGCATCAGTAATCTTCAAGGACAGTGGTCCTCAGATTCAGGCAGAGTTATGCCTAAAGGAAACTTGGGACTGTCTCCATTAAGGGAGTAACTTTAAACAGTAAGGTACTTCTTAAATGCATGCATATCTTACCTACTACATGTATACTTCACTACCAATGTATTACCATTCAAACTCCAAGTTTGAACCCATTCTTACCTGTGTACATTGGTAGGAGAGTGAACCTCAGATTCTTGGGGATATTTTGTATCAAGGGTCCTTATTATACCATCTTACAACTGTGTCTTTTCTAAAAGATAACTGAGGCTACTAGTAGATAATTCATGGGAAGTATACTGGTCACTGTGTGCAGCCTCTGTTTCCTCATGTACAAAATGCGCTGGAGAAGGAAGTGGAAAACCATTCCATTATCTTTGACAGGAAAACCCCAAATCGTGTCACAAAGAGTCAGGCTTGAGTAATTAAACAACAAAAAAGTACTGGGGATGATTTATGAGGGACAATCATAGAAATCTTCAATTCCTGTTGATTACCTCTAAAAGCTTGAGGATAGAAATCACCCACCTCATTTGACTTCAACATGCTAGTGTTAGAAGCTGGAGAAATAGTCCTCAAAGGATGTCACATATATCAAGTTCTTTCTAAAGAACAGAGTCATTTCCATGTTTATGTCAAAGATTGACCTCATTCAAGGAGAATTAGATTTTCAGGAATAAAGTATGAATTTGGGATTATTGGAAATGGACAGACTGTATCAGGAACTGACTGCCCTGGGCTTTACTTGAATTCTCAGTCTCTCTTTTGCAGCATAAACGCTGATGGGTACCATCATTTACTGATCATTTATTTAATATTTTGCAGGTAAGTCTGGGGTGAGGGTGGAGTTGTTTTTGTTGTCTAGGGAGGTTGACCAGTGGAAGGAAGACTAAACTGACAACTTTTGTCAGGCTTCCTTTCTTGTGCCAGGAAGGATTCCTGTGGAAGGGAAATCAAACAGGCCTCAGCACAGTACTCGGATGGAAGAAAACCTCTGTGTGTTTGGGGGAATATCAGGAACTAAACACAACTGGTCACCAAGCCCCATGTACACAGTGAACTTCTTTCATTTGAGCATTTGAAGAATGTTTCCAGTGTTATGCTTAAATCCAAGGTTTGAGTTATTTAAAGTCAAGTGTTTTTTACATGAAGATAATGAAGCAGATGCAGTCTTTGGAGAACTTTCAGATTGAACTTTCTTAACATCAGATTTTCTGAATCTGCTTCAGGCTGAGCCAGACCTTGAGATCAGGACCAATCCATAAGACCGCTGTCCACTCCAAACCCCATCTTCATGTCTTTGTGACATCCTTGTCTTTCTTCCTTCTCATTCCACCCTGGAAAATAATGACCCACAGAGATTGAGGCTGTAGGTTCTGTTTGTGAAAACTCCCACAGACCACCTAACCATCAGATGATGACAACAGGTCATTGCCAGTGCAAGAGTAGAATAATTGCCGACCAATTAGGGGAAGTGAGAACAGAAGTAAACCATCACAATAACAACACAACAGAAGGGCACATCTGACATAAGGGGATGGTCGATGGCTCAACAGAGGATTCAAGAGTATACCACCAGCTCCAAATCCAGGCTGCTTTGGTCCCAGCTGATGTTTGTGCCAGTTCTTAGCCACGTGCCCAGTTTCCAGGGCCAAGCTTTATTAGATTATAAAATGGGCTCCATGTGTTATCTTTCTTTAATTATTTTTGTTACATTTTAAGTTTTGAACTTTCTACTTTCCTCCCTTATCCACCTCAGATTAGAGAAGGCCACCATTTTACACACATACACATATTTATGTATATAAACAAATATAATTTTATAATACATATGTGTATTTATACACATATATGTATGTATGTATGTATGTAAAATCATACTCTACATACTTCTAATTGTCAGTTCTTTCTCTGGAGGTGGATAACATCTTCTTCCCTAGTTAACTTGAGTATTTACAATACTTAAAATAACTTAGTCATTCCCAGTTGTTCTTTGAACAATCTTGTTACCATACAGAGTGTTCCCTTGGTCCTACTCATCAGTCTTCATTTCTTGTAAATCTTTACTTGTTTTTAAGCAACTAGCTCGTCATTTCTTATAGCACAGTAGTATTCCATCACCACAACTTACCTAGCCATTCCACTCATTGGCTAGGCATCCACTCAATTTCCAGTTCTGTGTCACTACAAAGAGAGCTGCTATAAGAATTTTCAAACATATAAACTCTTTCCCTTTTCCCCTGATCACCATGGGAAAGAGACACAATAGTGGGATTACTGGGTTAAAATGTACACACATAGGTGTATCCTCAAATTATATAATGCAACATGAACAAATATATTTGCAAAACTTGAAGGGTGATATAAATGCTTATAATTATTGTGGGTATAATGATCCTTGCCTCAGGTATTGGCCCACTGTCTGAGACCCTGACAAGTGATTTAACTTCTTTTTAATTTATTTTATTTTAATAATATTTCATTTTTTCCCCAATTGTATGGGAAACAAATTGTTAGAATTTGTTTTACAAGATTTTGAGTTCTGGATTTTTCTTCTTTACTCCCCTCCCCTCTTTCTAAAATAGCAGACAATGTGATATAGGTTATATCTCTGCCATTATATAAAACATATTGATATATTCATCACACTTGTGGAAGAAGAAACAGATGAAATGGAAGAAATAAAAAAATAAAGTCAATTTTAAAAAGTATGCTTGAATATGCATTCAGGGTCCATCTATTCTTTTTCTGAATGTAAATAGGATTTCCCAATCTGGGTTCTTTGCACTTCTCTTGACTTATTGCTTTGCTGAGAAAAGATAAGCCATTCATAGTTGATCATCATACAATATGTTGATACTGCGGGTATAGTGTTTTCCTGGTTCTCTTTATTTCACTTTGCATCAGTTTGTACAAGACTTTCCAGATGTTTCTGAAATCTGCCTGCTCATCATTTCTTTTTTCACAATAGTATTCCATTACATTCATATACCTCAACTTATTCAACCATTCCCCAATTGATGGGCTTCCTTTCAATTTCCAATATTTTATCACCACAAAAAGGACTGCTATAAATATTTTTGTACATGCAAATCCTTTTTCCTTTTATTATTGATCTTTTTGGTATGCAGATATAGTATTGGGATTGCTGGATCAAAGGCTATGCACAATTTGGTTGCTTTTGGGGCACAGTTGAAAATAGCTCTCCTGAATGGTTTGATCAGTTCACAACTCCACCAGTAGCACATTATTGGCCCACTTTTCCCACAACCTCTCTAACATTTATCATTTTCCTTTTTCTTCATATTAGCCAGTCTGATATGTTAAACATGATACCTCTGAGTTGTTTTAATTTGCATTTCCCCAATCAATAGTGATTTAGCACACTTCCTCATTTTATAAATAGCTTTGATTTCTTCATCTGAAAACTACTTGCTTGTATTCTTTGGCCATTTATCAATTGGGGAATGGCCTGTACTCTTTAAAAGAAATATTTATTTACTTTTAGCTTACATCATTCAGTTTCACAATTCCTTGAGTTCCAAATTTTCTCCACCTCTTTTCCTCCTCCTTCACTTCCCACCCCACGGCGGTATGCAATCCCACATAAGGTCCACAAATACCATCACAGTGAAAATTAGTTACATTGTAAAGAAGAATTATAAGCAACGGAATGGACAATGAGAAAGAAGCCACAAAACAACACAGAGAGAGAGTAAGTAGTTTGCTTCAATCTGCGTTCAGACTCTGTAGTTCTTTCTTTGGATGTGGATAACGACTTGTGCCCTTATAAATTTTATTCAATTCTCTATATATTTTAGAAATGAAGCCCTGGGGTGGCTAGGTGGCACAGTGAGTAAAATGCTGTCCCTGGAGTCACGAGGACCCGAGTTCGGTTCTGGCCTCAGACACTTAACATCCACACACAAAAAAAACTAGCCGCGTAACCTTGGGCAAGTTACTTAACCCCAATTGCCCTCCAAAAGGCAAAAAAAACCTAAAACGATGCCTTTATCAGACAATTACTACAAAGACAAATTGCCAATTTTCTGCTTTTCTTCTTATCTTGGCTGTATTGTATTTCTTTCTTCAAAAGCTTTTTTTTTAAATTTTAATATAATAACAATTATTCATTCTGCTTTTCATAATAATCTCTGTTCCTTGGTTGGCCATGAATTTTTCTTTTCTCCATATTTCCGACAGGTAGACTATTCCTTGCTCTTGTAATTTGCTTATCGTTACACCCATTATGTCTAAATCATGTACCCATTTTGACTGTATCTTGGTGTGTGGTGTGAGATGCTGGTCTACACTTAATTTGTACCTTATTGTTTTTCCAGTCTGTCCAGAAGTTGTCTTTTTTTTTCCCCAATAGTAATTTCTTATCTTAGAACCTAGGGTCTTTGGGCTTAGCAAACATTAGTTACTATGGTCATTAACTACTGTGTCTTCTGTATCTAATCTATTGATCCACCACTCTATTTTTTAGCCAGTACCAGATATTTTTGATGATTACTGGTTTATAATATAGTTTGAGATCTGGTATTGCTAAACCACATTCCTTTGCATTCCTCTCCCCCAATTAATTCCCTTCATATTCTTGACATTTTGTTCTTCCAAATGAATTTTGTTTTCAGTTTTTCCTAGCTTTATCAAATAATTTTGGCATTTTTATTCATGTGGCATTAAATAATAAATTAATTTAGGCAGAATTGTCATTTTTATTATATTGACTCAGCTTACCCATGAGCCATTGATATTTTCCAATTTTCTAGATCTGGCTTTATATGTGTGAATAGCATTTTGTAATTTTGCTCATATATTTCCTGGGCTTTTCTTGGCAGGTATATTCCCAAGTATTTTATATTTTTACAGTTATTTCAAATGGAATTTTTTATTTCTGTCTCCTGCTGCTGGACATCATTAGGTATATAAAAATGCTGATGATTTATGTGGATCTATCTTATAACCTGCAATTTTGCTAAAGTTTATTATTTCAAATTGTTCTTTAGTTGTCTTTAGTATTTTTTAAATATACCATTATATCATCTGCAAAGAGTGATAGTTTTGTTTCCTCATTGCCTACATTAATTCCTTTGATTTCATCTTTTTCTCATTGCTAATGTCAAAATTTCTAGGACTGTATTGAATAACAGTGGTGATAATGGGCATCCTTGCTTCACCCCTGATTTTCTTGGGAAAATTTCCAGCTTATACCCACTACAGATAACACTTACTGATGCTTTTAGATAAGTACTACTTATCATTTTTAAGGAATGTTCCCTTTATGCTTATATTCTGGAGTGTTTATTTTTTTTTTAATATGAATGGGTGCTGTTTTGTCAAAAGCTTTTTCATCATCTATTGAGATAATCTTATTATTTCTGTTGGTTTTGTTATCACTGTGGTCAATTATGTTGATAATTTTCCTAATATTGAAACAACCCTGCTGTCCTGGTATAAATCCCACCTGGTCATAGTATGTGATCCTTCTGATACCTTGTTGTAATTGCCTTGCTGGTATTTTATTTAAAATTTTTGCATTGATATTAATTAGGGAAATTGGCCTACAGTTTTCTCTCTGTTTTAACTCTTCCTGGTTTAGTCATCAACACCATAATTGAGTCATAAAAGAAATTTGGTAGGACTCTTTTGCTTATTTTCCCAAATAGTTTACAGAGTATTGGAATGTATTGCTCACTAAATGCTTAGTAGAACTCACTTGTGAACCCATATGGATCTGGGAATTTTTTTCTTAGGATGTTCATTAATGGCTTGTTCAATTACTTTTTCTAAGATGGAGTTATTTAGGCAGTCTATTTCCTTATGTGTTTATCTGGATCATTTATATTTCATTTAATTTCTTTTAGATTCAGTTTTTCTTATCTGTAAAATGGGGATAATAAAGGCACCAAACACAGCTGTTGTGAGGAGGCAGGGATCAATCAGCATAATGTGTTTAAAGCATTTCTATTATCATAATTAAAATAATTTTTAATTTTATTGTTACCCTTAAACCAGTCATTATACAATTTTGTCATCTTTTGGGCAAGTTAAAAAAGCAATTTCCAAAATTTTAAAGCTTTCGTCTGTGTCAGGTCTAAAGTTTATCCCCTTCTTAATTCACTTGGAACTTACCCTCAGAAGCTTTATGCATTCTAGGCAGAGTAATCTTTACTTTCCTCTTCTATTCACTTCTCTCTTTTCCTCTCCTCCCATTTCCTCTTCTCTCATTCCCTCACTATTCCTCTCTTCCCCTTCCTTTTCCCTTTCTTTTTTCTCCTCTCTTCTCCCCTACTTTCCCCTCCTTCCCTCTCTTCTCTTCTCCTCCCCCCTTCTCTTTTTTCTCTCTTCATCTCCTCTTACTCTGAAGGTAAGTCTGATCCAGTTTTTCCATGTGTAAGCACAAATGGAGGTGTAAAGCTAGAAGAGGGTATTGCCAAGGCTAGGCTCCACCCATCAAGCCTCTGCTACTTTTCTAGGCTTTAGAGTGGCAGCAGTTTGATGACTGGCATCCTGACTGATCATAGGTGAGGGTGGGGGTGGACAGTGGAGGGTGGAGTGCTGCATGTGCAGAGGTTCAAGTATTGTGTTGGATAATAGTTGATAGTGAAAGGGGATCAAAAGCCCTTCCAAGCACAGTCATTTATCTCTGCAAAAACTCTTTGGCGAAAACTGTGAACCAGCACCATAAAGGCCCCAACATCCTGAAGCTTTCTTACAGGGTGCTGAGTATGTGAAAGATTAGTTCTTCCCTGTGCAGAAAAGCCTTGGTTTACACATCAAAATGGTTCTGGTTACAGTTTGAATTTGACCATCTCTAGCTGTGCATACATTCACATATTTCTAGCTCTTTCAGAAAAAGGCTTTCCATACCGGGGGTACATCTGAGCCCCAATCCCAGTGAATTATTCTTTTCCCCTACTCACAGCTTTGTAGACTCTGTGTGTGTCAGCTTGCTTCATCCCAGGCATGGCTTGTCTGTCTAAATCTACCCTTTGTTCATTTTCTAGCCTTTGAATGAAGACAAACAATATTTCCATGCCTCACTGCTCTTTCTATGCCTCCCAATGTGCAAGTGTGATTTATTTTATTTGCTGTTTGTAAATGCTTTTAGAACCAGATTATTGTCTGCGACATCAGACTAAACACTGATCCCAGTGGTACCCCAAGAGATGAAATATATTTTTACTTATCATGGTCCCTGGACCTCATTCTATTTCAGTTCTGCCTAATGGAGATTACTTTCTCTGCAAAATCTTCCCTCCATGTCCTCTCACTTCATTACCCATAGACCTAACAGCTGCATGCAAACATGACAATAAACAGATCATCCTTGATTTTTTTTAATTTATAGCCTCCATCTTTTCTTAGACTGATGATATTTGTTGTTTTTGCTTACCAAGTAAGTATCACTAAACAAAGCATGAAATAACAAGCAAGCATTATGGTGAGGAAAATGCTATTCAAAATGGCAGTGGGTACCCAATTCTCTCTTACCCACCCTCCCAGATGTTTTTCAAACTTTAATTTTAGCCCTGTTCTCTCTCTGGAGCCCCAGTCCTGCACCATCACCTGTCTGCTGGACATCTCCTAATTATCTTCAGGCATTACAAATTCAACAGGTTTTAAATGGAGACAATTGTCTTCCCCCCTTGACCTAAAGCTCTCTACAACTGACTCACTTCACTTTTCAGTTTTATTCCATTACTTTCCCTCAGTCTGCTCATGTCAAACATTCTATTTCCATTGCCCGCTGTGGACTATTGGCTGTTTCCCCCACACGAACCTCTATCTTCTGCCTCTGTGCATTTCCAAAACTCATTCCGTGTGCTGAGAATTCAGTCCACTCTTAAGTGCCAATAACATCCATAATCTTTCTTTTCTTTCAAGGACCAGTTGTAATTCTCCCTCTTTTGGGAAGCTTTGGATTCTCCTCCTGTCCTCTCTCCCTAGTTTCTACAACCTTTTACTCACATGATTCTTAATTGGGATGTTTCATGTCCTGCTTACAGAATTTAAGCCCCTTGAGGGCAGGTGCAATTTTATTTTAGCTTTGTTTTTGTAGCTCAAGTGCCTGCCATACATGTGAATGGTATTGAATTAAATTTCTATGTGTTTTTTTTAGAACTATGAGATCAAAGCAATTTCCTCAATGAGATTTTTAGTTGTGCTATGCTCAAAGTAGTATCAGTCAACTTAGGCTTACAAATTTTTTTTTGCCATTGTCATGAAAATTTTAGATGAGACTCCAAATGGAAGACTTCCTATGGATGGCATCATTGTCACATAGCAATTTTATGACTGAATTCAGTTACACAATTCCCAAATCTCTTAAACAAGATCCATTTTTACTAAGATAAGTAGACCCAAGTAGGCAAAACCAAATGACAGAAACACCCCATAGGCCTATTCTATCAAATACCTATACGTTGAGCAGACTTGAAATATGGCTAAAGAACTATGGCCAGAATTAGTCAACAAGCATTTTTGAAACACTTATACTATTCAAGGTCTTGTGCACAGCTCTGGGAAAGAAAGGCAAAATTTCAGTCCCTGGAAACAAAGAGTTCACCTTCTAAAGAGAGGCAACATTCCAACAATTACTCACATGTAACATATATGTAGTATAAATAGGAAGTAGTCTCAAAGAGAAATCTTGTGTTTGCACTGAGTCTTAAAGGAAGCCATGGGAGCCAGGAGGTAGAGATGAGGAGGGAGAACACTCCAGGAGTGGGAACAATCTGTCAGAAATATACTAAGTAGGGAGACAGAGTGATTTATGAGTAGAATGTCCAGAAGGCCAATTTCCCTGGATTGTAGAGCACATGGAGGAAAGAAAAGTGGGTGTGGGGAAGACTATAAATATAGGAAATGACAGGCTATGAACGTCTTTAAAAGACAACTTTATATCTGATCCTGGAGACATAGGGAAAGGGTGGTGCCATGGGAAAGGTAAAATTGCCATTTGAATAGAGAATGCACTGGAATTGGTAGAGGCTTGAGGCAGGAATACCAACCCAGAGTCTATTGAAGTAATGGAGATGTGAGATGATTTGGGCCAGTAATTGAATGGAGGCTATGTGAGTACAATGAAGAAGATACATACAAGAGACTTTGGGAAAGTAGAAATGAAAAGACTTTTCAAGAGACTAAATATTTGGGGCAAATGTTAGGAAGGCATCAAGGATATTGCTGAATCTGAGAGTGAAGGGGAATAGGGGGTTATTATTGCCCTTGCGAGCAATAGGAAATTTCAGAAGGGACAGTTTCAGGGGAGGGGAAGGATAATTAATTCTGTTTTGAACATGTCAAAGTGTCCATTTGGAAGAGTCCAATAGGCACTGGGTGAAGTGTTAAAGGAGCTCAGGAAAGATTTTCAGCAATACAATGATCCAAGGCAATCGCAAAATCCTCATGATGAAACATGCTCTCCACCTCCAGAGAAACAACTGATGGTATCTGAAACACACTATTTTTCACTTTCTTTTTTTGTTCACAGAATTATTGTACATTTATAACCTAGGCTGGATTGTTTACCATCTTAAGGAGGGGGCAGGAAAGGAGAGAATTAGGAACTCAAAAACTTAAAAACCAAAAAATAAGAATGTAAAAAAACTGTTTTTACATGTAATTAGGAAAGAATAAAATATTAATTTAAAAGGTGATGAGAATCATTTTTATGTATTTTGAGGGCATCCTTCGTGAGAGTGTTTGTAGCAGACAAGGATGCTTTCACAAGAGATATTCCCTGGTACACAACATGTTGGTCTCCATGTAACTTACTGACCAATATAGAGACTAAAAGATACTGCTTTACTTTTTTTTAATTTCAGGTGATTTGGTAGAACAAAATGGTGCCTTAAAAGTGATTTTTCAACAATGCAGTTCTTTTTGAAATATGTAACAATAGGAATAACTATTTGGTGAATATCTAATGCCACATACAAGGTGAGAGATGAAAGAAAGAGTAATTCATTCATGCTCTAGGGCTTCACCAACTCTGCCACTGAGTTAGAAATCCAGTGCAAGAGACATTTCCTACAGATGATATCCTCCAGATGTGCCTATTCTGAGCTGACATTGGGCTCCTTTTTGCATGCCTTGGAGTACTGTAGTGCCTTCTGGAAGAGATCTGTAACTACTGAGATGGATGAAGCATTCACATAGGAAAAAAAAAACCAAAGGATGAAGGATATATGTGTGTGTGTGTGTGTTACTCAGGTTATGGCATGAAATTATATGGATTTTAAAATGACCATCCTATAGATAGAGGCAAAATGGGAGTGGGGGGCTTGTGAACAGGTAGCATTTGTAAAACAGGAATAATGTGTGACATCAAGGAAATGTAGGATTAAAAAAGAGAATGAGATGCTCATGCGATGAGGACAAACACAATTCTATGGGTGCTGCATGGCGGCACATCACAAAATGACACATGTTCCAAAGAATCGGTCATTATTAATAAAGGGACAATTAAAAAACGATTTGTTCAGTTGCTGTGAATTGGATATTAGCATATTAAAAAGCTATGAAGGAAATGCGGTCTTAAAGCTATAAACCCAAGATATGACAACCCAAAGAGGGAATGAAGTGGTCACCATATAGTGAGGGGTTACAAAGGCACAATCTGTGGATTCTAGTGGTATCCATGGTGTCAAGAGATAAGTCCTTATTTGAAGACTTCCAGAGGGAAGAAGACAAACGAAGAATCCTTTGCTTAGTGACAAATATTATCCCAGTAATTAGGAAGTGTTATGGGAATGGGAATCTAAGATCTTCCCTGCCCCTAGCCATTTCTTTGATAAGCTTAAATGACTCTGAGAAACTTTGATTGAAAATTTTATTTGAAAATATACTCTGCCCCCTAATAGGCTGAATGTGGTCACATGAAGCCTGTAGCAGCAGGCTTGGTTTTCAGGAATGTCCACACCTTGGTGCTGTGTGATTGGGCAGTGGGTTAAGAGGGTTGTAACATTCTCTGAACCAGAAGAATGTTATATATACCCTGATGTGAGGTTTTGTTCTGGAGCTCACTTTAAGATGAGTTGTGTGATTTGAACAGACAAGGCTCTGGATAGCCGTTGAGCCCCCTGGTGTTGAAAACCCAGATGTTGGTGCTTCCCTCTCTGGTAACTGACTTGGTAGGATGTAATGATCACACAGTTGTAAGCCTGTCTGCTGATCTCTGTCTGCTTGTAACTTCTGCTTGTAACTTGTTTGTATTCTCCAAAGTTCAGGGTGCTGACCTTTCCCCCTGAACTAGGTAAATGACATATATTTGATTAAAGAAAGATTGTTAACCCATTTTGAGTTGCTTTCCTTTAGAAGAGCAGATCTAGGAACCTATGTTGGCAGCCACCCTGGGGACGCTGGGGTGCTTGCTGCTGCAGAAAGCGGAACCATAAACCTTTTAATGTTAATGTTCTTGAAGTCCAATAATCTGATGACAACCATGTTTAGGCTCTTCCTAAGCAGTACTGTAGTAGTATTAAGTGGAGATTCATTAATGGTAATTTGGGGCCCTTATTCCTCCTAGAAACTGTAAATAGTAATTATTTCTCTTTGACCTGAAGCCCCGAGGGTCTTCTCTTCTCCCTTTGATTGTTTTAATTAAAGAGGCCATCCCGCTGCACCCTTCTTAAACAGCCCTAATCCCTGAAGGGGCATTGCCTCAGTCAAAGTGAAAACTCGGAAAGACCTAGCTTAAAAAGGCCCAGTTCTTCCAATGCATCCTGGGCCATCTCCAGTCATCCTGATAGATATCTGGCCACTGGCCCCAGCTGGCTCCAGGGCAGGAAGTGAGGCGTTCACTTGTTTGTCATGGCATCGCCTTCCTGATGCCATGGTCCTCTTTGAGAAGAAAGGACAGACAATAACAACAGTAGGTAGTTTTCTGGTAGGATCTGGGGTTAGAAAGGTCAAAACCATATATGTTCACACAAAGGGTGTGTATGCATATGTGTATGTGTACACATATGTATGTGTGCATGTACGTGCATGTGTATTCAGAGTAAATGGAAGAGGAAAGCGTTAGCAGTGAGCCTGGGGTGGGAGCAGGAAGCCTTGCTGCAGACCTGGGGCTATGAGCTAAATCTTGAAGGAAGCCAGGAGGCTGACATGTGCAGGGAGAGGATCCTCCACATAGTGGACAGTCAGTAAAATGCATGAATTGGAGAGAGAGAGATGTGTGCTCAGGGATGAACAAGGAGGCCAGTGGTGCTGGGTAAGTAGCTTAGGGAGGAGAAAAAGAAGGCCAAGAACACTGGCAATAGAAGAAAGGAGCCCACAACAATGATGTGACATTACATATGTATGCATGTGCATATACGTAATTCCTGTCTTTAAATTTGTATATTTACATAGTTTTTATACATATGTATTATATTTATCTGTACTGTATTTGATCCCTGAGGTAACATTGTTTCTTTTCTAGAGAATTAGAATCACAAAGCCCATCGACATCTAGCCTCAACGCTAGGAAAACCAGGACTTGGGACCTGCTTTTGACATGTTTGCTAAATGACAGTGTGAGACTCACTCAGCCTCTCTGTTTTCTTGGGAATCTTTAAGGAATATCTGTTTCAGTGAAGATATAACCAATCCGTTTGGTAAATGGAGTTTCCTCATTTTGGAGTTCACTATATGAATGAAATCACAGGTCCAATTCCCATCTCAAACAAATGCACAAACACACATACACACATAAGCCTAAAATTGTGTCCAAATTAATAGTGCCCAGAAGGAAGAGATGACTTTAAATCCATTACCATGGCAGACTTTTTGGGGCTCCATGAGAATGGTCAAACCAGGAATTCAGAGCAGTGGATCCTGGGATCCACTGGGTCAAAGAAACTGGCCACCTTGAAATTCAGGCTTGTAAGAGAGGTGAACTTCTTGATATCTTCAGGTCTGAGTTTCTGGAGACCAGCAGCCACTTTAGGAATGGCAATGCCACCTTTAATCCCTCATACTTAGGATTCAGAGTCTCTGTATGATTTAATTTGGGGAACAATCACAGTTATTGATTTAGTGACTATTGTGTGCAAGACCTGACATTCAATCCCATGGTTATAAATATGAAAAATGATACAGTTCCTGTTCTCAATAGTTTGCTTTTCTTGAGGTAGTGGGGTGGGCTGTGATGCATAGAAACACAAACACACACATTTCCTTTGAGAGTTATTAGAAAAACATGGAAATAAACACATGATCAGACATGGTAGTTTCATGATTCTCCTGGGCAGTCAAAAGGCCTACACTAAGGAAAGTATAAATCTTTGAAATCAGCAAATGAACTTTAATGTGATTATGAGGAGACCACTTTTAGAGGCAGCCACATCTTATTACTATTTATGGGAAACTTAATATGTAAAAACAAAGGAAAACGACTGTCAAAAATTAAAATAACCCAGTGCTGAGAGTATTGGTCGATGATTTCTGTGGGGAAAAGGAATCCTGTCCTTGGCTCTCCATGTGACTTGAGGGAAAGCATGAAAAATACTCAGAAACAAAGGGAAATTCATAAGAAAATGTTTACGACTCATTTGCACATCTTGGCCATTTTTCCTTCTTTCAGCACATCCAATTTCTTTTGATAATAATCCTTGCTTACTTGTGCGAAACAGCAAAACATTTTGTTCAGCACTGTTTTTCATATTTCATAAATGCAGGTGTTATTATTACAGAATAGGACTTGATCACATTTGGGAGAAAATAAGCAGGCAGGCACAAGAAGGGGACTAGGTACCTTTGGAAGGAGTGTCTTCCTATCCAAAGGTCAAGGAGAATGAAAAGCTGGACAAGAAACTCTCCTGCCAGTCCCAATCCTCCTCTGACCAAATCCACTTTGGAAGTCTACGGGCATCATCTATTACCAAAGGGCACCACAGAATTCCCAGGATTTTCAGGATGATGGTTTGACCTTCTCTTCATATTCAGGGTCACTGGGACACCAGGCCATTGAGCCAATTAATTATGACACTTTTAGACCTTAAAAAGAACTACTTATTTGGCAATAAAACAAAAGGAGTAATATCATGTGAGCTCATATATAAAATCAAATGCAAGTTTAATAAAGGAGATCATTATCTCCCTATAAATTTGCATCATAGTTTCTCTATCTTTAACTCAGTATCTTTGGGGGGTAGAATGGACATACGCTTATGAGACCTTGCAAGAAAAGTGTACGAGATTGGAATGTCTGTGTTCTGAAGTCCGTCACATTTTGTCATGGAGACTGGGAAGTTAGCCCTTCAGGAATATTTATACCATGAAGTTGTTTCGGCTTGTCTAGTTGTCCTTGTCATTCTTCAAGTGGCAAATAATCTTTTTTACTCAAATTAAGAATGCATTAACAGATCTTTTTACTCAAAATCACTCTCTAAAATATATCAGAAATGTGTTATACTATTAATCTGAATAGAAATTCCAATTAGACAGAGAATCATGAAGCTCATCAAAGCCTCTATCCCTGTGTCCCCATCTAGGATTCATTACTGCTTGCCTGGAGCCACCATTAAAGGAAAGCCTGAGCCATTCATGCTCACTTCTCTTCTCTCCCAAGTATGCTGGACTTTCTTGACTCATTTTTCCTTGCCTAGGTGTTGGTACCTTTCCCTAGCTCTTACCTTTGCAAATATATTTTTAATTTTTTAAAGACTTTTTCCACAAGATTTTGAGTTGCAAATTTTTCTCTCCATCTTTGTCCAAACTCACCCCAAAATAGTGAGTCCACTGAATACCCCTTCCCCCAATCTGTTCTCTCATATCCTCTTGCATCACCCCCCCCCAATTTTCTAGTGGGGTGAAATGGAGTTTGATACCCCAGTGCCTGTATATCTTATTACCCAGTTGCATATTAAAAAAAATAACATTTGCTTTTGGAACTTTGAGTTCCAGAGTGTTTCATTTCTTCCCTCCTCACCCAACCCCACTGGAAAGACAAGCAATTCAACACAGGTTGTACATGTGTAGTTATGCAAAACATTTCTATTGTGATTATATTGTAAAAACTAACTATATTTCCCTCCATTCTATCCCATCCCCCACTTATTCTATTTTCTGCTTTGACCTGTCCCTTTTCAAAAGTGTTTGCTTCTAACTACCATTTTCACCAATCTGCTTTCCCTTCTATCACCCCCCCCCCTTATTCCCTTACCCTTTGCATTCCTGTAGGATAAGATACCTGATTGAGTATGTATGTTATTCCCTCGTTAAGCCAAATTCAAAGAGAGTAAGGTTGTGCCATTCCCTTTCACCATCCTGCTCTTCTTCTCCATTGTAATGGTGCTCTCTTGCCTCCTTTATATGAGGCAATTTACCCTATTCTATCCCTCCCTTTCTCCTTCTCCCAATATATTCCTCTTACTTTTTATTTTATTTTTAGATATTATCTTTTCATATTCAACTCATCCTATGCCCTCTGTCTATGTATACATGTACAGATATATGCACACACTTACATATTTATACACATATAGCCTCCTGCACACACATACATATGTATGTATACATATATGTGTATATATATGTGTATATATATATATATATATAATATACACATGTATACATATATATTCCCTTCAACTATCCTCTTACTGAGAAAAGTCTCATGAGTTATAATTACTATTTCTCCATATAGGAATGTAAATAGTTCAACTCTAATAAGTTCCTTATGATTTCTTTTTCCTGTTTACCTTCTTATGCTTCTCTTGCTTCTTGTATTTTAAAGACAAATTATCTGTTCAGCTCTGCTTTTTTCATCAAGAATGCTTTGAAATCCTCTCTTTCATTGAATGACACTGTTTTCCCCTGAAGCATTATACTCAGTTTTGCTGAGTAGGTGAATCTTGGTTTTAATCCTAGCTCCTTTGACCTCTAGAATATCATAATACAATCCTTTCAATCCCTTAATTTAGAAGCTGCTAGGTCTTGTGTTATCATCACTGTGTTTTCACAATACTCAAATTGTTTCTTCCAGACTGCTTGCAGTATTTTCTCCTTGACCTGGGAACTCTGCAATTTGGCTATAATATTCCTAGGAGTTTTCTTTTAAGGATCTTTTTCAAGAGGTGATTGATGAATTCTTGCAATTTCTATTTTGCCCTCTGGTTCTAGAATATCAGGGCAAGTTTTGCTTGATAATTTCTTGAAAGATGGTGTCTAGGCCCTTTTTTGATCATGGCTTTCAGGTAATCCAATAATTTTTAAATTATTCCTCCTGGATCTTTTTTTCTAGGTCAGTGGTTTTTTCAATGATTTATTTCACATTGCCTTCCATTTTTTTATTTGTTTAGATCTGTTTTATACTATCTTGATTTCTCATAAAATTATTAACTTCCAGTTGCTCAAATATAATTTTGAAAGAATTATTCTCTTCAATGAGTTTTTGAAATTCCTTTCCCATCTGGCAAATTTGGATTTTTTAAAGCATCTTCTCATTGGCTTTTTGTGCCTCTTTTGCCTTTTGAGTTAGTCTACTTTTTAAGGTGTTATTTTCTTCAGTGTATTTTTTTGGTCTCCTTTATCAGGCTGTTGACTCCCTTTTCATGATTTTCTTGCTTCATTCTCATTTCACTTGACAGTTTTTCCTCCACTTCTCTTATTTGATTTTCAGAATTGTTCTTGAGCTCCTCCATGGCCTGTGACCAATTCATATTTTTCTTGGAAAGTTTTGATGGCAGGAGTTCTGTCCTCATCGTCCTATTCCATTTCCATGCTTTGATCCTGTTTGTCCCTAAAAAAGGATTGCATGCTTGCTCACCTTGGCAATTACTTGACTTTTGATCTCTTTGCCACTGTAGAATTCTGCTTCTATAATGGAGAGAACTTTGTCCCAAATTACTTGGTTTTGGCAGCTGCTGGAGCTATTAGTTGGGTGCTCTCTCTACAGCCTTTACACATTCTGGCTCACTGGTCACACACCCCAGGATGACCACCCACGACTGTGATCTAGATCCAAGCAGGTCAAAGGAGTAATGATTACCCTCTGAATGGGCACTTGGTCCCACTACAATCTGCAGGTGAGGAGCTCTGGAAGCAGCCATACATCAGCAGCTGCAGCAGCCAGCCTTCCCAACTTCTTGCCCTGGAGGCAGCGGGTGGATTTCTCTCTTCATTCACCCTTCCAAAAGAGTTTTCCATTGGCCTTTTATTTTCTCCTTGGCATTTATGGGTTGAGAAGTGTGGGAAAAGCCATAGTTTCTGGTGATTCACTCTCCTGAAGTCTGCTCTGGATGGTCTGGGCCATGCTGGGGCTGGAAAAGGGACTCGTGGGGGACTGTACTTGGCTCCCAGAGTGCTTCGATGGACTCTTCTTGTTGGCCTGCCAGCCTGACTTCAGTGGGAGATTTGTTTCTTTCTGTCTCTTTGCGCTTTCTGTAGCTTTTATTTTTTTAAGAATCCTTTATTTACAGGTATTGGAAGTAGTTGCAGCCCAAGTTTGTGCTTTTACTCTTCCTTCCAACTTGGCTCTGCCTTCTACCTTTGCATATCTTGCACTCACCCTCAGGATTCCTGCGTCCTTTTGTTTGTTGTCTTTGCACATTAAGCTGAAGACTCCTTGATGGTAGAGACACATTTTTATTCATTTTTTGCTGGTATTTGCAATGTGCAAATTTAGTTCAGTGCTTGATTCGTAGTAAACATTTAATAAATCCTTGTTCTCTTTATCAACTTCCATCCTCTTCCTCATCATCTTCCTCATCATCCCCCCAGACTCTTTATTTCTGGACACAGAAATCCAGACCAGTCAGTGATTTACTCCCCAGGATTCCATGTTATCCAATCAACTTGGAGCAATAAGAGTTAACTTCGAAACAGCTCCAAATGACACTAGGCAATGGGGAATGCCTAGACAGATTTTAACTTATAATGCCATTGCAATGTCCAAATCACAGGATTTCATCCTCTGAATCATATTCAAAATCTCTTTTTTCTCTTGTTCTTTTCCTCCTCAACCAGGGGAGTTTGGGGTGTCATGGACCATCAGGCTCCCAAGAAGTTTCAGCTTTCCTAATCTCCAGGGAATGCTGAAGAATGATCTCTGGAAGTAAGATTTTGTCATGTGAGGGTGAACCTTCATCACACTAATCACTTAACTGAAACCTTATGTCAGTTGACTGCTCCAGTTGCTTCTTCACAAGCTCACTCCCACGCACACACACACTCACTCCCACATTCACACACAGAAGAACACACACACTGTCTTTCTTTTTCTCTCTCTCTCACACAAACAGACACACAGACTCACACATGGCTACAATAAAGCTACACTTTGGTCCCCTGATATTTTTTTCAGTCTTTACTTTCCAAATTTTTCGTCAGACTTCCTTTTAATTTTTCTTTCTTTCAGTCTCTTAATTTAGATCTTCCTAGAACTCAGTGAGTCACTTTTAACTTAACTTTAACTTAGAAGGTAATGATAAAAGGTAATAATAAAGCAAAATTTTCCCTATGAACTCAATTAACTTTAATCATCCCTCAGTTCTCAAATAATTGTATAATCTCTTCCTCCTTCTGTCCCTCCCTCTTGTTCTTCCTTCCTTCCTTCCTTCCTTCCTTCCTTCCTTCCTTCCTTCCTTCCTTCCTTCCTTCCTTCCTTCCTTCCTTCCTTCCTTCCTTCCTTCTTTCCTTCTTTCTTTCCTTTTTTCTTTCATTCTGTCTGTCTGTCTGTTGGTCTGCCTATCTCCATCCTTTTGGACTTATTCTCTTAAGTCTTAAAATAGTCAAATGCAATAGAGCTAAAGAAACCCAATTCTTTTCAGCTTAAAGTTCTCAATATAATTCAACATCTCATTATATGTTTTTAAATTTAGTTCTTCCTAGTCACCTTTTTTTTCTAGACTTAATGTATAAAATGCCTTTCTTTATCCCTTTATATCATTGAAACTCTTCACATATAAATGAGCAATCAGTCTACATTGTTTAAAAGGTAATTTAAGTCTTTATAGTTATGCCACAGTTCATTTTCTTTCACAAATTTTTCAAATTCCATCTTGTAAACCATATTTCTTTAGCTGCATACCTTAGTCATTTTTGTTAAACCAAGTTCATGTTCTTCTTTCCAGGAACCAAAATTAAGATCCATGATTGAGACAATACCTTCTATCTTTTACTAGCTGATAAAAAAATATTTTTTTCTTTACATAAAAGTGTTTTTTCCTACCACAACAGCATTAAACTGTTCCTTATGAACAGAGAAATGCCATAAAACATCCTTATATTATGTATGTAAAAGGCTAGTGATTCAGATATTCAATTCATTTCAACAACTGAACAAAAATGTGTTATACAACTCCTATAAAAAAAGGCATTTCCTTAGAGTAAGATCTTTGTGTTTCAAAAATAAAAATGGAACAGTTTCTGTCCTCTGGGAATTTACATTCTACTTGTGGTGTGGAACTATACAGCATGTTTGCCAGTAAATAAATTCAAAGCATATGCAGGATACTTTCAAGAGAGAGGGGTGCAAGTGACTAGAGTTTAGGAAAGGTCTTATATCAAAGGAAGCATCTGAAGTGTGCATCGAGGAATATTAATGATTCTGTGTGGAGGAAACCCCTTAGAAAAATAAAAGACCAGATATCCAAAGCATGAAGGCAGATGTTGAGATGTGGATGGTTGAGCAGTATTAAGAGTACTTGGAAGTCATATAAAATTCAATAATCATTGATTACTGTTGTATGTAGTGACCAAGGGCACTGGTTTCTTCTTAAAATGGCAGAGAACATAGGAAATGAACAAGACCCAGAAATTAAGAGAACAAGAATGGTCTAGATCATGTTTGGGAATATACACAACTCTTTGCATGAGCCCAAACTGGTCCTTGGCTTTGATCCTATATCTTTAGTTTTCAAGTTCTCCCAGTGATGTTCTATGGGGCAGAATGTGGGAATAAAACAGTTAATAAACTAGCAGAGGACCAAAGAGCAATGGAAATACACAAAGCAAGTGTGTAGCTTATGAACCACCATGTTTACATCAGAGAAATGAAGAAAAGATCAAGATCATTGTCACAGGGAGGTTGGAAATGAACTGGTCATGTTCCATGAGTCAGATAGATAACTGACTGCATGTACTGTTCCACATGAAAGATCTAATTCTAAAGAAAGGCCTCTTGAATTTTGCTTGGATAATCTGTGGAGGGATGGGTATGGATGGGACTCTCATAGAATGAGATGTATATTGAAGGGGATGCTGTGATCATTGAGAATTTGCAATTCCCTCACTTTCAACCCTAACAAATTGGAATGTTTTTTCCCTCATCTGATTGGATCATTTCCTTTAAGTCCCAACTAAAGTCCCCGCCTTGTACAGAAAGCCTGCCCTATGCTTTCCATTTCTAGTGCCTTCATTCTGTTAATTTTTTCTTATTTATCCTGCATTTAACTTGATCTGTATTTATTTGTTTGTATGTGGTTTCTCCCATTAGATTGTAAATTTCTTGATGACAGGGATTGTCTTTTGCCTCTTTTTGTAACTCAGCACAGAACCTGGCACACAGGAGGCACTTAATATATTTTCTCATTGATTGATTGATTTTGAGCCATCCTCTGAATAAGACCTCTCTAGACCTGACAATCTCGCTGCATGCTGAGTATGGACCTAGCATTTTGAGTGGCTATAATTATTAGTGGGTGTTTCTTCATATTCTTCTTAAATGAGCCTCTTTACAACTTCTATGAAATGGTCCTGCTTCTCTGTTCTGGGATCAGGCACAAGAAATCTACCCCCTATTCCTTGAGATAATCCTTAAATACTTGAACTCATTTATTTTTCCTCCTCTATTCCGCGCCCCCCCCCCCCCCAAAGACTCTCTGGCATAAATTCCAATTGCGTTGACATCATGGTCACCTTATTTTGGCTACTCTACACCTTTTCAGTGTCTTTCTCTCTATGATGTGTCCAGAACTAAATACCCTTTATGTTGTCTGACCAGCACGGGGTAACAAGGGACTGTAATTAGATGTTAAAGGGCTTTGCATATGTAGGCAGAGGTCAAGATAACAAAGTGGCTTCAGCAAATCCTATTTCTGTTTCTGTGACAACAGGTTTGAGGTAGTGAGAATTTCAAATTCCACTTCTTTACTCCCCCCTCCCCGTATAGGCTAAGGACACCTAATTTAATTTGACAAGTTCAACAAGAATCATCTCAGCTCTGCCCATATTTTATTGCCATTTATGGGATACTCATAAAGGACTGAATGTGGAGGTGCCCCTCATTCACATCATTTGAAGAGAATGGGTTCTGTCTGCCCCTGATGTAGATCATGAAAGCTCCAATGATGTGGCTTTTATTGGAAAGTAAATAAAATGTCAGTGATGCCCACTGTTTTCTGGCTTAGAGGCTCCTGTTGAGAGTACTTAGTTCCAGTGGCAATCATCCCAAAGGGAAAGGTCAAAGTCAGGTTACTCTGGGCTGGTGCAGTGACTTGAAGAAGACAGCCTGGGTTCCTTAGCATCTTAGCCCACATAATTGTGTTTTAACTCACAAGGTTATATGATTAAATGCTCCTAGAGTTGGATTGGTTATGGAATTTAACGATCCTTAGTCTACGTAGAAGCTTTGAGCTTATAGGTCAAGAAGAGTATAAGGAGGCTTTGGACATGAAATTTCAATAAAGAACATATTGGACAAGTTACTCTGGCTCTGGCATCAGAGGCTCTGAGTGCTCATCCTTCCTGCCCCACTTCCTCTCAGTGGAAGGTGGGTCCTGCCGCTCAGTGTCTCTGGGTCTCCATTTCTTCTCCTCCAAATGAGGGGCTTAGGCTGCACTCTTGATGCATTTCCTCTCCCTTTGGATCTTGTCTCCTACAGTGTAGACAGACTTTTACAGGAAAGGTGTATACCCCCCAAATACTTTGTATAGATTCTTATGCTTTTTCCTTAGAGAGTGAAAAGAAATCTTCAGATCTAACCTGAAGACGAGTCTGGTCAGCCAATCTCCTCAGGACTGAAGGAGGCTCACATTTCCATTGTCAGCTGTTTTAAGCATCAAACTTTGAAGAGTTCATCTAAGAGTTGTAAAAAGCAGGTGTTTGTTCTAAAACCAGTCTAGCAGAACAATGAATACTTCTAAGATAAAAATTAATGAGAAGAAAACTCATAAATGTGTCACAAGAAGATAATCAGTATTTCCCATACAAACCAGATGCTCTCCTTTGCAATGCAAATTTCTCTTCAGGGCTGAAGCTTCACTTTAGTGGGGAGGGTTTGTGTTAGAAGGCCCTCAAGGCCTGGCTCAGCCCTGTGTTGGAGGGTCCCTGTGTCCATGAAGGACACAGACCTTTCTTCAGAAGGGCAGAATGCTGAAGAAATAAAGGAAAGGGAGAGCTTAATGGCAGAATGTTCTCCTAAGGTCATTTTCACCAAGAATTCTTAAGTACCAGCTTAGACCTTTATTAAAAATTTCATGTCCCCTGACTGCAAGTAGTTTGTCACTTAGTAGGCAATGGTGGTGATGGGGATCCAAGCACACACAAGTCTAATTTGATGAGAAAAGGAGAGATCTAAACAAAGGGCTCTGGGAGACTCTAAGAAGGTGCCATTTTCTTAAGGCTGGGGATGGAAAGAACACAAAGTGGCAGCTGCTCTGTGGGGTGCTCATTCCTTTATTACCCTGTCCCCCCCCCCCCCCCTCCATGGCCCAGGGAAAAAACTCTGTCCATATTCTGTGCTTTCGCAGCTGTCATACCCAATACTGCCACATGGAGTCCAGGGCAGCTAAGCTGATCCAAAGTCTCAAGGAAAATCAGGAAAATCATTGGTCTTTAAAATAGTGATGGCATGACCCATTTCACCCTGGAACTGGATTGGACCACACTACTTAATGGCTGCATTTTGGGCCCTCCTGGTTCAGAGTGAATGTCAGTAGTGACTCTCTTTTGGCCAGCAATCCTGAGGGTTCTCCGCTCCAGGCCTGTTGCATATTATGTATGTATTTATGTATGTATGTGTGTATTTGTTTGCATATGTATATATGTACATATATATGTATGTGTCTGTTTGTCTAATTTTATTTGAATTAAAGGGACCAACCTTGGACTCACTTCTCAAAGAAGCCTGTTTACTGAATGGGCATTACCTGACTCTAAGTGAGTGCCTTAAAAGGCCTTAGCCTAAAAGGGGCAGGGTCTCCCATTGTATCCTGGGCCATCTACAGTCATCTTGATGGATATCTGTCCCATATACCTCTGGAGGATAAAGTGAGTCTGGTGACTGTAGCAGCAAGCACCCCAAGAGTCTCCAGGGTTTGCTGCCAACACAGGTTCTTAGATCTGCTTTGTTAAAGGAAAGCGACTCAAAATGGGTTAACAAGCTTATTTTAATCAGCCAGATATGTATCGTTCACCTGGTTCAGGGGAAAAAGGTCAGCACCCTGTACTTCAGAATATACAGACAGAATTTTCAAGACAGAGAAACAGATAAAATAAAGTTTCCAAACTGTCTAACCATTACATCCATACTCAATCAACATCTGGGTTTCCACATTCTGGGTTTTTTCAAAGCCAGGGGACTCTCAACAATGGCTTCCCAGAGTCCAGATCAAATCACAGAGCACTTCTCAAAGTGAGCCCCAAAACAAAGCCTCACATCAGGGTTTATATAGCCTTCTCCTGGCTCAGAGAATGTAACAACCTTATGGACTCACTGGCCAATCAAGAAGTGCACTTTAGCCTAGGGGCAGGGAAAATCTTTAAATTTACATTCCCATTACAGTGACCTAGCACAGCCCTCCAGCCCTCAAATCAAAGTCAACTACATGTCATGTCATCATTTCCCTGATGTCATGATCATCTTCCAGAACAGAGGACAAACACATCAACAAGGATGTGACCTAAATGTATTCAAAATGGATGAAATGAAAATATCCAGGCCATTATTAAAATCACTAAGGTGGAAACAGGCTTCCAGGTTTTTCTGATATTGGGTAAATGTAAGATCAAGGTTTCCAGGCCTGGTCACCCCCTTCAAGGGTCCTTCCTGGGGCTCTGTTTTTCCTTCTTCTCTGGGTGTCACTTGGTGATCTCCCCAACTCCTAGGACTTCAATTATTGTCTTCTTGTCTCTATTTAGATGATTTTCACTGATGTCCACATCCATACCTTCTTTCAATAATCTATATTTATATATACGTATTCATGTATGTACATATGTGTGCACATGTGTATGTTATATACATGCACGCACATATAAAACCCATTCCATCTTTAGCTCTCTTTCTTCTACAGCCCCATGTCACCAAGCACCTTTTGGACTTTTCTCAAATTGAATTTCCTCCATATTGTAACTCCATGTGTTCAAAGCAGAACTCATGATCATTCTCCCCAAATCTCTTCCTCTTCCCAGTGTCCTCATCACTGCTGAGGTTTGGTAGTGTTGGTAAACACCCTCCCTCTGGTTTCCCAGTCTCCCTGTCTCAAAACTGCTCACCTGGTGTATACAATCTGTGGTGCAGTCAAGTGTAGCTTCTATGAATTCTGGACTATTACCAGAAATGTTTTGTTTACGCTCAATAGGATTCAGCAACATTTTGTTGTTGTTCAGTCACTTCGGGTGTGCCTGACTCTGTGACCCCATTTGGGTTTTTCTAGATGAAATACAAGAGTGATTTGCTGTTTCCTTCCCTAGTTCATTTTACAGATGAGGAAACTGAGGCAAACAGATTTCAGTGACTTACTCAGAGTCACACAGCTAGTAAATATCTGAGACTGGATTTGAAATCGAGAAGATGAATCTTCCTGACTTCAGCCCTGGGGCTCCACCCACTGCACCACCCAGCTGCTTATTCAACAACATGTAGCTTATCATTACGTACACTGAGATTGATATCACAGCAACTCATGTTCCTTTTGTAATGCATGTGTTATGTGTGCACATGCATGTATACTCATTTGCACACATGGATGTTTATTTTTATCTGTGCCAGCATGTGCCTAAATACAGGCATGTTCACATATGCATTAAGCCTTTGCTTAAGCATCAGGGTCACTGTGTGGGTCCTTCTTCAGCAGCCCCTTGCTGTCCCTGCAGTCTCTCTGTCCTCAGTACAAATCATTCCCTGTCCTGCCATGTTCAGTTTTCTATACCCTAATGTGTCCTCCCCTAAACAGAAGCTCATGGGGTACCCCAGCCCTGGGCCTTCAGTTATTTGTGGAGGGGGAGGGGTGGGGCGAGGGCAGGTAGCCCAGGCCGGAAATAACCCCCTTTGCTTTTCCAGCTGGAGTCTGGGGGAGAGGTGGACTGGGGCGGGGGTGTTGTCTGTGAGCTATGGGTGATTCCACTCACCAGTCTCAGGCCCTGCTGCCCCAAACAGCTCAAGGTTATAAGGTGGGGAGACAAATAACAAGCAGAAAGAGTCATTTGGAATCTACCCCCAGAATCCCTCTAGACCTAGTCAGCAGTCTTCAATGAGCCCGGTAACTCATTCCCAAGGGGAGACAAGGAGAGGCATCCTGCTCTGTGGTCCCCTTTTTCTCTGGCTTCCGTGCTGCAGACCAGAAAAGGGAAGGGGACGCACACTTATCAACCATCTGGGTGCTTAAACACACTCTCCCGCGACCTTTACAGCAGCTGTAACAGGTGGTGGCTACAGAGGCTGAGGTTGAATGACTCACCGAGGGTCATACAGCTAAGGAGTTCCTGAGTTTGAATTTGGACTTAGGCCTCCCTGACTCCAGACTCAGCTCTTTGTCCTCTCAACACCCAACCAACTTGGGCTACTTACATCTCTAGCATGGCCTGTCAAATGTGCATGTGGTTGGATGTGTGTATCCACATGTATCTGTGTGTGTACACAGCACATACATGTGCACATGGATATGCACATGATGCATCCCTATTCTGCACACTGAACATTTACATACACATGGAGATGGGTGCATACACACACAAGCTCGTGCACACATGTGCACACACAGACACACATACAGAGACATACACACTTGCTCGTGCACACACACCTAAACATATTGAAAAGATCTTCAATACAGAATTTGTGGAATTAGATAGAAGAGTTGGGCAATCCTGGCCACGGATGAGATGCCACTGAGTGGTCACATCTGCCTTCATCGTAGAGGGCTGGTAACAGTGAAAAGTGAGTTTATGAATATCTTGAGGCAGTCCTCTAAAGACTTACAGATGTTTGGAGGTCTGAGTACAGGCCCATAAGGTACCCAGAGATTACCTGCAAATTATACTGGCTAAATCTCCAGCATTTTTTCCACGCATTCCCCTCCACAAAGGTGACTGATTCTTTTGAAATTTTTTAAGGATTAGTAAGAAGCAACACCCGAATTTGCCCTTTCCTAGAGCCTGAGATATTTTTAGGATTTCATTACTGGTCTTAAGAATCGCTAGTTTTGTATTGAGTGGTGTAGTAGTAATATTTAGTGAGCTAGGGGCTAAGCATCTGGGGATGTCCAGTAGCAGGCATGAACTGACCTGGAAAGGGAGGAAAGGGAAGTCAGCACTGGAGGCCCTGCCTGGTGGCAATTGGGCCTTCAGGATTCTTGCCATCATGTGCTTTCCCAGCTCATCAGATCCCTGCACACATGGGGCAGGCCGTGAAGAGGGTGACCTGAATGGAACTGGGACAGAACCCAAAATCAATGACTTCTGTTTTAAAATGAAGAGGGAATTCGGTGAAGGTGGCAGTGGTGACCTCTGGGGATTAAGACTCTTTTATAAGCAATAGATGTTGTCTATTCATTTGAGCTTTGGAGGGGTAATGGTCTTAGTGAACTTCTTTCATCAAACTAGCCAAGGGTGGTTTATACAATGTTATTAAAAAATGGGTGGTAAGCATTTAGCCC
This sequence comes from Petaurus breviceps papuanus, assembly GCF_028583685.1. Taxonomy (NCBI): domain Eukaryota; kingdom Metazoa; phylum Chordata; class Mammalia; order Diprotodontia; family Petauridae; genus Petaurus; species Petaurus breviceps. The sequence continues at coordinate 8,281,671 of NW_027185872.1, read as the reverse complement.
AGGGTACAATCACATGCTATAAAACCTAATGCTTCAGACTACTAAGTTGTTATTATGACTCACTGTGTCTCTAGTAAATCAAAATGGCACTTGTGAAAGGAGCAGTGAGGCCATGGAGGAGGCACTTATTTGCACGGCTGCTTGTGTGTCTGGGATCTTTGGCTCACCTTGGGATTCGGCTTTTCCTTGAGCACGTCCAAGGGAAACCCATATCCAGCCTATGTGGGGGTAGACTTGGCTATTGCCATCCATGGAAAGGTTCTGAGTTTAAGATATCATAGATAGATAGACAGATAGATAGGTAGGTAGGTACATAGATAGATAGATAGATAGATAGATAGATAGATAGATAGATAGATAGATAGATTGATTGATAGATAGATAGATAGATGTTAGAAAGATATAGATAGATACACATATGCATACATGTACTGTGCACATATATGTAGGTATATGCATATATACATACATGTATACAGGATACATGTATGAATATGTTATATGTCTATTGTATTACTGTTTCCCTGAAGACATGAGAGTAAGATAAAAGTATATATGTATGTGTGTGTATATATACAGGAAGACACACATATACGTGTAACATACATAGAGGTTTGTTGCTGTCCTTAGTACTTGAACAGGACCAATATGACATCGGTATTTTTGAGACAAGTTTCAATGTGTTCGGCTGTGACTGGGCAGACCCACACGAGTTTGGAATGCTCCCCCACAGGTCCGTGTGAACATTTGGGGTGGAATCACCCTGCATTTCCTCTGCGCTCCTTCAATTCTGCTTTTCTGGCAAAGCTCAGCCCCTTCTCTGATGGGGACACACCATGCTGAGCAGTCCTGTACCAGTGTCTCCCACATCACACAATTCCAAAACTCTTCAGAGAGACCCTGATAGTGTCATTGTGTTGCTTCTTCTGACCACAGCTGTCCTGTCTGAGGTCTCCATAAAACAGTCTTTTTGGCAAGTGTAGGTTTTGCGTTTGAGCAACGTGGTCAGCCCGTGGGCATCGCGCTCTCTGAAGCAGTCTGAATGCCGGGCAGTTTAGTTCAAGTAAGGGCTCTGTACTGTTGGGCAGTTTTCCCTTTCTCTGTTGTTGTTGATGTTGTTTTTCAGTAATTTTTCAGTTGTGTTCAGCTCTTCATGACCTCATTTGGGGCTTTCTCGACAAAGATACTGGAGTGGTTTTGCCATTTCCTTTTTCAGCTCACTTTAGAGATGGGGGAAACTGAGGCAAGTAGGATTAAGTCATTTGCCCAGGGTCACAAAGCTATTATGTCCCTGAGTCCACATTTCTGATTCCAGGCCAAGCCCTCTATCCATTGAGTCATCTAGCTAACATAATTTTCAAAAGGGAGGTGACCAATGAACATGTGGGCGTGGCAGTTTCATTTAGTGAGAAGCCCTCTGAAATGTTTGTGGGGCAGATTGATTTGATCAATGGAGGTGTTTCCAGGGAGCCTCTGTATCTGGAGCTCATTCATATGTCTGCCTGCAGAATCAAAAGAAGTCCCCAGCAATGGCATTGCTCCATTCTTCAGAGTCCAAGGGGAGAAGTCAGTGACGCCCCTGGCTCCTCCTGGCACCTGAAGTATGGAACACTCTCAACTTTATGCCGTCAACTTTCTCTTTTAATTCTGGTAGACAAGCGATATGGAGGGAGCAAACATGACAGGTGCCAGGTGCCAGAG
>NW_027185872.1:8240140-8279960 GCF_028583685.1 Petaurus breviceps papuanus | reverse complement strand
ATCACAGGAAGGGAGGGATGGAGTAAGGGAGGGAGACTGTCTCTGGCTTCTGCGTCTGGTGGCCCCACTGAGGCAAGGAAGCTGCACAGAGCTGGATGGGTACCTTAGGAGGTTAAAGACCCAGCACCAAATCTCAGTCCTGTCTCTGCTCCAACTATCTGGTGTACCTGCAACCAATTGGCTAACCTCCCTGGGCCTCAGTTTCCTCATCCTGGTAAACTGAAGGCCTTAGAATAGAGGATAACCAAAATCCCTTTCAAATCTAAGAAGGGAAAGGGAGAGATGGAATGGGGAAAGCATTCTCACATAAGAGACACACAAGGAAGAGCTTTTCAAGTGGAGAGGAAAATGGGGCAGAAGGCAATACTGGAAGCTCAGTCTCATAAGAACTGTTTCAAAGAGGGAAGGATATACATACATGTGCATGCACACACATGAACACACATGTGCATGAACACATGCACACACACAAACACACACTCAGTGCTGTTTAGAAATCTAACTTACCCAAATAGGGAAATAGGGGGAAGGAGATAATAGAAAAGGGCAATAGAAGGAAGGGCAGCTTAACGGGGGCAGTTGTTACAAGCAGAATAACCTTTTTATAGAGGGCAGGATAAAATGGTGGAGAGGAAAATAACAGAAAAAATGGGAGGTGGGGAATGACACATAACTACCCATCACTGTGAGTATGAATAGGATGAGCTCACCCAGAAGCAGAGAGCAGAATGTGCTAAGAACCATAATTCAACAGAAGGTGGTTTACAAGACACACTTGAGAGAGAAGGACACACACAGAGTTAAAACAAAGGGCTAGAGCAGAATACGATTGAACTAAAAAAAATAGCAGAGGAAGCAATCTTAGGATCTTAGACAAAGCAAAAGCAAAAATAGATCTAATTAAAAGAGATAATCAAAGAAACTATATTTTACTAAAAGGTACCATAGAAAATGAGGTAACATAAAATATGGCAAGTTTCTCTGAAAGATAGCCTCATTTCTCAAATATATATTGAGCATAAAACTGAATCAAATTTATGAGTCCTCCAGTTCATAAATGCTCAAAATACATAAACAAAGCGTTTTCAGAAGAAATCAAAGCTATCTGTAATTATATGAAAAAAGGCCCTAACTCACTAGGGGTTGGAGAAATGAAAATTAAAACGTCTCTGAGCTACTACCTTTCACCTTCAGAAATGACAAATGCTGGATGGGAGTAGGGAAAAAACAAAACAAAACAGTAATAAACTATTGGAAAGAACAGTCAGGGGGCATCACAGTGCACAGAGCTCTGCCCCTGGAGGCAGAAAAACTCATCTCTGTGAGTTCAAATCCTGCCTCTGACATTGACTAACTGTGTGATCCTCGGCAAGTCAATTAACCCTGTTTGCTTCAGTTTCCTCATCTGTAAAATGAGTTGGAGAAGGAAATGGCAAACCCTTCTTTATTTTTGTCAAGAAAATCCCAAATGGGGCTACAAAGTGTGGGACATAATTAAATATGACTAAACAAAAACAACAACAAATGAATTTTTGGTGGTGTTTTTCATGGGTCCAATTATTCTGAGGGCCACTTTGAAACTATCCCTAAAGGGCTATAAAGTTGTGCATACCCTTTAAGCCAGTAATACTACTACTAGGTCTATATCCCAAAGAAATCAAAGAAAAAGGAAAAGGACTATCTGTATATAGTATTTCTAGCTGCTCTTTTTGTGGTGGCAAAATGTTAGAAACTGAGGTGCTACCCATGATTAGGGGGAATGACTGAAGAAGTGTTAGTGTGTGCTTGCCATGAGGTACTATTATACTATAAGAAATAATGAGGTTGTGATTTCAGAAAAACATGGCAAGACCTCTATGAAATGATGCAAAATGAAGTGAAAAGAACCAGGCATTCATAGTACACAGTAACAGCAATGTTACAATGATGAGCAACTGGGAAAGACTTGACAACTCTGATCAATGCAATGATCCAAGACCATTCCAAAGGAATTGTGATGATAAAAGGTTTTCTACTTCCAACAGGGGAATCGATGAATTTGGAGAGCAAATTGAAGCATCATTTTCTCACTTTATTTTTCTTGCCTTAAAAAAAATCAGGGCTAATGTGGAAATATGTTTTACATGATTTCATGTGAATAATTTATATCATTGCTTGTCTTCCCAATAGGCAGGGAGGGAATGGGAGGGAAGGAGGGAGAGAATTTGGGACTCAAAATTTAAAAAGAAAAGAATGTTAAAAATAAGTAATTTTTAAATCGTTTATTAGAGACCTACTATGAGCCATGCACTAAGCTAAGTAAATATTTCTGATTAGGAAACCCACTATTTTGAAAGTACATTTCTAAAATTGCTGGGATCAGGTAAATTTTTTAAGTCCCCTAAAATCTATTACTTTAGTGTATAAAATCAATTACAGAGTGTGAGTACTTTTGAAGTGACCCCATATTTTAAGCCTGTTTGACTTTGGGGAGGCAGTCACAAGAGCTCAGATTAAATTTCCCTATGATTATGTGATCCAATCAAAATGCCCTCGCCCTTATATAGGCCAGTCAACCATTGAATTGTATTGGCTGGCCCAGCAATTTGGCCCACTACCAAGAGCTGCTTTGGGGTGCTAAACGCTTTCTTAAACCTTCTCTTCCTGAATTTTCCCTTTTTAATCAGGAGAAAAGCCTGAACATATAATTTTCCTCTTAATATTAAATTTGACTCATGTGTGTGTGTGCTGGTCCTGGGCAGGTTGTCTTAGTACACGGCTGGTGTTGTTGTTGCTGGTGCTGTTGCTAATACTCCTCCTTCTCTTCCTCCTCCTCTTCCTCCTCCTCCTCTTCTCTCTTCTCCCCTTCTTCTCTGTTCCTCCCTCTTTCCTCCTCCCTCTTGAACCCTGCTCTCATTTCTTCCCCTAACTAGTACTCAGCGCTCCAACTCAGAAATGAAAATCTTTGGAATATCTGTTCTTATCTCAGCCTTGCCTTTTGTCCCCATTTTTCTGTATGCACTAACTGCCTTCCGTTGAAGCATTCAGGTGATAGGGAGCTCTCTCAGAGATCAGTGATTTAGGGGCAATTGTCAGCTGTGTTCAGATCCTCTCCCCATGCTTCATTCTGCCTATTTCACTCTAGAACTGAGCCTAATCACAGGCACCAGGCATGCAGTAGGTGCTTCCTAAATGCTCCTTGGTAGAACTGATACCAAGTTCTTGAATGCTATCTCAATGTAGTACAGTCTTAGATGGATACCGCCAAGTTGGGAAGCCTTGAAAGACTTATCTGGAAGTGAATCTTTTGGTGGAAGACCAACTGAGTGAAATGAGAAAAGTAAGCCTCAAGATTGGTCCATCAGCAGTCACTTGTGAAGCACTGGCTTTCTTGGTACTAGGCACTGTGGGAAGCTTCAGGAATAATTTCAAAGGGAGCCATAACCTTCAGTCAAGTTACCATAAAGAAATGGCACGACAATTTGTAATGAGAGTGAGACCATTAATCATTTTAAGTTGAGTTTAATAGAGGAGCTTAATGAAGCCGGTGACTTCCAGGGCTCATGTACCCAAATCAGGAAGCCCTGAGATGAATTTTCTCAGAGCTTTGATAGACAAAAGCCACAACATAACCGTTACCAAGGGGAAACCACAACCTGAGCAAGTGGGGCAAATACAGAAGCCAAAGGATAGCAGTGCTTAACAAGCCGTCAGATGCCAAAACAGTAAAAATACTCTGATTGATTCCCCGGCAAGGGTGAGGGGCTGTGGTGCTCTGCTTAGCAGGTTTTTATGACAGGCTTGGAGAGGCCTGACTTGGTGGGCCTTTCTGGCTGACTAGGTTTGTTTTGTTGGTGAGTTTCCTAAGGGACTGGGATTACAAGTGTTAGGCTGGTTTCTTAGGTGAGCTTGATAGGGAAGGGGTTTGGGGGAGAGTTCCCCAAAATGGTGGTTACAACCACACTAAGAAAGTGTAAGACACACAACATGATTACTAACTAATTCTAGGCCATACAGGAAGGAAGATGGGTTGGGGGGGGGGGGTTGGAGAAGGAAGGAAGCCAGCAGTGGGGGGAGAAGGAAGACCTAGTAAAATGCCTTTAAAAAGACCTTCCAAAAGGTGACTTTGTTGTTCCAAACTGTGGTAGAAGTAAGGAATTTCAAAGGGGGAAAGGTAAGAAGAGAGAGCATTTGAGGTATGGGGTCCAGACAATAAGGAAAGGAAGTTGGAAGCTAGAACACCGTGTTTGAGTGATAATGTGTGTGGCACTTTTTCTTGGGCAAAGAATGTGGAGTAGGGGACTATAATTTCTTGTAAACTTTGAAAGGCAGATTGGAGGCAGATTATGAAGAGCTTCCAAATCCATACAGCAGAGTTTGAATTGGATTCCAGAGGTCATAAGGAAAGCCCAATAGCATACACTGAGCAGAGAAATGACCAGGATATTTTAGGGAAATACAATTGGCAAATGTGGGGAGAATGGATTGGAGTGTGGGGAAGCTTGAATCAGGGAGGTCAGAGAGGAGGTTGTTATGATCATTCAGATGGGAAATGTTGATGGTCTAAATATCTGCCACATTTGACACTCTAGGGAATGAGATTGTATTTGATGGAAAGATTTGCTTTATTAGTTGTTTTCCACAGTCAAACATTCCCTCATAATTGGTCGCCCTATCTTTCCTTGACAAATGTAGCCTTCTGCTAGCAAACCTAATATGTCAGGGAATTGGGGCATGAATCTTTGCTGAAGGGGAAAGCTGGCCAGTCCTGGGACTAGAAGAGCCTCCAAGGACCAGGGCTTCACCTCACAGAGAAGCCTCCTTTCAAGCCTGGGAAAGTCAACTCACATACTCTTTATTTGTTAGAGAAATTTGTGACAATAATGGATATTCTTAGACATAACCCTGAATCATTTTCTAAATTATCAAAGGGAGATTAAATGATGTTCAGGAGAGTTTTGTGTTGTTCACTTTTTGGTGTTCTAATTAATTGGGAATCAGCATATGGCTCAGAGCTTGGGAGCAGAATGTTCCATTAATCAGAGTGATCTACTCCTTCACCTTTCTGGATAAATGAGGGGGTGACTCGACCTTGTGCTTGTTTGTTGATTCATGGTGAGGGAAAACTTAAGATGATGGAGTGGGAGATGCCTCCACATTTGATAACTCCTTCCATCCATGCAGATGACCATCTGGTTCATGGGTAGAGAGTTGTCTGGGGCTGTGGGATGTTAAATTACTTGTGGGAGGTTTCCCAGCTAGAGTGTATAGGCAATGGGTTTTGAACCGTGGCCTTCTTGACTTCAAGTTTGTCCTCCTGTCTGATATTTGACATTGCTTAGAGTATTTGTATTACAAAGTATCAGGGATAATGATCCAGAATGACTCCCTAAAAGATGGTGAAATGGTATGATGCACAAGATTCACTGCACCATGCTTTAGCACTTTACTGACTGAGTAGTCTTATCAGATGGAGAAAGGCAGGGTGGGAGAGTGATCAGCTTTCTGAACCTGAAGTTAGGAAGATCTCTAGCTCTTACTATAGGCATAATACAGAATCTTTCTGAGGCTCAATTACTTTGCCTGTAATATTGGCATTAGTCAATGCCTTGAGGATATATTCTGAAGCAGGTACAGATCCCACAAAGAACATTTCCCTCCTGTTATTTCCCTAAAGCAATGGAATCAAATCTTTCCTTAAAAATTCTGGGAGATGGTCCGAAAAATGGTTGCTATAATTGTTGTGTTTGTCCTTCATTTTAGAAGAAGACCCTGGCATCAGGGAAATGATGACATGACTTGCAGTTGACATGGGTTTGAGTGAGGGAAGGCTGTGCAAGGTCACCAACCTCACTTTCTCCTCCAGAGCCATCTGGGACCAGTGGCCAAAAATTGATCAGGAGGACTGGAGATTACCCAAGATGCAATGGGAAACCCTCGCCCTTTTAGGTTAATGCCTTTCCAGGTACTCACTTAGAGTGACGTAATGCACATTCAGTGAATTGGCTTCTTTAAGAAGTATTTCCTTTCTTTCTCTCTTTCTTTCTCTCTTTTGCTCTATCTTTCTCTCTTTCTTTTATTTCCTCTATCTTCCTTCCTTCCTTTCTTCTTTCTTCTTCCTTTCTTTCTCTCTCTCTTTCTTTCTTCCTTCCTTCCTTCCTTTCTTCCTTTCTTTCTTTCTTTCTTTCTTTCTTTCTTTCTTTCTTTCTTTCTTTCTTTCTTTCTTTCTTTCTTTCTTCCTTCACTCAGAAGCTCATACATTTGACCACAACAAGTCTGCAAAACCTCCACTTGACGCCTGTGGTTTTGGGCCCTCCAGGATTACAGTGAATGTCAATGGTAACTGTTTCTCTTTGGAACAGTAACCCTGAGGGTCTTCCCTCCCAGCTTGATTTTTTCCCATTTTTTCTGATTAAAGGAGCCATCACTTGATTCACTTCTTAAAGTGTCAAGGTACAATTGTACCTGATTAGTCCAGTATAAACTCAGAAGGCTGTATCATAGCTCAAGCCCAAAGAGGCCACCTAAGCATTTGGGAGGGAGGTGTCACTAGCTCTGTACATTTTAAATTTCCTTTGCGCTGCTGTGATTCTCCTTTGTTCATCTTCTTTGATATGGTCATGCCATGCTAGATGGTTCTGTGCCAGGATCTCCCATATCTGAAAATAGATACTAATGTTCTTCAGAAACACCTTGAGAGTGTCCTTTTACTACTTCTGACATTTTAAATTAAATTGTGTGTTTATTTTTAGTTTACATAATTCATTTCCACAAGATTTTGAGTTACAAATTTTCTACCCATTTTTTCCCTACCCACCACCCCAAAATAGTGATCCCAGTGAAGATCCCCTCACCCAGTTTGCTCTCTTCCATATCTTCCCCCATACGCCCTGTGATTTTCAATTAGGGCAAGTGGATCTCTATGCCCCAGTGCCTGTATATCTTATTTCCCAGTTATATGTAAAATATTAATAATAACTGTATATATATATATATATATATATATATATATTTGATTTGAAAACTTTGAATTCCAGAGTCATTCCTTTCCTCCTTTGTCACCCACCCTTACTAGGAAGATAAGCAATTCAATACAGGTTGTACATGTGTAGCTATGCAAAATAATTCCATAGTGGATATGTTGTGAAAGACTCACTAAAATTCCCTCCATCCTATCCCACCCCCCCACTTGTTCTATTCTCTACTTTGATACTGTCCCTTTTAAAAAGTGGGTACTTCCAACTTCCTTCTCCCACACTCTGCTTTCCCTCTATCATCCTGCCTCTCATACATTTCCCCCTTATGTCCCTGTATATGTCATAGTGTCCCTAAGACAAATTCAATGAGAATAAGGTTGACTCATTCCCTTTTGCCTTCCTGTTCTTCTCCTCCATTGTAACACTTATCCCTTGCCTCTTCTGTATGAGAAAGTTCATCCCATCCTATCTCTTCCCATCTCCTCTCATTATATTCCTCTCTCGCCTCTTAAGTATCATCCCTTCCTATTAAATTGGTCCTGTGCCCTCTGTCTATGTATACCTGTATAAATATATACACACACTGACATGTATTCCTATGCCCATATACCCTCTTATACAGACATATGTATGTAAATATATAGGTACATATATGTATCTATACATATATGTACATGTATATATATATATAAGCATTTCTATTCCCTTCAACTATTCTCATACTGAGAAGTTACAATTATTGTTTTTCCATGTAGGCATGTAAATAGTTCAACTTTGTTAAGTTCCTTATGATTTCTTTTCCCTGTTTACCTTCTCATGCTTCTCTTGCTTCTTGAATCTGAATGTCAAAGTTTCTATTCAACTCTGTTTTTTTTTTCATTAAGAATGCTTGATAGTCCTCTATTCCATTGAATTACCACATTTTCCTCTGAAAAATGATACTCAGTTTTGCTGGATAGTTGATTCTTGATTTTAATCCGAGCTCCTTTGACCTTCGGAATATCATATTCCAAGCCCTTCGATCCCTCAGTGTAAAAGCTGCCAGATATTGATTGTGTTTCCACAATATTCAAATTGTTTCTTCCTGGCTGCTTGTAGTATTTTCTACTGGATCTGGGAATTCCATAACCTGGCTATTATGTTCTTAGGAGATTTCTTTTTGGGATCTTTTTCAGGAGGTGATGGGTGGATTCTTTCAACCTGTATTTTGCTCTCTGGTTCTAAAATATCAGAGCAGTTTTCTTTGAGAATTTCATGAAGGATGATTTCTAGGTTCTTTTTTTTTATCATGGCTTTAAGATAGTCCAATAATTTTTAAATTATCTCTCCTGTATCTATTTTCCAAGTCAGTGGTTTTCCCAATGAGATATTTCACATTGCCTTCTATTTTTTCATTTGTTCAGATATGTTTAATAGTATTTTGATTTCTCACAATGTCACTAACTTCTATTTGCTCCAATCTAATTCTGAAGGAACCATTTTCTTCAGTGATCTTTTGACTTTCTTTTTCCATCTGACAAATTAGGCTTTTTAAAGCATTCTTCTCCTCATTTCCTTTTTGAGCCTTTTTGCCATTTGAGTTATTCTGTTTTTAAGGTGTTATTTACTTCAGTCATGTTATTGACTCAATTTAATAATTTGCTTCCATTTTTCTCATTTCTCTTCCCAAATTTCCCTCCACTTCTCTCATTTGGTTTTCAAAATCCTTCTCAAGCTCCTCCATGGCCTGTAACCACCTCGTATTTTCTTTTTGGAAGCTTTTGGTGCAGGCATTTTGATTTTGTTATCTTCCTCCTGTTCCATGCTTTGATCCTTTTTGTCCCCAAAATAGCAGTCTAATGTCACATTGCTCTGCTTGCTTTGCTTCCTTTGCTTTCTCATGTTGCCACTCAAGTACTTGACTTTTGAGCTTTTTGCCACAGTAGAATTCCACTACCAGAGAGTAGAGATTTGTCCCAATTGCTGGGGTTTCTACAGCTACTGGAGATATTTGTTGGGTGCCCTCTCTGAAGCCTTCACATGCTTTGGCACTCTGGTCATTCACCCCAGCACCTGCACCCTAGACAGTGATCCAGATACAAGTAGGTTAAAGTAAGAGCAATTACCCCTCAGACTGGTAGCTTTGTCCCCCTACAATCTATAGGATAGGAGCTGAAGTAGCCCTTTGACAGCTGCTTCACAGCCACCCAGCCTCAGCCACTTCTCCCTCCAGGGGGAAAAGGCCAGACTAAACTCTGGAACTCCCAGGTCCCAAAGTCCACACTGCACTGACCTATCACTTTGTCCTAAGCATCTATGGGTTGATAATTCTGGAACTGCCACAGCATATGGTGATCTGAAGTCCCTCCATCTTGTGGCTGGCTTTGGCCACCCTGAGGCTAAAACCTCTGGATCACTTGGGTCTGGGCTGGGCTCCCAGATTGCTGTGCTGGCCCCTTCCTGCCAGCCTGCCATACTGTCGTCAGTGGGAAGTTAGCTTCTCTCTGTCATTTTGTGATTTCTGTAGCTTCAAAGTATGTTTAGAGTCATTTTTTACATGAATTGGAGGAGGTGGATGCCAGATCTGTGCAGAAGTCCTGTTTCTACCAATTCGAGCTCTTGTCTCTTTGAGAACAACTCTCTATCTCCTACACTATAATGCTCCCCAACAGACTTAAAATGTACACATACATATATAAACACTATTTTTTCATATCACTTTTCAAATGTAGCACTTTCCTGATTCACTCCTAGAAAGTAATCCCTTTCTTTTAACAAGGACAAAAAAAAGAGAAAAGTATCAGTTTAGCAAAACTATCCAACACATTAACTAACATGCGATGTTTTATATACATAGTACTCCACCTCTGCAAAGAAGGTAAGAAGGTAAATTTCCTTTTCTCTTCTTTGGGCCAAAGTTGATCTTTCTAACTAAAAAATATTTTGTTATCTTTTTTGTTCTTCAGATAGTATTGTTTTAGCCATATGCTTGTGATGTTTCCCTAGTTATGCTTATTGAACTTTGTATCAGTTTGTAAGATTTTTCTAATGCTTATCTGTATTCTTCATGTTGATTTTGGGTTTTTTTTAGTTAGATTTTATTAGATTAAAGAACCATAATTTATTAACAGTGCACTTCAATATGCATTTAGATTTTGTCAGTGGATTCCCAAGTATTTTATATTATCTACAATTATTTTTAATGGAATTTCTCTTTTAAATCTCTTGTTACTGGACTTTTATTTGATAATATATTGAAATGTTGATGATATGTTTGGATTTATTTTGTATCCTCCAGCTTTACTAAAATTGTTATTTCAAATAGTTTTTTAAGTTGTTTCTCTAGGATTCTCTAAGTATACCACCATATCATCTGCAGAGAATGATAATTTCATTTCTTAATTGACTATTCTAATTCCTTCTATTTCTTTTTCTTTTATTGCTGTAGTTCACATTTCTAGTATAATATTGAATAATATTGGTAATAATGAGTAGTTTTGTGTCACTGCTGATCTTATTGGGAAGGCTTCAGATTTATAGCCATTATAGATAATGTTTGCTGATGGTTTTAGATAGATACTACTTATAATTTTGAGGAAAACTCCATTTATTCCTATGCTTTCCAGTATCTTTCATAGGAATGAGTGTTGTATTTTATCAAAAAACTTTTTCTGCATCTACTGAGATAATCATATGTTTTCAGTTGGTTTTGTTATTCATACGGTCAATTATGCTGATAGTTTTCCTAATAATGAATCAGCCCTGCATTCCTGGTAAAATTTTCAACTGGTCTTGGAGTAGGATCCAGGAAATATAGTGCTGTAATCTCCATGCTAGTGTTTTATCTAAAAATTTCGCATCAATACTCAATAGGAAAATAAATCTATAGTTTTCTTTTTATGACACATTTGTTTCATAAAAGGAATTTCATAGGGTTCCTTCTTTGCTATTTTTTTCACATTATGTATTATTGGAATTAATTATGCTTTAAAAATTTGATAGAATTCACTCATGAATCCATGTGACTCAGATTTTTTTTTAGGTAACTAATTCTCATTGATTACTTGTTAAATTTCTTTTATTTTTTAAGGTAAGGTTATTAAAGTATGCTATTTCCTCTTCTGTTAATCTGGGCAGTTTATATTTTTGTAAACATTCATTTATCTTAGATTGCTAAAGTTATTGGCTTATAATTGGGCAAAAATACTCTTAACAATTGCTTTGAATTTATCTTCCTTGATAGTAAATTAAGCCCTTTCATTTTTGAAACTAGTAATTTGGTTTTTTTTCTTTAAATCAAAATAACCATGCATTTAGGTAGCAGTAAATTTCTTCTGGCTTCTTAACCGTATTTTTTTTTCTTGACCTGAGAATTCTGGTATTTAACTATAATATTCCTGGATTTTGGGATATGTTTCAAGAAGTAATTGGTAGATCCTTTCAATTTTTATTTTTCCTTCTGGTTCTAATATATCAGGGCATTTTTTTCTTGCTAATTTCTTCAAAGATGATGTCTGTGCTCTTTAAAAAAATGAGTTTCAGGTACTCTAAGAACTCTTAAATTCTCTCCCATTGATGTATTTTTTCAGGTGAGTTGTTTTTTCCAATGAGTATTTCACATTTGCTTCTATTTTTTCATTCTTTTGTTTTTGTTTTATTATTTCTTGATATCTCATCACGTCATTAGCTTCCATTTGCCTGGTTCTAATTTTTAAAAAATTTTCTTCAGTGAGTTTTTGTATCTTTTCCATATCTGACCAATTCTACTTTTTAAGGCATTAGCACTTTCCATAATTTTTCTTGTATCACTTGTATTTCTTTTCCCAATTCTCCTTCTACCTCCCATTTAATATTCAAATTATTTTTTGAGATCTTCCAGGATTTCTTTTGGGGTTTGTGATCAATTCACCTATTTATTTGATACTTTGCATGTAGCTCTTTGCTAACTTTTTGCCTTCTCCCAATTGCCTGGCTTCTCTCCTCCAAAAAGCAGCAAAAAAAAGCAACCAAAAATTAATTGCAGAGTGCCTTCACACCTTGCTGACCTTTAATGGAAATTTCTTTCCTGGGTATGTATTTATATTCACCTACTTTTTAGATTTCACCTTCCTAAGTACTATTTTGATTTTTTTTTTTTTTGATGTAGCAATTTGATATTGAAATGTCAGAGTACACATTGGCTGGTTTCAATGCCAGTGTTGAGGAGCATAGATCTCACTAGAAATACTGGCAAATCCATTCCCATTTATCTGTGAATGTACTTAGATTTCTCTTGTTTATTTATACCTAAAATCAAATTCCTTCCAAATTTATTTCCCTCCTCCTGCTCTTCCTCATCCATCCAGACTTGTTGCTGTAATTTTATGGTTTTTCAGATTCTCACTTTTTCCTCTAGAAATTCCATTTTTAAGATTTTCTGTCTCTGCATCTCAGCCTCTTCCCTCATATTTGCCTAGTTTACCCTGATAGCCTCTTTCCTCAAAAATCAAACCCAATATTTTGGCTTCAGCTAGTCAACTATGTGATGGGCATGTAGTAGATTTCACCATAAAGTATAATTTTTCCACTTCCTTCATTTTGAGTTTTTGGAATCCTTCTCTCTGATCATAATTTCCTATATTTTTTTCTCCCATTGTTTTCTTTCGAAAAAGATCCCTTCTCATACTCGCAGTGTTTCCCACTTCTCCCTTCCTTTTTTTCCAGTCCATTATTTCTGCTTTGAACTCACTCCCTTAATTGCTTAACTATAAAGTTAATGCATCCAGCTACTTGTTTCTCTCCACCCTTGGTCCCCTTGTTTGTAGATCCTACTGACATCCATGCCTTCCCAACTCTCAGTCCTGAGTTCCTTCCACCATCTACTTTCTCTTTAACTCACCAAGTACATAAATGGTGCAGGAGGAAGTCACCGCATCACATTGAATGGATTTACTAAGACAAGATTATTTCATTTCAATAAGAGAATACACATTTCCAAAAACATGGAATAATTTTGATTTTTTTCTTTGCATCCTCGATACTTTTCTCACAGTAGGTGCTTAATCAATGCTTATTGAACTGAATTGCAAGAAGTGATAACAGCTGATGAAATTAAGTCAGAGCTGCTCACCTCTAATGGTGCTTAACTTGTCTATGCCCAGAATACTTTTGGAACTGTAAGGGTGGGATGGCAAAGGGCTAATGAGCAGCTAAAACCCAAGCAAAGCAGACAGGGAGAAAAAGTTTGATTTTGATGAAAGGTCTAAACCAACTCCTACCTAAAGCAGTAAAAGATCTGGAGATTATTGAAAGGTCATGGGCAGTGGAAGAACTACAGGACTGGAAAAATGCAAAGGTTGTGAGGATTTTAAGACATGAAATAAGATAGATTCTGCAGATAAGCCAATGAGCTGAATTTGAAATTATTAGAAAATCCTAGATCACATCATCATGAAAACTTTGATATATTTAGAGAAGGAAGCACTGGCCACAGAGGCAGAATGACTAAATTCATTTTTTACAGGGTTCATGACTCTAGATCAGTGAACTGCTCTCACTTACGACATTTAAAACAGATTTTTTTTAAAAAATACATCATTCTGCAGACTATTATTGATTTTGTGAACAAAAAAGGAAAACATGGGCCAGGTGATAGTACATTTAAGTGGGTTCTAAACTGGTAAAATGTTATGAAACTAAGAATGGTTTTTAATGAGTTGTTACCCACTTACAGAGATGTCTCAAGTGGGATGCCTCACGTTTCCTGCTTCTCCCAGAGCTACAGAACATACTTCTCAGTGTCTCGGTTAAAGGTCCTTATAGCCTACTTAGGAAATTTGCAGAAACTCCAAAGATAGGAAGGATGGCTCACACATGGAGGACAGAGTTGGGAACCCAACAGCCTTCTTTAAGCCAAAAGGTAGACAGATTATGATTAGCTTGCATTTAATAAAGCTACATATAAAGTCTTTGTTGTTCAGTCATTTCAGTCATGTCTGACTCTCCATGACCCCATTTGGGGTTTTCTTGGCAGAGATACTCAAGTGCTTTGCCATTTACTTCTGCAGCTCATTTTACAGAAGAAAAAACTAAATTAAAAAAATTAAGTGACTTGCCCAGAGTCACATAGCCAGTAAGTATCTGAAGTTGGATTTGAACTCAGGTCCTCCTGATTCTGGGGCTGGCACTCTATCTATTGTAACATCTAACTGTCTCTGCTGTAAAACCTTAACATCCTTTAAAAAAAATTAACATTTCCCTATGGAGACATCATGAACAGGCCACAATACATCTAAAAATGAAACAAAAGAAGTTTTCTTGTTTTTGTGTTTTAGTGAACTGAAGGCTCATTATGAGTGACCAATAAAGTAGGGTGCCCCCCCATACTAAAGCAATATTAGTTGCAAAAGGAAAGTCAGTGTCTAATCCAGAGGATGTGATGGATGCCTCAATATATCTAAAGCTTACTGTTTTATCTTCCCCACTGGAGCCATCTCCATTCCAAATATTCCAGTTTATTTGGAGGGACCCACCACTTTCCCCTTTGAACTGAATAGTAACCTAAGACTCTCTTCCTCATGTTGATTATATACTCATGGTCAGAGCCTCTTGGAATGCCTAGGTTCCTCCAAGGCTCCTTTGCCTTTGTGGGTCACTCCAAAAACTACAACATGTTTAATTTATATTTTGTTGTCTCCACTAAGCTGTGTTCATGTAGTCCCAGAATACAATGTAAGCCACTTGAGGCAGCAGGTATTTTGTTTAGTTTTTTTTTATCCTCAAAGCCTGCCATGTAGAAGGAGATTAAGAATTCTGTTTTGAATGGATACATGATCCCTCTTCAGTTTGGAGTTTCCTTGACCTGGTGAAATTACTTCTTATTTTCATGCTTCAATATCTATTTAATTTCTCCTGAAACATCCCAATCAGATGGAAACTTGTTGACATTTTGGTTTTTGTCTTTGTAGTACTTAATTCAGTGGTAGTGATGTTCCTCATGCTTTCCACACACACATCAAGCAAAGATGAACAAGTATTCCAAAAAATTACATGTTTTTTTTGGGGGGGATACTTTGGGTATACAATAAAAATAACTCTGTAATCTCCTTTATTCCTCCACCTGCCATTTTCCCACCCCAGAGAAATTGTGAGACTGTTCTTAATCAGGAAGTTGAAGGGCATATGATGATAATTGAAGGAACCAGATATGTTGATTCCATAATAGAAGCAGTCTAAAGTTGAATATATTGCAAAGAATCATACTAGACGTAGTCCTCTTTGTATGTGTGTGTGTGTGTGTGTATGTGTGTGTTTATGGAAGTTATTAAATAGACTAGATGATGATTTGTTGAGATCCTATAAAAGAGATTTTTTTCCAGACAGAATTTTCAAAGTATCAATTGATGTTCTTCCCAATTCTGCAATTTTGTGGTTGCTTCCATGAAATTATAGCAGGGTATTGTTTAGTAAAATAATTTGGATATGAATACCCACAGATTTGTGCCAATTAAAGATTTTAAAATTAGTCTTAGTTTAGTCTTTTTCTTCAATTTCCCCCATATTAGCTATATATGACACACTTAGATATGCTTTTTAATAGCTGGAAATATTAACACACTGAAAAAAATAAGGATAAAAAACTCAGGCCAGGTTTGTGATGGAAATAAAACTGGAAGAAGAACTCAACCTGAGTGCAGAAAAATGTTTTTTTCCTTTAAAATATTGGAAATTGTAAATTAAAGGCAGAAACAAAAATCTTTGTAGCACAGCATTCTATGTGCGTCATGCATGTATTCACAGTAGATTTTAAACTCATTTGAAAATTAATATTCACTGAGCCACCATAAGCGACTTTTTCTAACAGAACAGATTAATGGGCTTGATTAGAATAATTATCTGATAAAAGTAGTACAGCATGGGCTTGTATGTACTGTAGGAGGTATTTGCATCTCAAAAGAGAATGGAATATGGCATTGCAGCATTTTGCCTGATATTTATCTTTTATTATGGGCTTCTCAATTGGCGAGCATGAATGAAGAACTCGACTTGCAGAGAACATTTCTAAAGATGGTATATATGGGCAGGCTAAGTTGGCTCACACCCATCTCTGCCACCTGCTTTGCACCACGGTGTTCCTCTATCAGGGCTAATGACATCCTCCTTTACTTGATTCTATTCCGGGGCCAAATGTTTTTTCAGCAAAGCAGTTTCATTGAATCCACATGATAGTGGTGTCATTGCCCACCCTCCTGAAACCTCAAGGTCTGGGGAAGAACCTCATGGTGGGCTCATTAATAAGGAGTCAAAGTTTCACCACAGACCATTATCTCCTGGGACGTGGGAATGTTAGAGGAATTTGGCACAGTTAAAATCCATGACCATTTACATGGAGCCAAGGATGGCCCAGGGCTTAGGTCAGTAAAGAAGTGACTCAAGTACAACTACCTGGAGCCTTTTACAATATATTTTATTTTATTGTTAGCATGAATCTCTTTTAAATCTTTGCCTTGAATGAGGGATGTAGAGGCCGACAACTTGACTCTCCCTCCACAAATTGTCTTTGATCATATTGATTAATGTGCATGCTGTATTTCCTTGCAGACTGGAAGCTTATTGAGGGCACGTGGTGCTTTCCGCCCTCCTACCAACACTTTTTATTTTCAGGCAGAATTTCTTAATGAACAGAGAATTGGCCTCTGAGTCAGGTATGCTTGAATTCAAATCTCGGAATCTTTTGCAGCCCCTGGCAATGATCCAAGGCTATAAATTGCAGAAAAGTTGCCAACCTGGTATTGATAGAAGGAGTTTGATCATTATTCCTCTCCAGATACCAAATGGAATCCAAGATTCAGTAGCTAACCTTATTTGCAGCCCCTAGAAAAGTGCCTGCCTCATAAAAAGTACTTGATATGTATTTGCTAAATCGAATTGACTTGGTCCTGGAGCAAGGGCATTTTTCAAATGTGCCTTTTTCATACTTATCTTTATCACATCATGAAAACATCCTTCAAACTCATGTAATCCAAACACACAGGGAGAGTTTCTGATCTTCCCATGGATAATCAGTAATGGTAAAGGGGGGAAAGATTTATTCATCAGTTCAATTCAGTTCAATTTAACTTAGCTAAACCAGGAATTCATCTAGAATTATTATATTAGCTACTCTGTGAGACAATATCAATCAGGCTTTTGGCCTTCCTTAGGAAAGACTCTTGAAACTTCTAACTATATCACTACTTGCTTTGTAGAGAACTGCTGGAGAGCTGCAAGGGAATGACAATGGGGACAGATCATGCAATGCCTACTTTGATACCCTAAGAGATACCAGGTCTTATTTTAATGGCGTGTATGTCTGTACACATGTGTGCACATATGTACACATATGTATGTAGGGGGATATTGGGTAGAGGTGGAGGTACAAAGAGATAAGGAATGGACCTGAGATTTCAGGTTTGGAATGTTACCTTTGAGAAGTCACTCCCTTCCTCTACTGTTGGAGATCAACTCATTCTCTGCAAAATCAAGTGTTATTTAGAGTTGCTAAATCACAGTGAGGTACAAGGCTTGGTCAGGGTTGTGTAGCCAGTATGTGGCTGTGAATTTGAAAACCAAGCCAATACAGGGGGATCTTTATATTCCATTACTATCACAGTGGCAGAGGCAGGAACAAATGGGGGCTTCCTGCCTCCTACCCCTGCTCTCAAGGCAGGACCCCAGGCTGCCTTTGTCCAGAGTCTCAGGCTTGTTGGCATCCTTTTCTCCAGAGGAGGTCCCAACCCTGTCAAACCAAGAGGCCTCTTGTGATTCTCTCACTGCCAGAGAACAGGCAAACCTCCACCCTGGCAAGGCTTACACAGACTGTCTCAGGAAAATGGAGATTCTTTCTTCATCACAGCCACCCACCTACAAGTCCCTGAAACAACTCCTGGAACTTGGCACCTCTCTAATTGTTAGGAGAATAGCCTTTTTCTTTTCCTGCCCCTTTCTTTAAACTTAAATTGAACTCAGCAGCTTTTATTTGTTGCCCATGTTTTTCCATAATCCTCCACAGAGGAAGCCCGCACTCCCTTTCTATGTCTTCTTCTCTCTTTTTTATTTTCTCTCAGTGTCTCAGAGAATTCTATGTAGAGCTCAGTCCTCCAGCTGTTCTCTTTGCTACACATTCCTGCACCACCTCCCTTTCCCTTAGACATGTACTCTCTAAGGGCATATTGATGAGATTTCATCCTATTCCCTCATCTGACCTTCAATTTCCCTTTGCATTTTGCAATTGTTGATTCTTCCAAGCTCCTTGGGTTTCATGATGCTAAGACATAAAGCGTTGCCAGGATAATGCTGCTGATGTTTTAGGAACTGGTCTTTGGCTTTAGAGAACAAGTCGAGATTTTGTAGGTACTCTGGGATTTCCTCAGTATGACCCAGTCAAATGATCTTTGCTTTCCTTAATCTAGGTTAGATCTCTTATCTATCTGTAGGGGAGATCCAGGCCATATTGGTGGCCTAACTTGGATGGTCAGCCACTCAAATGCACACCATGTTCTAATTAGTACATGGTTTTCATTCACTTCATTTTTTTCATGATAAGTGGCTAGGCTGAACTCTTTTGCCTGGTTACTGGTTTTGGTAAAGACCTTTTGTATTGTTGCCATTGAATTAATCCAATAATTAATGTATTAAACATGTAGTTGATGAAGGGTCCTGTGCTTGATCCAACGTCATGGGTGAATCAGAGACTATTCTCATTTGGACAATATTCCCTTTAGAGGTGAATACTTCTGTTTGGACTCCTTCAAAGACACTACTCAATGAATGGGTCTCTGAATTTCCACCTAGTATTCAACAGGAGTCTCTGACATAAGATCCACTTACAATTCCTAACTGCATTACAAAGTTCTTGTTTTGGATCTGGTCTTTCATCAATTGACCCAATTCAACAGAAAAACATTAAAGTAGAGATGACAAGATTCTCCGTGATAGAGTGGGTAAAATGGCCATGCTTGAGGCAAACTTTGAATGGAGAAAGCTCATTTCCTTTTGAAGTGTGAAATTGAGTATCCTTAAATCTGTCATTTGGAACATCCATATAGGAAAAGGATGTGCCTGCTTCAAATTGTAGCTCATGGGCTGTTCTTGTATGGTGGTTTTTAAGATTATAAGATGAAATTGATTTGTATTTATATGTGTAAAAAACATTCTCCACTACACAAAAATAGGCAGCAGGCCAGCTTTGGTCATTAGACAGTAAGATGCTGACTCTTAGCACTGAAGATGGGGAGAAAAAAGCACGAGAAAGCTAGTTTCAAGATTCTGCAAAGCTGTGAGCTGTTGGAGTAATGTGCATTATTTGTCTGGATCTGAATTCCCTCCCCTGCAACATTAGGGCAATGATATTTGTTCCACCTACTTCCTAGGAATACAGTAAGCATCATGGGCAGAGGAGTTTTCATCCCCAATAGACAAATTGTTGTTTTCTCTAATGTGGTCTGTTTATGTCAGAAAACTGTCCTTATGCCATTCTCCAGAAAGTGCTTGATGGGACTGTCCTTATGCCATTCTCCAGAAAGTGCTTGATGGGACTGTCCTTATGCTATTCTCTAGAAAGTGCTTGATGAGACTGTACTTGGATTGTTCTCCAGAAAGTGCTTGATGGGAGAGTCTGAAGTAAAAATAAGAGTATGAGCTCTGGTTGATGCCTCTGCTATTTAGCAAGTGGATATCAGTGTCATAAATTCAACATCAGAGATCTGGGTTTGTTTTTTGGTTTGTTTGTAAGAGCTTTAAATGTCACTGGATCTGAGGCTACATCAGCACTTGAATCTTCTCTATTCATATATATATATATATATATATATATATATCATAACACTAATGACTCGTGTCTTTATCATGGTTTAAGGTTTACACAGTTTATATACATACATGCATGCATATATATGCATTTATGTATAATTTTTATGTCTGTGTATAGTAGTCATATGTTCATACAGTACTCTCATATGTATACATGTATAATACTCATACACACTTTTATAATAATTTATATGATACAATATACACACATGTGGTAATTATGTGTAAATTTCCCCATATTCCCTTTCCTGCTATCTCATGAGGTAGGAACTGTTGTTTTTGCCATTTTACAGATGAGGGAAACTGAGTCTGAAAGAGCTTCACTTGCTGCATGGATTTATACAATACAAAATGCCCATGGTACAAATGAAGGCAAAAACTCTTCTTTGCTCATTTACTCACCCTGTGTTCCTGGGAAAGATTTTGAAAACCATTATCCAAAGATACCTCCACTTCTGTAAAACAGGGAAAATACTATTTCTCTAGACTTGGCATAAGGCTCATGTGAGAAAACACAAGTCCTAAAGTCTTGTACCAAGGTGAGTTGTCGGGTGTTTTTTATACCACATCCCACTTGGTGACACATCATTTCCTACTTTCAGTGGCCATTTCCCTTTCCATTGACCTTTGGCTGAGCTGCAATTTGAATTTTCTTGAGATGATCATATGCCATGTTACACAGTTCTTCAGGAAAAGTAAACAACAACCTCCTCTGGCTCAGCCAGAGCAATGATCAATTTTTGTTTTATTTTATCATTTTTCAATATTGTAATAGACATGCAGCCCCCCTCCCATCACCTTCCAGGTAACACGAATATGTTCCATATATATTTGCTGTGCACTCCCATCTTTGAACTTAACTCCAATCTTTTCACTTCATTTTTATTATAGATTGGTTTTTGACTGACAGTTGGCCACCATAATCTTAATCTCAGGTACTTGTACTATATACTCAGCTCTCCAGCATAATCACTGTTCTAGTCAATGAAACATTTTGATCAATAGAAATTGGCTCTATATACCCTACATGGGTGAGTAATTTTCAAAGACCCAGTGTACAATACAATATATTTACCATTCAAACTGTATCAAGCACTTTTTTATTAATCTGAAGGCACTTCAGATTCAAAAGGTTTGGGTATTCCCGATGGACATCATTCTTTTCTGCATTATGATTATGGAATAGTGTTAATTCATTCAGACTTTTATCAGAATGTTATTAATGAGAATTCGACCAATCAAGAGTATGTTATTTGGGGGAGCTAGGTGACACAGTGAATAGATGACCGGCCCTGGAATCAGGAGGACCTGAGTTCAAATCGGGCCTCAGACACTTAAACACTTATTAGCCATGTGACCTTGGGCAAGTCACTTAACCCCGATTACCCTGCATTCCCCCCCTCCAAAAAAAAAAGAGTATGCTGTTGTCCGTGACACTTTGGGCATATAATTTTTTTTATCATTTGGATATTTTCAATACTAAACAGAGAGGCAAGAATGTTTTGATCAACAGTTATCATATCAATAAAGAACAGTATGTTTGGTAGGAATCTAGCACCTGATCTTAAGGTCCTGCTCATTAAGTTTTTACTGTAGAAGACTCCTATTTTTCTTAGACTTGTTTTTCAAAATCAAGTATGTGATGAAGGTAGTTCTTTAGTCCTTTTCATATATTTTCACTTTGACACAGAAGACACATGCAAACCCTCTCCACCCACCCCATGCCCCAAATGTCTCCTCTCTCCATAGTTCACTCCAATTGCTTGGTGGAGTGGTGACGATTCGTCACATTTGACATTCCTCCCTTTTCTCATTTACCTTTTGTTTAAAGAAAAAGAGGATGAGTATTGTTGCTTTAGTAGGAGGACACTGGCGTTGTCTATTTTAAGAAGATGGACATAGACTGGTCATGGGTCAGAGGAAGATCATGGAGAGAGAGCTCATTGATGGCGCGTATTTGTGTGAGACATTAAGAGCTGACAGAGACTACCCACAGATTCATACACACAGTTAAAAAATGTGCTTTAGCCTCAGTCATTTACATTTTTGTAGCCAGCTTTCAATCATGAACATTCTAGAGTGGCATGGAAGGTAAAGTTTGGGTTGGGGAAAGTCAAGATTCTTTAATACTTCATGTGTTAGAATCTAGACCATTACTCAAAGTGGGTGTCTTGTTGACACCTGAAATTCAACAAGTCCAAAATAAAGATCATTATCTCTTTCCCCAAACCCTCCCTTCTTCCTGACTTCCCTCTTAATGTTGATAAATGAACCTCCTCCCAGTCACCCAGGCTCATAAGCCAAGTGTCCTCTTAAGCTCCTCACACTCTATGATTCCCCACTCCATTAAATCAGTCCTGACATTTCTACCTTCCCAGTATGCCCCCTTCTCTTCTCTGAAAGTGTCATAGCCCTGATGAAGGCCTTTATCACCTTACACAAAGACAATTTAAGTAGCCTGCTGGGAGCTATTCTTGCCTCAACTGTGTCCCTACTCCACTTCATCCTCCCCTCACCTATCACAGTGATCTTTCAAAAACAAAAGTCAGTCAGTCAATCAGTCAATAAACATTATGTGCCTGCTATGTACCACTTGCTGTGCTAAGTGAGAAGGACACGAAGGATGGCAAGAGACAGTCCCTGTTCTCAAGGCACTCACCATTAATGAAAAGGGACCAAGTAACTATCTATAAACAAGTCATTTCCAGGTTAAATAAGAAATAATGAACCTAAGGAAAAGACTATAATTAAGGGGGATAGGGAAAGGTTCCCTTTAGAGGGCGAGATTTTTGCTGGGACTTGAAGGAAGCCAGGGAGGCTCTTAGAGGATTAGAAGGGAGAACATTCTGGTCACAGGGAAGAGACAATGAAAATGCCCAGTTTAGGGAAACGAGTAACTTTTTTCATTAAATTTTATTTTATTTTTAATTTACATCATTAATTTCCACAAGATTTTGATTTACAAATTTGCTCCCCATTTTTCCCCTAACCACCACACCAAAAGAGCGATCCCACTATATACCCCCTCCCCCAATCTGCTCTCTCCTATCTCTTCCCCCATGCCCCTCCAACTTTCCAGTAGAACAAGATGGATCTCTGTGCCCAAGTGCCTGTATATCTTATTTCCCAGTTACATGATAATAATAATAATTTTTTAAACATTTAATTTTAAAATTTTGAATCCTAGGTTCTTTCCCTTCCTCCATAGTCACCCACCCTTAATGGTATTAGATAAGCAATTCTTACTGGGAAGATAAGCAATTCAATATAGGATGTAGATGTTTAGCTATGTAAAACATTTCCATAGTGGAAATATTGTGAAAGACTGACTATATTTCCCTCCATCATATCCCACCCCCTGCTTGCTCTATTCTCTACTTTGACCTTGTCCCTTTTCAAAATGAGGTGCTTCCAACTTCCCTCCACTCCAACCTACCCTCACTTCCATCATAACCCCCTTGTCCCTTTCCCCCCTACTCTCCTGTAGGGTGAGATAGCCTATTTAGTATATATGTCATCCCCTCCCTAAGCCAAGTTCATTGAGAATAACGTTGAGCCATTCCCTTTGCCTTCCTGTTCTTCCCCTCCATTGCAACAGTTTTCTGTTGCCTCTTCTATATGGGATGATTTAGCCCATTCTGTTTCTCCCCATCACCTCTCATTATATTCCTCTCTCACCTCTCAATTTCACCTTTTCAATATCATCCCTTCCTATTCAACTGGTCCTGTGCACTCTATCTATGAATACCTGTAAACGCATATACACACACTTACATATGTATTCATATGTCCATATACCCTCCTATATAGACATATGTATACGTGCATGTATACACACACATATATACCCTTCAACTATTCTCATACTGAGAAGTTTCATAAGTTACAATTATCATTCTTCCATATAGGGATGTAAATAGTTAGACTGCAATAAGTTCCTTATGATTTCTTTTCCCTGTTTACCTTCTCATGCTTCTTTTTCTTCTTGTACCCGAATGTCAAATTTTCTATTCAACTCTGGTTTTTTAATCAAGAAAGCTTGAAAATCCTCTATTTCATTGAATGACCATATTTTCCCCTGAAACATGATACTCAGTTTTGTTGGGTAGGTGATTCTTCATTTTAATCCCAGCTCCTTTGACCTCTGGACTATCATATTGCAAGCCCTTCTATGCCTAAATGTAGAAGCTGCCAAATACTGTGTTATCATGATTGTGTTTCCACAATATTCAATTTGTTTCTTCTTGTATACTTGTAACATTTTCTCCTTGATCTGGGAACTCCAGAAACTGGCTATAATATTCCTAGGAGTTTTCTTTTGGGGATCTTGTTCAGGAGGTGATAAGTGGATTCTTCTAACCTTTATTTTGCTCTCTGGTTCTAAAACATCAGGGCAATTTTCATTGAAAGTTTCTTGAAGGATGATTTCTAGGTTCTTTTTTTTATCATCATTTTCAAGTAGTCCAATATTTTTTAAATTATCTCTCCTGGATCTATTTTCCAGGTCAGTGGTTTTCCCATGAGATATTTCACCTTGCCTTCTATTTTTTTTTTTCATTTGTTTGAATCTGTTTAAAAGTATCTTGATTTCTAATAAAGTCACTAGCTTCCATTTGCTCCAATCTAATTCTGAAGGAATGATTCTCTTCAATGATCTTTTGAGATTCTTTTTCCATCAGGCAAATTTGGCTTTTTAATGCATTCTTCTCCTCATTGACTTTTTGAGCCTCTTTTGTCATTTGAGTTAGTCTATTTTTTAAGATGTTATTTTCTTCAGTCAGGTTGTCGACTCACTTTTCATCATTTTCTTGAATCATCCTCATTTCTCTTCCCAATTTTTCCTCCACTTCTTTTATCTGGTTTTCAAAATTTCATTTCTGTAGATATTTATCATGATATAATATTAAAATATATATTTCATATGATAAAGTAAAATTCCATTGGTTATTAACTATGTATGAATTTATGAGAAATAGATACATGCACAGTCAAAAGTAAGTACATATTCAGATACAGGTACCTCGGCACAAAAGAGGAAAAAAATGGATTTGTCTGAGTCTTTCACCTTCATATGCCCAGGTCTCAAGCCTGACGCCTTATTGAAGGTAAAGTTAGGACAGGGAGAATCAAAACTCTGTTCATGCATCTCAACAACCATCGATACTCCATAGTAATAAAATTTGCATCAATACCCATAGCAGAGTTTACATAACATTTATTGAATACATTTAGTTGCAATGTCACATTAATGTTGCTTATGTTGAAGAAATGTTTTAAAGTAGCCCATGTGCGTCATCTATTGGAAGCAGGGAAATGCAAAACTGGAAGAAAACAGAGCCTATGCTGAATTGCGAAATTTCCCTCAATAAATCGAGCCATTTGGAGACTACATGAAAGGAATATTGAAACACTGGGGCAATTTTATCACGATTGAAATGCATTTTGAGTGCTAATCATTTTTCTGGGTGCCATTAGCTCAGCACTTTCTCTTTCCATTATCCATGGCAAGCTAAGGTGCTGCAGCATATAGCACTGTCTTAGCTTCAGCCATCCTGCTATTAAGAAACATGTTATTTATTTTATGCCTTTTATTGGGCAGGTGAAAATGAATAGAGTCCAAAAGTGGTCTGTAGAGGAATGAGCCTGTGCACCCAAGAGACTTGCCCTTCCTTAAGCAGGTGTTCTGGAATATGCTTTCATGGTCAACATACTGAGGATTCCTTGTGTTGAAATTAGAAGATTAGGTAGGTATTTTTGAATGATCTATGAATCTTAACAAAAATAAAGGCTTGAATTGCATCTATTATTCTCTGGGAGTGATATCAAAGTGAAGAGTTTTAGTATCAGGAATCATTTACCCAAGTATTGTATGAATTGCATCCATCTTGAATAAAGAAAACTGTTGTTAGTGATTACTGGGAGGAGTCAACAGTTACCATATGTATAAGGTAGCCAAGAAAAGAATTGGAAAAGAAAAGAATGGGGAAGGATTGGGCGGGTGTCAGTGGAACACATATTCACTGATTTTGTATCATAATGAAACACATTTCTGTGCTTTCATTCTAGGAGGATTTTTTTTTCAGATACCTTCTTATGATCTTTTTTATTAGGTGAAGCTCTGATTAGCATAGGAATTCTGTGGGCTCCTCATAGACAGACAGGGTAAAGGAAGAAATAAAACCATCTAGGGTCCCGAACATCGCCATCTTAATTCGAAACATTGTACCCATTAAAAGAAACAATGGAAGCCTAAGGTCAGGGAATTTTATCACTGGGTAGGATCTTGTCCATGAGAACCTGAGATTTTCCAGGAGAGTAGAGATTGAAGAGAACTCTGATATGATCATTTCCAGTTTGAACATCTCATAGTTGGGGGAAATGAGGCCCAGACAGGAAAGATAAGGAAAGATCTTAAAGTATGGTTTCAGATTCTCCAACTGCTAGATGTATGGAAACCCTCGTTTCTTGTCTCACTTTGACACTGCTCAGAGAGCAGTGCTCCTGGGAGAGGGCATTTGCCTGCTGGTCTTCTTTCCCCTTGAGCATTCTGTGGACTCCAGCACAGATGGGTGAAATGATTGTGACAAGATAGGCTAACGAGGTACAGCAGAAGTGTGAGCACCATAGGCTTCTCGAAGGCATTGAGGGAGTACTCTCCAGAGCAGACCAGCCAGCAGCCAGGACAGGCACATGCATCTCTGGGGTTTGGCTTTCTCCCAGCAGGATTACAGAATGGGAAAGCTTTCCTTTTCATACAGCTTTGGGTTTTTGAGTAGATCACGTAGTCACATGTATTAAAAACAAAACATTGTTTTTGTGAATCAATGCTATTGCTGTGTAATTGTGGATGAGAGTTTGGTCCAAAACCATTATCCCAATCCCAGTAGTTTATCTGTTGTATTCTCCAGGATATTTTTATATCTCTGTGGGTAGGATGGGTATTTGTCATCTCTTAGTTTAGGAAAGATAGCAAACATGTATAATTGGACTGCTGATTTTGGTCTTCCTAGGTGTTTGGGTATTATGTTTGCAGCTTACAGTGCTGTGGGGCACAGATTGCCCTCTCTCTTCACAAAATCTGGATTGTTCAGTACAGACAAAGGAGCTAGGATGATGCTTAATCCAATCTGAGCAGGTTGTTTTTTTTTTTTTCAGGAGTTCCTACTGTAGCCCCTGAGACACAGAAGGCATTTACTAAACACCCATGTGTTTCTTCTTCCTCCTCTTTCTCTTACTGTTGTGCATATTTTTCCTCTTCTTTATCTTCTATCAGATAAAACAATGTTTCTTGGATCAGTTGGCAGAGTAACTTTTACCTTTCTACTTAATAGAGGCAGTGAGATAACCTGGTGGAGAGAGCCAGGCCTGGAGGCAGGAAGACCGAAGTTCAAATCCAGCCTCAGAAAGGTACTGGCTAGGTGATGCTGAGGAAGTCATTTAGTGTTGTTTGCCTCAGAAAAGAAAATGTCAAGCTTTTCCAGTATCTTTGCCAAGAAAACCCCAAATGAGTCCATGAGGAGTCATATACGACTGAAACAAGTGAACAGCATTTAATATAAAGAGCATTATTACACTGGTGGGAAAATGGTGGATTTTGTAATTGAACAAATATTTCCACAGGTTTGAGAAAAGCAAACTTATGGCAACTACCATAACAGAGAGGATTATGGGCATTAGAGCCATCTGATCTTGGTTCCCACATAGATATGATGTCTTTTGCTATGACTCTATGTGCAGTAAAGCATTCATTCCATGTAGCTTGGGGATTATGTAAACTGGATGTTTAAGAAGTTAAAATAGAAAGATCGATGTCCAATCTAGACACTTTTGCACCAGGGACACTACTCCAGTTTTGGTGCAATGTATCAGTGAAGTGTTCTAGGGCATTTTGTGCTTTGTGTTTGCAGTATGGGGTTTTGCTGTCAGCTAGTTTCTAAAGGATAAATGTGTCTCTGGTGTATAATTATAGTCACCAGATTATATCTTTCCAGGTCTCTAGAAGACACAAGTTTGTTGGATTTTGCAGTGAGGTGTTGTAAAGCAGAGACATCAAATACATGGCCAATGGGCCACCTGCATCCCAGCATTCCCAAGTGCATCTGAAGGTTTAAATGTAGTTGGCAAATAGTTTGCAAAATAATTGCAATGCAGCAAAGCATAGATAAGGTTAGTTTGTGGTTTTCTAATTTCACAGGCATCCATAGGGTCCTTATGTACATTTTAATGACCCCATTTCAGTTTGAGTTTGACACCACCATTGTAGAGTTTGTACCATTTCATTGCATAATCTGCTTAAGCAATTAACCCTTTGGCCCTCAAGAAGGACCTTTCTATTCTTTCTACTGGTGAGGACCTGATACTGAATATCCACTGTAAACTCTTCCATTTGCAAACAAATGCATTGATTCTGTCATAGATTCATTTGTAGGTTTGATTGAGTTCATACAGATGCTACCCATAGGTACTCTTGCATTTCCCCTCCTGTATCATAGCTAATGCTCAAGCTAAAGAGTAACCAATCGCAGTGCTAACCAGCACTTCTTTCTTCTCCTTCCTAAAAAGAAAAAAAAGAAGCAAAAGTCACTCAGGATTGCACTGTATTTCAGCAGCAGAGGCGCGTCTCAGGCACCCATACTCCTTGAGTTTCTGGCCACTGCTATGAAGGATGTTTTCTGTAAGGTACAAGTAGAAAAGTGATTGCAATTGAGAGAGAAAATCTCTAGTTATTACTGTTTTTGTGGGTAACATTCTGTTGACTATAATGCAGGCCCAAATCTATGGGGATGCCTAAATGAGACAGTCACTTAAATGAGATGAAAGTGATTCATACAGGAATAAAAAAAGGAATAAAGAATATACATTGCCGAGTTTGTGATTTAGAGTTAGGTGGAGAGTTCACAGACTTAGCTCCAGGACAGAAGTATATTTGGGCAGACTTGGCGCCTAAGCAATGAATTGATGAGAGAATTTAACGGTAAATGGAGGCGATACTTGGGTCACATTTAAGGAATCCTGTAGCCCTTCCACGGACCACCCACAAGGCCGCAGCTTAGGTACTTAGGTACTAGAAATAATAATCTCACAGTGATGTCACATGTTTTCAAAACATGGGACAAAGTCCTCTCAGAAAAGTCATAGAAGAAGGGAATAAAAAGTCCAATGGACATTCAAGTGTTGGACATCAGAAATATAGATGTGACCCTTGGCCATCCTAGACAAAATGGATAAGAGTTCAACGTTGCTCCACATCACCAGAGAAGGTGATAACTGATGGACAGTCTGTGAGTTGTCCTGATCCCCAAGAGACTGTACCAGAACCAGCAGAAAGTATGGAGCATTGGGAGTGACTGCCATTTGTGTCAGAATTGCCTGAGATGAGAATGAGGGGTAAGGTTTCTCTCCTCCAATTCTTGCTTGGTGGAGGGCCCTTATTGTCCTTACCATTGTTGTCGTCTTTCTCTAGGTGACTTGGTCATATTCATTTTCTTCCTGTGATACCTGACCTCGTTATATTTGACTCTATTTGCTTCCACATTAATCTGGATGTTTGTGTCAGCCTGCACACTTCTCTAGAAAGTCCCTATATTGAAATGTTTTTCCAAATATTCTAGTGATCACAGAAATGGGTTAAACATGCCCATTCTTTCAAGCCGTGTACTTGTCTATCATCAAATGTTCCTTGATCTCAGTCCTGGAAATTAAACCATTTTCCATCTACCTTGGGTAAGCATCACCCAGAGAGATTTATTTGTCAACAAGGAAGGGTTAGGTTTGGCAATGGGGTAAACACAAGCCTGTAGATCAATATTTAACTTCCATTCCTGAGAGTACTGGCCTCTTAATCTTCATGAACATGACACCAAACCTCATTTATATCAAAATTAAAGGTCAGCCAAGTGCTTTAAGAACATAGACTGACAACTTTCATCAATGCCACCATTCTTAATCCTTAGACTCCTTTAAGAGCAGGCAAATTTCCAGTTAGAGTTTTACCACCATGGGGCTCACTGAAAGCCATGTATAGAGGAAATGGGATTGTTTTTTTCTTCTTTTTCTCAATAGTGAAACTGATGGAAATGAACACATTCCATCTAACTTGAAGGTAGACTTAGAGCACACTCACTTCTCTGTTATAGGAAAAGGACATCTAAACTGGTGCAGTTAAATTCTGGTTAATAAAATAAAATTGTGGGAGTTGGGAGAGGGAACAGTATCAGCTTTCTATGCAGCTCTTTTCTGGCTGAAAGCCAACCATTTCACACATGGGGAAGGGGAAGAAGCCTCTTCTTGGCTCTGTTAGGATTTAAGACCCAGAGTAAGAAGGCAGCTCTGAGGTCAGATAATCTAGCCTCCTTCATTTTACAGAGCAGGAAACTGAGACTTAAGGAGGGTAAGTAACTTATACTGTGTGAAACATAGCTCCAGGAGGATTTGAAGCTGGATCCTCTGACATGATAGCCTGCACCTTTCCCCTTCTGACATCATTCATTTGTCATTGGTGTTGGGGCAAATTCTTCTCAATTTCCTATCCTATTTCCAATTATTTGTATGTGTGCAATGACCTTGTTAGCTCTAAGCATCCAGTCCACGAATTTTAAGACTGAAACACTTGTAGGAACAGAGGTGCTGCTGCCATGCAGGTGGGCTTCCTAGCCCCCTCCCTCCATTCAACCAGCCAAGCCACATCTTGGATGAGATTGGTTAATAGGTCAATATGGCCCCTGTGTTTGAATGTCTGGTTGTGTGTGTGATGGTTCCAGATAAGCAACCCCTTTCTAGAGTGATGCTGTGTTAGTATGTGACTTCTGCTGTCTTGCAGTACTTTGGTCTGTTGATCTCACTTTAGTCCTGGTCCTTCCATGACAGCGTCCATCACCACACATGATCCCCCAGGTGTGTGTGGGGAGCACATGTTCTATGTTAAGAAGCTTTGAAGGTTTCCCATAATGGTGATAGGCACAGATTGCATATTTGGCATTTGATATCTCTCCCATTAAGATGCACATTCTGTGAGAATGGGGGCTTTTAAAAATCTCTGTAGCCCAAGGCCTAACACACAGTGGTTGTTTAATAATTGCTTAATAAATGTCTAATTGGATTGAACTGGGTTGACTTAAGTCTGAAGCTTGACTCTACTGTTTACTCATTTTTAACAGCAAATAAGTCACTTTATAGTAAGTACTTAATAAACATTGATTGAGTTTCTCTATTCACTCAGAGGTCCCACTTTTCAAGCCTCTCCTAACCTTTTCTGTGAGTTCTCCAAACCTGGTGGCAGCATATCAGAATCAATATCCTAGGTCTGCCTGCATCTCAAAGTTCTCAAGGCGCACATCTCAGACAGAGAAGGATCCACCTTCTCGACCACGCTGAAAGTTGGAAAAAAGAAGAAAAGCAGAAAGGGGGAGAAAAGGGAAGGGTAAAAGGGAACCCACCTGGCACAATACAAAGAACATGGACTCAGAGGCTTGGGTGTGTGTCCCAGACTTCATGCTGCCTGGCTGTAAGAGGTCTTCTTTAAACAATCTCAGAGTCTATTTCCATGATGATGCAGAGCTTACCCACTATTTCCTTCACAAGAGCACTGCAGTGCTAATAGTACATGTAGTATTATGTGCATTTTACAGATGAGGGAACTGAGGCTCATGGAGGAGAGATGAATTGCCCTTGCCTCCAAATCTACTCAATTCTAGGTTTAGGATTGAGACCCAGGTCTGCCAATTCCCAACTTCCCAGAAATGCTACCCTGCCATACCTGCTGCCATACTTTGCAAGGAACACAGGTGATCTCTGGCTTATAGCCATCATCTGTTGTCCACCATTGGCTCAAGTGAGAAAGGCGAGCACATTCCATGGATTTTGTCCTTCTCAAGAGAAAAATGCATCTGGTGAATGAACTTACTGTAGCATTTGTAATGTCAGTGAGCGGGGAATGCTCGTGGGGGGTTATTAGGGGAACTCGGGAGTCTTTCCCACAACAACAATTACACCTCCTTCATTGGGTGGGTCTTGTCATCACATGTTTTCACCTTTTAAATTGCTCATGCTAATCCTATCAAATGGCAAAATCAATGTGATAACGAGCACAGGTGTGCTTGTTAGCATTCCTAATCGGTATTTTGATTAGTTCACATCCAGGGTATGCAAACAGTTCTTGATTAGATGTACATAGCCCTGCTTTATAACAGAACTCCCAGAGAAAGTTGTGAGGAATTTCTGGAGGAAAACTGACCAATTACAAAAGAAACCAAAAGCTACCTGCCTAGGCCAACAGGGTTTTATGAGGAGGAAACATTATGCCAGTACTGTATTTGGTCCACAACAGATAGCTTACATGTTTCTGTTTCCTTTTGAGGATTGGGGGTTACAGTCCGTGATTTCATTTGAGGTAAGAACTCCTGGCATGGAAACTCCCTTCACCAGTGCAGATGGGTAGCTCTTTACCTCTGAGTTTCAGAGAGCTGCACCTGGGGCAGTGGGGGAAGAAAGGGGCTTGCCCATAGTCACATAGCTGTATGTGCCAGAAGTAGGTTTTCAGTATCTTCCTGACTCCCGGTCTGGCTAAGTATCCACAATGCACCCCTGTCTCTCAGACTTTCTTAGAGTTTAGAGTTGCAGAGTATATAAAAGGTTAGAGTGCACCATGATCGCACTTGAAAATCAATACTCCATGACTAATTTACACATGGAAACCACTGAGTGCTGTCAACATTAGGCCAAACTTCTAAATGATCAATTGAAAGAAAAATTGGCTTAATTGTTTATATTGGTCCCCGATTCCAGTATGCTCATGTCTATGTTTGCTTGTTTTATTTTATTTTACTATAATTAAGGCCATGGAGTCGGCAGTGCTGTTCACGGCAATGGTGCCTAACTTTATGCTATAATTTGGCAGCAGTCTGAGTTCAAAGACAAATTGAATTCCCTTTTCAAATTCACTTTTGTCTGCTGGTATAACCCATTGGCCAATTCATTGCTTTTCAGTGTGGCTTGGTTGGCTACAAGTGTTGTTCTCATGTGGGTAAAGAAAAATGAAACCAGTGAGAAAGAACAGGCTGTGTCGTGTGTCTCCTGCTCTCTTTTCCTTCAATAATGCAGGGACTCCAGTTACTAGGACACAGTACTCCTGAGAACATCCTGTTAAATCTTTTACAAATAGCAGCCAAAGGTGCCTTGGAGTCAAATGGGGTCACCAGGAGATAATCTTTGTCGTTGGTCTCCATGGTGTTCCATAGCTGAAGAAAACATGTAGCATGAGTTGTTTGACCTTTTGGTGGTGAACTTTGGGCCAGAAGAGGCCTAGTTTAGACTCAGACACTAATTGTGTAAGAAGTGTCTCCAGTAAAGCTGTGAGCCTCTTCTTCCTTCCTGTTGCATTGGCAGATCTGTCCAGTTGGGCAGAGTCATCTCCCTGTAGTCTCCTTGGCCAAAGCTCTCCTAGTGGAACCACCAGTTCTTGGACAACGTAGCTCTGGAGCGAAGAAGGATGGTCAAGGCCATTTGAGAGTAATTCTCTCATTATATAGACAAGAAAACTAAGCCCGAGAGATGTGACATCTCATGCCAAGTGGCAGCCCCCAGACTAAAATTGAAAGCCTGAGACTCCAACTTCAGTCTGTTTACCATCGCATGCCTTATGCAGCCTTTTTCATGTTAGTGTGGTGTGGGAGACAGCACTAGAACTGATGTCTGAAGACCTGACCCTGCCTCTGATACTTACAAGAGACTGGACCTCAGAAAAGTCAGTTAAACTCACTATACCTCAATATGCTCACATATAAAATGGTCGCAACAATCCTCGAGGTAACAATGTCACTCTGGTGTTGTAAGATATATGATTATCAGCTATTAAAGTACTATCAAAAGGAGCCTTGTTATTAGTGTAAGGGAGGGGTCCTTGGGAGCCCAGGACTTAGTCAAAATCAAGGAATTTACAAACTATAGGGCTAGTTTTAAAAAAATGGGCCAGAGCAGATGATGACTTCGGCAATTGGAATTGATCCCCTACATAAATCATAGAGGAAAAAGACTGATAGACAGGGCCTCAGAGTAACCTTTAAAAGTCAGTCTACTGATACTAGAAAACATCCTTTAAAAATGAGCCTAGCTTCTGACAGGATGAGCAGAATACCCACACAGCTGGAGAATGGAAAATTTTAAGAAGCTGTGCAAAGTTGGGAGAGTCAAAGTAACATCAAAACCCAGCAGCATTAGTGATGAAACACTGTGGCCAAATGGCACTTGTCCATGGGAGTCTGCCCTACTTCCTACAAACATTTACATGACTCCCCCAAGCTGAACAAACCTCACTTGATGTTTCCATCTCTGCTAACTACAATCTCATTTCTCTTCTGCCCCTTGTGGCTAAATTTCTTGAGAAGGCTGCCTACAATGGCAAACTTCACCTCCTCTCCTCTCATTCTCTTCCTTTGTGAAAATTAAATTAAATATATTTTTACTACCTTTATGTTCTGAACTGTCTCCCTCCCTCCTTCCCCATTCTGCTTGACACCAGGCAACTATTTGATGTAGATTGGTAAGTATATGTAAAACCATTCTATGCATCCTTCTGTTTCCCAGTTCTTTCTCTGGAGGGACATAGCATCTTCCTTCATAGGTGCTTCTGAAATTTATTTGAGTATTTGTTGTATTCAGAATAGCTTAGTTGGTCACAATTTTTCTTCAAACAACATTGCTGTTACCATATACAACATTCTCTTGCTTCTTCTCTGTTAACTTTTCATTATTTCATACAAGTCTTTCCAGGTTTTCTAAAATCCACCTGCTCATCATTTCTTACACTATAGTAGTATTCCATCACAATCATATCTTACAACTTGTTCAGTCGTTCCACAACTGATGGGCATCCCCGAAATTTCCAGTTCTTTACTGCCACAAAGAGAGTTGCTGTAAACATTTTAGAGGATATAGGTTCTTCTCCTTTACCCCTGATCACCTTGGGAAACAGATCTCATAGTGATGTAGCAGTAATAGTCATAATGCTGAGTCAAAGGATATATATTTCATAACACTTTGGCATAACTGCAGCTTGCTCTTCAATGTTCTTAGAGCAGTTCACAGCTTCACCAACGCTGTATTCCTGTCCCAATCTGTCCACATTCCCTCCATCTGTTGCTTTTCCCTGCGATCATTTTAGCCCATCTGATATATGTGCGCTATCTCAACATTGTTTTAATGTGTGTTTCTCTAGTCAATAATGACTTAGGACATTTTTTTTTCATTTGACTATGCATAGTTTTAATTTCTTCATAAAACCTGCCTGTTCATATTCTTTGAGCATTTATCAATTGACAAATGACTCATATTCTTATAAATTGGGTAAAGTTTTCTGTATATATTTGAGATATGCTTTTATCTGATTAACTGTCTACAAACATGTCCCAGTTTTCTACTTTCTTTCTAAATTTGGTTGCATTAGTTTTGTTTCTACAAAACTTTGTTTTTAAATTAATGTGATCTAATTTATTTATTTTACATCTCCCAATGTTACCTATGTCTTATTTATTCATATTTTTTTCTCTTATCCATTAAGTGATAGGTATATATGATATATATATATATATATATATATATATATATATATATATAATAGGTAATGTGTTCCATGTTCTGGTTTTCTTATGATATCTCCTTTTATATCTAGGTAGTGTGTCCATTTTGACTTGTCTGGTTTCTGATTTCCTCATTCAATGGAAACCTCTCTCTCCAAAGATAATGATTAGCTTTTCTTTGTCAGAACTCCTGGGGTTTTCTCAGTCCTCAGACTTCTTTAATTCTCTGAAGCCTTTGACACTGGTGACCACTCTCCTCCTTGAGTCTCTTCTTTCTAGATTTACAGGACGTCAGTCTCTTCTTGCTTCCCTTACACCACTCCTTATCCCCTATCCTAAATTTCCACGAAGGTCACAGATTTAACTCTGGGGTTCTCACAGTGTCCTGTACTGGGACCTTTTAGCTTCTAATGCTATATTACTTTGCTTGGTCTCATTGGCTCCTCAGGATTTCGTCTTCATTTGTATACAGATGATCCTCACATTTGTTTACCCAGCATTAACCTCTTTACTGACATCCAGTTTAGAATCTCCAGCTATCAGACATGTCAAACTCGGTGTCCTGGAGACATCGTAAACTTGGCACGCCTCAAACTGAACTAATTATCTTTCCCTCCAAATCTCCCCCCGCCAAGGTTCCCCATTACTATCAAGGGCACCATCATCTTCCTTCTCTCACAGACTGGCAGTGTATTTTCATCTTTGACTCTGTGCTGTGTAATGGTAATGGAATTTAAAGATCCCCCTGTGTTGGCTTGGTTTTCTGGTTAAGTGTTAAAACTCAGAGCTTGTGAATCCCACTTGTGGGATGGACTTGTTGATGTGAAGAGAGAGGGCTGAATGGGGAGGAGCTGATGCCATGGATAGAGAGGCCAGAAGAACTTTGGGGATCAGTATAGTGGAGGCAGAGAGAAAGAGAGAGAGAGAGAGAGACAGAGAGAGAGAGAGACAGAGAGAGAGAGAGAGAGAGACAGAGAGAGACAGAGAGAGACAGAGAGACAGAGAGAGAGACAGAGAGAGAGAGAGACAGAGAGAGACAGACAGACAGACAGAGACAGAGAGAGACAGAGACAGACAGAGACAGAGAGAGACAGACAGAGAGACAGAGAGAGAGAACTGCCCACAGAAACCACCTGGACTGCTGAGGGCCAGTTGGAGCTTCCCAGGACTCTTGAGAACTGCCACCTGGAGTTGCTGAGAACTAAGGAGGCATGACTGTGGTGCCAGTATTTTTTCTTTCTCTTTTGATGTTATTTTGAAAGATTCATCTGCTGGTAAAGGACAGGGCTGCTGTTGCAGAGATCCTGGAAACTTGCTGCTGGTTCAGAAGTCCTGAAGGAGGATTTTCTTGCTGTATGTCTACAGAAATCCTGGAAGAGAGTCTTGCTGATGTTGTCAGGGGTCCTGAGACTGTTCTGAAATCCTAGAGTGAATTGATGAGGATGCTGGCAATGTATATTATGGCTTCCTTAAGCTTTGTCTTCCCAGGAACAGAGATTGCTGAGAACTTGCCTTGGGTCAAGATGAAGTAAAGACCTCTCCTTGGGTATTGAATACTGTGATGATATTGTAACCTTATAGTGGCTTAGGGGTAGATGGCCTTTGTGCCCTCTACTGCCCCTTTGAGAAAGTGCTTGGTGACAGCTGATGATAATTGTAATTCAGTTGTGATCCAGGGGTGGAGTACTTTAATTTTTTTTATTGCTTTGTGACTGACCAAATGAATTTACTTTGTTTATGATTGGAAACTAATCTCCACTTGACAAGAGAGACTTCGTGATTGATTAAATGGATGTGCTATCCAGGGTGGAGTACTTTGACTTTATACTTTGTGATTGAATTGAGAACTTACTAAATGACT
This sequence comes from Petaurus breviceps papuanus, assembly GCF_028583685.1. Taxonomy (NCBI): domain Eukaryota; kingdom Metazoa; phylum Chordata; class Mammalia; order Diprotodontia; family Petauridae; genus Petaurus; species Petaurus breviceps. The sequence goes on along the minus strand of NW_027185872.1, from coordinate 8,242,764 downwards.
GAGTTACCTTGTATTTTGATTTTCTCTTTTCTGTGAATATCTTGCCTTAATATTTTTACTGACGAAATGGAGAGTTACTATGCTCATAATTCTGATCCTGGAAGTTGCTTTTGCTTGGCGTTACATGCTATCTCTCAACCCCCATATCCAACAAGCCAAGGCCTGTTGATTTTACTTTTGAGTCTCTAAAATATTCCCCTTTTTCTCTTGTGATACTGATATCACCTTGGTGCTGGCCATTATCTTCACATGTTTGGACTAGCCCAATCACCCATCATTGGTCTGTCGGGCACAAGTCTCTCTCCACTCCAGTCCATCTTCTATTAAGTCACTGAAGTGATTTTCCTAAAGTGCAGGTCTTGCCGTATCACCTTCTTATTCAATAAATTCCAGTGACTCTCTATCACCTCGAGTACCATATATAAAACCCTCTGATTGCTGTTCAGAGCTCTTTGAAACTTAACCTACCCCCATATCTTTCTACTTGTACCTAACTCTACCTTGTTTATATGTTCTTTAATCTAGTGACACTGGCTTCCTTTCAATTCCCTAAAGAAGACACTACATTTATTGACTCTAGGCATTTTTCTTGGCTGTCTCCCATGGCTAGGATGCTGTTTCACATCTTTGCTTCCTGACTTATCTGGATTCTTTCAAATCAGAGCTAAAATTCAATATTCTGTAGGAAACTTTCCGTGATCCTTCTTAGTTCTTGTGTCTTCCCTCTATTGCTTCTTTCCTATTTGTCCTACATGCAACTTGTTTGTACATCATTCTCATTTATTAGACTGTGAGTTCCTTGAAGGCAGGCCTGGCCGCTTATCTTTCTTATGAGTCCCCAGGGCATGGCACATAGAAAATGCTTAGTAAATGCTTATTGACTGATTGACTGAAATATGTCAGGACAGATGCTATGTTTCTGAAAATTCTCCAGAACATAGAGGCCAAGTGAGTCATTGAGGCTTTCCTTTCTCCCTTTGAATCCATTCGGAATAGTTTAGAGCATTTTGGTCTGGGCTGGGGAGTGTATTTTTGTTTTTCATTGTTTAAATTGTTTTCTTTTTCAAAATATACAATATTGAGCACCAGCATTTAAAAATGGGACACACTTATTATTAGTATAGAAGATGCTGACAGGAGTAATTCCCCTTAGAAGATATAGAGATGGACAGAGAAATGAGGCATTTTGGTGGGGGCAATGCTTCTTCAGCCAGTGAGGTTTCAGAGCAAACAAAAAGGTAGAGAGTTCTCTCTCCTTTGCTATACTTCCAATATCGGAGAAGAAACATTTGTACAAGGGAACTCACTGGGGCAGTGACATAAAAATTGAGTGAGGGGCAAATAGGAGTGGTGGAACAACTTTTATCCAGATAATTCGATTTTGATCCCACAGAACTATGGAAGGTCAAAGCCAAAGACCCTCAAGTGTCTTTTTGTTAAATTGTATCTTACCAAAAATTCCTTCTGAAGATCCAACATGTGGTCAGGCAGCTCATGTTTTATGAGAAATCAGTTTTCTCCCAAAGCAATTGAACTTGGAAATGACTCCCCTTGTCAGGTTTTCCCCCTTTAATTGTTACAAAATGGGCATCTGTGCAGCTTCTAACAATCCCAATTCTCTCTGGAGGAAGTTCTCTCCTACCACACACAGATAACCAATGTTCCCATTAGCTCTTCATGCCTGGAAAGCTGACAATCCTCCCCATCTATAGTTTTCTTTTCCTGGCTACACATCCCGGTTGCCTTAATGAGTCATATAGGATGCCATTTAGTGCTCTCACTAGCCTAGCCACTCATTTTGGGATATTCTCTGAATTTTCTCTCTGGAAATTTCTCTCTGAGACTTGTTGAACAATATGTTCACAGGTAAATGAATGTAGGACCATTGCTTCCCTCATTTGGGATTCTCTTCTTTCTTTAGGCTCTGAGGTATATCTTATTGTTTTCTCTTCATGACCTTGCCAACCTCTGACTCACCCAGATTTTTTATGAAGCACCGCTATCCAGTCACCCTGTCTCAGATGCTTTACTTTGGTGAAGAGTTAAATACTTGTCAATCAAATCTGTATCACTAGGCATGAGAGTTACCATGTAATGTGGACATCTGGGTAAAAAAAATCATATCTTAGCTAATGTCATGCTGAGTAGGGATGGAAAAACTGTTCTAAATTCATGGTGATGGGGTTCAAGATTTCCAGAATGAGACTGGGCACCTCAGTGGAAGTAATGTCCCAAGGCAAGAGCTGGCTCCATCATTAGAGTAATTCATCAGTCACTGGGTAATAGTTATCATCTAGACCCAGCTCACCACTTTGTGTGTACCTTTCTCATCCTACCAAGTAGGATCAATCCAGCCTTCCTCAAGTGTCTGATTCTGCTTTGCCACTATGTGTAAACATATGATATCGGATATCGTAACTTGAAAAATCATCCCTGGTCCATATCTCATTACTTTGGAAGGCACGGCACATAAAGGCAGAATCTGGGCTATATTCTCCTTCTTCTTTGTGACCTGTTATAATAATATAATATGATAATATATACTATAATATATATGATATATGACATATAACAATAATAATATAATATAATATAATATAATATAATATAATATAATATAATAT
>NW_027185872.1:8215600-8240130 GCF_028583685.1 Petaurus breviceps papuanus | reverse complement strand
ATAATATAATATAATATAATATAATATAATATAATATAATATAATATAATATAATATAATATAATATAATATAATATATATAAAATAATAACCTGACAGTCTGGTCATGTCTTGTACATACACCAATCTTTTCAAAGGTATGTCATCTCACTGATATTTGGGTCTTTCTGAGTCTCAATGGGTTCGTTCCATGGGGAAGATAAGAAGCTATGACAGTTCTTCTACTTGTCTGTTGGGGATAATTTTCATTTATTGGAGGGTTTTCTCTAGTTCTTGCAACTTTTTTTGTGGAAATCCATGCAAGTATGAGGATATCTATCTAGGCTACCCCTTCAGATCATCACTAGCTTACCTTTTTTTCTAGTCAAGAATCTCAATCTCTCTCTCTCTCTCTCTCTCTCTCTCTCTCTCTCTCTCTCTCTCTCTCTCTCTCTCTCTCTCTCTCTCTCTCTCTCTCTCTCTCTCTCTCTCTCTCTCTCTCTGTCTGTCTCCCCAATATGTATATGTGTTTGTTCTGATGCCTCTATTGCATTGGTTCCAGTTACTATTGTTTTATAGCCCACCATCTCTCCTATTCCTGTACTCTAATAATCTTTTTTAGTAAAGGAAACCAAAGACAAAGAGTAAGTTAAGGAACTAGAGAACTGTTTACAACCCCCTTTACCTTCTGCTCAATTCATCATATACTTATATCTCCAGAAAACAACCTTGTGGAATCTGGTGACTATAAGGTCTCTCGACCTGCAATTCTCTCATTTTTTATGATTTTTTTTTTCAAGTATGGTCACTACCCTGCATAGTGTGCAAATTAGAAAAGTAAATGAAAACAAAACCCCTCAATACATATCTGAAAAGTCCCCCATTAGCAAAATTAATTTCCAAAGTAGGTTTCTATGGTTCTTTCTAATTTAAAATCCAGCAGCTTCATCAGGAAGTGAATGGCATTTTTCATCTTCATATTTTGAAACAAGGTATATTATTTAACTGATGAATTCTAAAGCCTTTTGAGATTTCTTTTCTCTATTATGTCAGTGGCAAAAATGTTCTCAATTCTCATTTTGCCCTGCATAAATTCACAAAAGTCTCACTAATTTCTTCTGATATTGTATATTTCATGGTTTTTATATATTTGTGTACCTAAATATATTTAGCCATTACCAAAGAGGACATTCTCTCAATTTCAAACTGTTGGCTATCATGAAAGGAGTTGCTATAAATATATTTGCAACTATAGATCCTTTTCCTGTTTTATTCATTGGGGGGCGTATAGTAGTGATGTAGCTATGTCAAAAGATATGCACATTTTCCTATTTTTCTTGGAATAGTTCCAAAGTTGTGTAAAGAATGACTAGATGAATTCACAGCTCTACCAAAGGATCACTAGTATACCTATTTTCTTTGTGGCATCTATAGCTTTTGTCATTTTCCTCTTGGTCATCTTACCTGTCTGATAGGTTTTGCAGCTCCTTTCTTGCTTTTACTTTCCCTTATTCTAAGGAGCATTTTTCTTCCTTTTCCCCCTTTTCTCTCCTCTCCTCTTCCCTTTACAAATGTGTTGGTACTGGAAATACATGGGGTATATGGGGTGTTCAAGGAGCACTAGCACCTCTGTTTTGAGGGCTTCCCAAACCCTTTTCAGGAACATTCATCTGCCTTTGGTGCCCACCTTGCACTCATCACCTGTGGCTCCAAGAAACTGTAGCACTCACAGCAGGCATGCCCTGATGAAAACATCTTTGCAGATGCGCTGAACGTAAAAGATGGGTTTCAAAGCCATTGGTAGATGGGAGAAGATGTCTACACAGAGTATATGAAGACATCCTCTAGTGCAAGGGATGGGCAAGAGCAATTTGTGTCATGGTGGCAGCTGAAGCAGGCCACGTGCAACACTTGAAGCTTGGTCAGACATGGAAGACACCAAGGTCTTCTGCTGCATGCTTGACTATGGCCAGTCATCCTGAATTATTCTGCCAGTTCAATGACTTTGGAAGAGAGAGTGAAGCTGACGACTTTGTGCATCTCTGCCTCACTTAAATCCAATTCACCCCCCTGTGATGTCATGGGTCCTCTTTTGAAAATGAAGGACAACAGCTCTAATCACCTGTGTGTCTTGGCTCTCATTCTTTCTCAATAGTTAAGGAGATCAAGTTGCATTCTGCTGCCTGAGGCAATAATTTCTCCCTAAGCTTCTACTTGCCATGAAGAGTTTTCATCAATAAAATAGCTCAAAGAACTTGAAGAGTCAATCACTTGGCTTTGGTCCATTTTCTCATGAAAAATTGACAGCATGTTTAACTAGGTCAGTGAAGCTCTAATTGTACAGTATCATTTTTTCTCCTTTTCTTCTAATTTGGTAAAGATATTGACCTTTGCTCTAGCAGTCAATTATGTGACTGTCCCTGGATAGCTATTTCTGAAATAAATAATGTGAAAGAGCTTCAGAGAATCTGGGCACCAGCAAGCACCATGCCATCGTGAACTATCTGATGGGAATGAGTTTAAAGTAAAGACACACTGTGCAAATAGTTGTTGAATTCTATTTTCATTGAATAGGCAGCTTAAAATAGAATTGTGCAGGGTTCAGGAAATCTACAAGGAAAAGCATCAAAAAACATTCATTCATTTCATTTTAAGCACCGGGGACAGTAATATGCTCCTCTCTTACCCCTTTCCATACTGTTTTGGTAAGGGAATAATGATAGGTTCAACCGTTTGATTTGATTGGCACATATTTGAAATCTATATTTTGTGTCTTTTAATGATCTAAACCATTTTTGGGAAATCTCATGTATATTACTAGGCACATGTATGTTAGGACTGAAGCAGAGAGGAGCAAGCAGAACCTGCCAGCACATTCTCCAGGAAGCAAGGGCAACCTCACAATGGTTCACCTCAGGACATTCTCTGGGCCCTTTGCCCAACTTTCTCCTGCTGTGGTGTTTAGAAACACTTTGTAAAATGGTGTTGCAATTTGAGTAAGCAAAAATTTTGAATTATGATTTTTCTTTGAATGTTAAAACCTCCATATATTATTACACCTACACATTTATTTTCAAAGCCTCGTTGCCATTGTATCAATTCCTCTATGTATTCATTAGTTTATCAATATTATAGTTCAAACAGCTCTGAGTTTATTATTTTTTGAAAACTGTGTATTAAAGCAAGGGAGGTTGATGCAACTAGTGCATTTATTGGTAGAGAAAAAAAAGTGGGGAGATAGGTTTAATATTTGCATTTTAGAGGGAATACATTTGGATTATTTTGCCCCATTAGTGTTCACTTTTTTTCTGACAACTCCTAACATTTATTTCTCATGTATATGCCAGAGTCTATAAGTGAAGGCAGCTGCCTTAGCCCCTCAAACTGAAAGAGTTCATGCACGCAATCTGATGGGAACAGGGTGAAGCCTTTGACCCAACACTTCTGCTTTGTCTTGTTTTTAGCATTTACTTTTCACCTTCTTCCATGTTGGTGAATGTCTTTATTTCCATTTCATTATTGTTGTTTGTCCTTTGTTCTTGAAGAGGACCAATGGCATCATGGGGTGATGTTAGAATTGCTCAAAGTCAGCAGCCTTACTCCCTCTTCCAGAGTCATTGAAGTCCAAGTGCAAGACAAAAGTCAAGATGACTGGTTGTGGTCAAGCATGACCTGGGATGCAATGGATGACCTTGGCATTTTCATTCTCTGCCCAAGCCCTAAGTCCTACACTGTGCCTGCTTCACCTGCCTTCATAGCTGCTGCCACAACTTGTTCTCATCCTTTCATTCCACTGGGGAAGTCTTCACATGCTTGGAGTAGATACCCGGCTAAGTCAAGGATAGCTGTGAGGCCCATTGGTTATTTTTGGCTTATTGTAGGCTGTCTGCTGAGATAGTTTTCCTGGGTCATGGCCACTAAACCTGCCACAGTTTCTTGGAGCTACAGGTGAACAGTTGAGGGCTGAGTGACTGATGGACACCAAAGGTGGATGAACAGCCCTGAAAAGGGTTGAGGAAGCCCTCTCCCCAGAGGGGCTAGCCCTCCCTGAACATAGGAATTGGCTTGCTTCCTATTTTAACAAAGTTATGCCATTCAGAAAATGTGTCTAATCTTATCTAGAATATTCTCTTCTGGCAGATACCTGCCCTTCCCCAACATTCACATCACATGCACATATTCACGAACACATATACACAGAAGCACACACACACACACTGGGCTTCTAATTGATCAAGAATGCATACTCCAAATCACCCTGGAAACTTGTCTGTTCTGAACAGGCACTCCAGTAGAAGTGTTGAACTTAATGTCATTAGACTTGTATTAAATGCCTACTGTATGTCAGACAATGGACCAAACAGTGGATACCTAAAGGCGAACAATGATTCCCCCTCTTAGTAACTCACAGTGGTGTATTTGAGGGAAACAACCTGAAAATAATTACATGGAAATTAAGATAGAAACAAGATGAATAGGAAATACCAAGCTGTAGCAGCAAGTACCCCAAGCATCCTCAGGGTTTGCTGCCAATACAGGTTCTTAGATCTGCTTTGATAAAGGAAAGCAAATCAAAATGGGTTAAGAAGCTTACTTTAATCAGTCAGACATATATCGTTTACCTTGTTCAGGGGAAAAAGGTCAGCACCCCGAACTTCAAAGCATACAGGCAGAATTATCAAGACAGAAACAGATCAAGTAGACAGATTTCCAAACTGTCCAACCATTACATCCATACCCAGTCAACATCTGGGTTTCCACATCTGGGTTTTTCAAAGCCGGGGCCCTCTGGACAACGCTTCCCTGAATCCAGATCAAATCACAGAACAATTCTCAAAGTAAGCCCCCCAAAAGAAAGCCTCACATCAGGGCTTATATAGCCTTCTCCTGGCTCAGAGGTAACAACCTTATTGACCCACTGGCCAATCAAAAAGTATCTACTGAAAAACAAGCCTCCCACCCCAGGCTTCAGGTGCACTTTAGCCTAGGGGCAGGGAAGATCTTCCAAATTTGCATTCCCATTACACAAGCAGAGGCAGGATGATGCAGGACCCCCTGAAGGGATCTCTGTACGTGGGTTTCAGTGACTGAAATTTAAATTCACTTACTAGCTGTGACCCCAGCAAGGCATTTAACCTTGCTCAGCCTCAGTTTCCTCAGTGACAAAGTGTGAATAACAGTAACAGTACCTATATAATAGAGTTGTTGTATTAAATGAGTTAGTGTTTGTAAAATGCTTAACAGAGTCCCTGGCACATCGTAGGTGCTTAATAAATGCTTACAAGGTTATCAGCAAGGTGAAGAGATTAGAAGTGCTGAGCTTATCCTGGGATGAGTGGAATCCTCTGGAGCTGAAACCAGTTAAGGAAGCAGATGCATAGTGGGGTGAGACAGGTATGGATGGTGTGCATTGTGGTTTTTACACCACTTTTTTCCCATATCACCCCTACTAATATACTGGAATTTACACTTTTCATATATCTCATTATTTCTACAATTTTATTGATGTCTTTGTTTTTTATGCTAATATGCTGGTATAACTTTTATCCTTTTTATGCTAATATGCTGATATAACTTTTATCCTCCCCCTGGTAAAGATTAGTTGAGCAAAATTGTGTGCATATGGTTGTATGGTTTGTCCTTTATTCTCTAAGAGGACCATGTAGAAACCATGTCTTCCTGTGGCTGCTGATTTCAGCAAATTAATTCCATTGCCCCTGATGGCAATTGCATTTAATCAGAGTTCAGCTCTATTTTTTTTCCTCAGTGACCTTGACCATGACAATCCATTTCTTGATTCTGAGCATTTTGCCTGGCTGTCTAGCATGCCTGGAATTCTGGGCCTTCTCATCTCTAGATCCTGGCCTCCCTGGCTTTGTCTAACTCTCAGAACAAAATCCACTTTCTTCAAAAAGCCTTTCTTAAATTCTTTTAATGCTAGGATCTTGCCTCTAAGCTTATCTCCAAATTATCCTGAACATAACTTATTTGTATGTGGCTGTTTCATATTATCTCCCTTTATTAGACAGGGAACTTTTTTGGGAAGTGGGAATGTTTGCTTTTTTTCCCCAATATGTACCTGGCACATAATAGATGCTTATGAAATTCTAAATTTGTTTTTTTTTTCCTTCGTGCTACAATAAGATGTCATTAGTCACTTACGACAATATGGTCAACCATTCCTTAAATCATTGAGAATCACTGTCCTTCCAATTTGGGTTAAAACACAAAACCCCAAAGTTTTTTGTGAATATTTGGTATAAATTCAGACTTTCTTTTTCTCTTTGCTTTTCTTGGGACATATGAAGAGAATTGGAATTCAATGTTTAAACAATTTAATAACATTGTACTCAAACATTTCACTTATGTTTCTGAACATTTAATGCAATTCCAATTTCTACCATTAGTGGTTTAGTATGCCCAATTTTCCAAAGCTTCTCCAAAATGGATTATTTCTGTCCTTACTTACTTGCATTTCTCCCTTTGAAAACTGTTCATATACTTTGCCCATTCACTTAGTGTTGAATCTTACATTGTCTCATATAATCTTGTTGTATCTTGGGCCATTTTTAGTATCGATTCCTAAGACAAATCTTTCAACAACTTATTAGCTTCTCTTATTACAACTGTGTTTTATTGAACATGATTATTAATTTCACATAAACCAAATGGTTTACTTTAGATTTGACAATCTTGTTTATTCTTGGTTAGGCTCAAAATTCTTTCCCCAAGTACAGATGAGACAGATCTTCTTCCATTCTTCCTTATTTGAAAAAAAAAAGTATGATCCTTTAATGTTAAGAATGAGTATTCATTTGGACCTTGTTGAATTTATTTCATCATTAATGACTGACTATTATGTATCATTCATGTGCTAAGTCTGAAAGAGGAGGGATTAGGAACTCTAGAGGTCCAGGAAAGACTTCTGCAAAAGATCAGCCTTGAAGTAGAAGGTCTCAGGCCAAACTTAGTTTCTGTCAAACTACTTCAAAGTTTTCAAAGAAATTCTTGTCAAATAGACAATACTTCCTCTCATTTTTTTCAAATGTTACATAGCTTGTGTTTGCATCCACATTTTGATGGTCACTCTATTCTGATTCATGGATCTATTTTTTTTCTAATTTCAACAAATTATAAATTAAATTGATAACTGTTTTATAGAATCATCTGAAATACGGTAATGCTATGCCCCCTTCATAAATGCGTTTTGAACCATTATTTCCTTTGAAATTCTTGATATTTTTCTTTACCCACATTGATATTAACAAAGTCTAGTCTTGTGAATAACCCTTTATAATTGATTGACACTGCACTGAATCTATAAATGAATTTAAGTATTATCGTTACTTTTCTTATGTTGGTACAGCATGACAGTCTCCAATCATTTAAGGCTTTCTTTCTTTCCATAAAGAGTTCTTTCCATTTGTATATATGGCATTTAAATAATGAGAATGTGTCATGGTGGGGTATTGGAAATTCTATTCACTTTTTATTAAGTTTGAATGGAATTCCTTTTTCTTTCTTTGTTAGAAATATGGTTTAATATACTTCTAACTTTCCTGAAGTAAATGATATTGTACACCTGACAGCAGTGTAACTTGAATATGAGTAATTTGACAATATTACTGCCATCATTTTTTATAAGATTTTACTTATTTATATCAATTTTCATATTATATTGGTTTATGAATTTATTTTTTTTTCTCTCCTAGATTTGGAAATCAGGACCACATTTGTCTCAAAGTGAGAACTGGGCAAGATAGTTTCATATACAGTTTACTAACATAAAGGTGAATTGTTCTTTAAATAGTTAATCAAATTCACTTGAGAATAAACTCAGCCCCAAAGACCTGTTTTGTGTTCTTCTTGCTCGGTGGTAGTGTTTCACTTTTGGTAGCTCCTTTACCACTTGCTAACTTCCCTTCTTTGGGATTGGGTGTTTTTATATGGCTTATTTCCTATTCTATTAATCTGGATGCTTTAAAGTTCTGTGAAAATCGTTTTAGCTTTTATTACCTATATCTGGCATATTACATTCTGATAATTTTCATTATTTCATTTTTATTAGTTGCCTTTTACCCCTTCTCAAGTTTGATTTTAGTAATGTGATTTTTTTATCTTTTTTTTTTCTTTTTGGAGGGCTATTGGGTTTAAATAACTTGCCCAAAGTCACATGGTTAGGTGTTTTGTTTGTGTGTGTTAAGTGTCCGAGGCCAGATCTAAACTCAGGTCCTCCTGACTCCAGGGCCAGCACACTACTCACTGCATCACCTAGCCATCTCAAAAATCAAATTTTCTACTATTTGATATATTTTACTAGATTTTTAGTAGAAATTCTAATCTTTATCATCTCAATAGTATTTTTGTTTAGAATTTTGTTTCTTTAATTTTCAGTTTGGTTTATTATTGCACATGTTTACACAATACTAATTTGTTGGCTTTCTAGTTTGATTCTTAGTTACATTCTCAATTCATAACTCACCTCTTTCTCTGGCTTGGTATTTGTATTTAGTGAAATACATTTTCCCCATACAGATTGATCTGGCAGAAACCTCATAGTGTGTGCAAGGGAAGACAGTAAGAGGGAAGAGGGAGAGCATATGGAGAAAAGACAGAGAGAAGGGAGTGCATATGGGGGAGGACTGGGATGGAGGCCTCATGCAAGGGAGAGACGAGGACCCAGCAAGAGCTTGGTTAAATTGGAGGCTCTGAACGTGTTTTGATATGGGGTCGTCTTGATGATTTGAAGAAAGTCCCTAGAGATGAGATCATTAATGCATTTGAGCATATTGGTAAGGACCAAATAACCTACATGCCCTCATCTTTTGGCATGAGATATAAGTGTAGGAATTTGCCTTCTATAAAGCTCATCATGATTTCGATGATATAATTTAGTCTCTGTTTAGGTCTCAGACATTTGTTCATATTTCCCTTTTGGTCTCAATTTCATGCTGTTCTAGAGTCTATATGATGTTTCATATTTTTCCTTTCAGCATTTATGAGTTCTTTATGTCTAACATATCATCAGTTTTGAGGTTTCATTTAATACTAAGAATGTGTGTTCCTTATAATGTCCATTCAGTGACCACCGAAGGTTTGACATCTGTTGTTTTTCCTCTTCGATTTACTTCACTTGTACTTTGGTGCCTTTTAGAAGAATAGAAAGGAGAAGGCGGTTTACTCTTTAAGCAGCCAAACATTGTGTTTCCAAACTTTCCTCTCTTCCTATTTGTTCTGATTGGAGGGGAGGGGGGGCTCTTCTCTGTATTTAAGACCAAGAGCTGACCTAGTTTCCCTCCTTACTACTCCTGATTGAATCAACCTGAAAAGACAGACTTTGAGAATTAAGTAGGATATAATGAAAGTAGTGAGTGTATTCTCTCCTCACTTTTCTCCAAAAAAGATAGAAAAGCAAGTCAAATGATTGCATTTTTATGTTAATATCATTTTATATTAGTTTACAATCAAACCATTTTCTGTCTCTACCCAATTTGAGTCAAGGTATGAGTCTATGCATATAGGGATGCCCTCCCAGGTGAGTTGGGAGCTGTGTCTAGGTTCCTCTGTCTCACCAGATGAGTTTAAATTTCACCCTTAAAATGATTATCATTCAAAGTAATTCTGTGGGCATTCATGGCATCAGGTTTCTCTTTTACAACAACATTACTATAGATTGAAGGAGAAAAAAACAGAAAAGATCCACAAAGGTTTGTCCAACAAAGTTATAACCAGAAAGGGCAGTGACCTGATCTATTCAGATGCTAACCTTACTGTCCCGAAATGTACCTCTAGATGACATGTAGAGGATACAGGAACGCAAAGATGGGAAAACATCTGGACTGCCCTGAGAATACAAAAAGAAGATTACTGCTCCAGCTGACAGAGGAGTAAGCACATTCATGGACAAATGTTTAAGATGTTTGAAGGAGGAAAAGGTGTCATATGTTTGGGAAAACAACCTGGGACCTTATTGATATCAAAGGAAGGCAGCTGGGAGAAATTCAATAGTGCTAACCCATAGTTCAACTTTGATTTATTTAACAATTCCCTGCTATGTGTCAGTTTTTAGGACAATACTAAACTAAAATCTAAATTGTCCCAATGGAGTTTGTGACCTTATGGGGAGAAATACTATGCACCCAGAAAAAAAATCATCATAATTATAGAGTAGAAACTAAATACTTTCCAGAAAAAAATGCAGTAGTAACTGGACTGTGGATTGTTGGAGAAGGGTAAAGATTGACTTTTTTGGTGATAACACCATATAGGGAATGGATAATTGGACTCAGGAAGACCACAGTTCTAATCTTGTCTCAGACACTAATTAGTTATGGGACAATGAACAAGGTGTTTATCGTCAATAAGTCTCAATTTCCTCATCTGTAAAATGAAGCTAATACTTGCATCTACTTCATAATATTCCTACCTCATAGTTTATTTTATTTATTTATTTTTTGAACTCATATTCTCCACTTCTAGAGCCAGCTTTCTTTCCTTTTTTATTAATTAATTTGTTTACTTTTAGTTTACACAATTCATTTCTACAATCCATTGAGTGTCAAATTTTCTCCCCCTGCCTCTCTTCCCCCCTACCCCCCACATGGCAATATGCAGTCAAATATAGGATATACAAATACCTTCACATTAAACATTTCTCAGGTTGTAAAGAAAGTTGGTAATTGATGGAATGAATAATGGGAAAGAAGAAACAAAACAAAAACAAGAAAAAGAAAGAGAGCAAGTAGTTTGCTTCAATCTGCGTCCATACTCTGTAGATTTATCTCTGGATGTGGACATCTCTTTCCATCATGAGTTTTTTTGTAGTTTTCTTATAACCGTGCATTGCTGAGAAGAGCCCAGTCTATCAAAGGTGGTCATCACATGTACATTGTGCCTGTAATTGTGTACAAATTTATCCTGGTTCTACTCTTCTCACAGCATCAGTTTGTTTAAGTCTGGTTAAAAAGAAGCCTGTCTGGCTATAATGAAGTCTGTCTGCTCCTCATTTCTTATAGAACAATATTGTCCCATTACATTCATATACCACAACTTGTTGAGCCATTCCCCAATTGATGGGCATCCCCTTGATTTTCAATTCATTGCCACCACAAAAAGGGCTGCTTTAAATTTTTTTGTACTTACAGTGCCTCTTCCCACTTCTATGATCTCTTTGGGATACAACCCTAGAAGTGGTATTGCTGGGTCAAAGTGTATGCACTTATTTTTAGCCCTTTGGGCTTAGTTCCAGACTGCTATGCAGAATGGTTGAATCAGTTGACAACTCCACCAACAATGTATTAATTTTCCATTTTTTCCACATACTGTCTAGCATTTAGCATTTTCCTGTTTTGTCACCTTAGTCAATCTGGCTGGTGAGATGTGCTATCTCAGAGTTGTCTTCATTTGCATTTCTGTAATCAATAGTGATTTAGAGCATGTTTTAATATGCTTGTAGATATTTTTAATTTCTTCCTCTGAAAACTGCCTCTTCATATATTTTGATCATCTGTCAATTGGGGAATGACTTGTATTCTTATAGATTTGATTCAATTCTCTGTGTATTTTAGAAATGAGGCCTTTTTCAGAGGCACTGGGTGTAAAAATTCTTTCCCAATTTTCTACTTCCCTCTTAATCTTTGTTACATTGGCTTTGTTTGCAAAGAGACTTTTCAATTTAATGTAATCAAAATCATCCATTTTGCATTTTATAATGCTCTCTAACTCTTCTTTGGTCATAAAGTCTTCCCTTCTCCATAAATCTGATGGGGAAGTAATTCTTTGTTTTCCAGATTGCTTACAGTATCAGCCTTTATACCTAGATCATGTAGCCATTTCAACTTGATTTTGCTATACAGTATTAGAGACTGGTCTATGCTCATATTCTGTCACACTATATTCCAGCTTTCCCAGCAGTTTTTGTTAAATAGTGAGTTCTTATACCCAAAACTGGGGTCTTTGGGTTTATCAAACAGTAGATTACTACAGTTATAGACTACTGATTCTTGTACCCAATCTGTTTCATTGATCCACTACTCTACTCCTCAGCCAGTACCAAGTAGTTTTAATAACTGCTGCTTTATAATACAGATTAAAATCTGGTATGGGTAGGCCATATTCCCTAGCATTACTTTACATTAATTCCCTTGATATTCTGGACTGTTTTTTCTTCAAATAAATTTTGTTACTATTTTTGCAGCTCTATAAAGTAATTTTTTTAGTAGATTGTTTGATATGGCACTAAATCTGTAATTTAATTTAGGCAAAATTGTCATCTTTATTATATTAGCTCGATCCAGCCATGAGCAGTTAATGTTTTTCCAGTTAGTTAGATCTGACTTTATTTGTGTGAAAAGTGTTTTGTAGTTGTGTTCATATAGGTCCTGGGTTTGTTTTGGCAGGTAGATTCCCAAATATTTTACAATGGCCACAGTGACTTTAAATGGGATTTCTCTTTCTTTCTCTTGCAATTGGATTTCCTAAGAAATATATAAGGAATGTTGAGGACTTAGGTGGTTTTATTTTCTATCTTGCAGCTTTGCAAATTTATTTATTATCTCAAGTAATTTTTTAATTGATTCTCTAAGATTCTCTATGTATATTATCATGTCAGCTGCAAAGAGTGATTAGTTAGTCTCTTCATTGCCTAATTTGATTTCTTCAATAACTTTTTCCGCTCTTATTGCTACTTCTAACATTTTTAGTTCAAAATTGAATAAGAGGGGTGATAGTGGATATCCTTTTTCACTCCTAATATTATTGGAAAGGCTTCTACCTTATCCTCATTATGTATAACACTTGCTGGTGGTTTTAGAAAGCTTCTACTTATTATTTTGTTTTGTCTTTCAATTTATTTATTTAATTTTAGTTTTCAACAATCATTTACACAAGATTTTGAGTTACAAATTTTCTTTCCATCTTTCCCCTACCCCTCACTACAAGACAGCTAGCCTGCTGAATAACTCTTTCACCAATATGAGCTCTCTTTATCCTCCTCCCCCCTAAAATTCTAGTAAGGCAAGAAGGATTTCTATACCCCAGTGCTTGTATATCTTGTTTCCCAGTTTCATATTTAAAAAATTATGTATATATAGATATAGATGATATAGATACACACATTTGTTTTTAAACCTTTGAGTTCCAGATTTTTTCATTTCTTCCCTTCTCACCCACCCCCACAAGGAAGATAAGCAATTCAGTATAGGTTGCACATGTGTAATTATGCAAAACATTTCCATAGTAGGTATTTTGCCAAAGACTATCTATATTTCCCTTGATCCTATCCCTCAGTCATTATATTTTCTCCTTTGACCCTGTCCCTTTTCAAAAGTGTTTACTTCTAACTACTCTCTTCTCTAACCTTCCCTCCCTTCAATCATCCTCCCCTCTTATCCTCTTCCTTCCTATTTTTCTGTAGGGTAAGAAACCCAATTGAGTGTGTATGTTATTCCCTCCTTAACTTAATTCAATGAGAGTAAAGTTGTCCTGTCCCCTTTTACCTCCCTGCTCTTCCCAGTTTTCTCTTGTCTCTTTTATATGAGATACTTTACGCTAATCTATCACTCCCTTTCTCCATCTCCCAATGTATTCCTCTCTTACCTCTCAATTTTATTTTTTATATATGATCCTTTCATATTCAATTTGTCCTGTGCCCTCTGTCTATATATACATGTACATACATATGCACACCCTCACATAGGTATTTATATACAGCTACACCCTTCTATACATACATATAAAGGTATGTATAGATATATGCATATATATGTATACATATAAACACACACACACACACACATATATATATATACACATTCCCTTCAACTATCCTCATACTGAGAAAAGTCTTATGAGTTACAATGACCATTTTTCCATGTATGAATGTAAATAGTTCATCTTTAATAAGTTCCTTATGGTTTCTTTTTCCCTGTTTACCTTTTTATGCTTCTCTTGCTTCTTGTATCTGGATGTCAAATTTTCTATTCAACTCTAGTTTTTTTTTTCATCAAGAATGCTTAAAAGTCCTCTCTTGCATTGAATGAGCATATTTACCTCTGAAACATGATACTCAGTTTTGATGGGTAGGTTATTCTTGGTTTTAATCCCAGCTCCTTTGACCTCCAGAATATGATATTCCAAGCCCTTCCATCCCTCAGTGTAGAAGCAGACAGATCCTGTGTTATCCTGATTGTATTTCCACAGTATTCATTTTTTTTCTTCCTGGATGCTTGTAATATTTTCTCCTTGATCTGGGACCTCTGGCACTGGGCTATAATATTGCTAGTAGTGTTCTTTTGGGGATCATTTTCAAGACATGATCATAGATTCTTTCATCCTACATTTTGCCCTCTGGTTCTAAAACATCAGGGCACTTTTCCTTGAGAATTTCTTAAAGGATGATTGCTAGGTTCTTTCTTTGATCATGGCTTTCAGGTAGTCCAATAATTTTTAAATCATCTCTCCTGGATCTATTTTCCAGGTCAGTGGTTTTTCCAAAGAGATATTTCACATTGCCTTCTATTTTTTTTTATTTGTTTTGATCTGTTCAATAGTAGCTTGATTTCTAATACAATCACTAGCTTCCATTTGCTCCAATCTAATTCTGAAGGAATTATTTTCTTCAGTGAGCTTTTGAGATTTTTTTTCCATCAGGTAAATTTGTCTTTTTAAGGCATTCTTCTCCTCATTGGCTTTTTGAGACTGTTTGCCATTTGTTAGTCTATTTTTTAAGGTGTTATTTTCTTCAGAAAGGTTGTTGACTCTCTTTTCATGATTTTCTTGCATCATTCTCATTTCTTTTCCTAGTTTTTCCTCCACTTCTCTTATTTGGTTTTCAAAGTCCTTCTTAAGGTCATCTATGACATGTAAACAGCTTGTATTTTTTCCTGGAAGCTTTTGGTGCAGGTGTTCTGACTTCTCCGTCTTCCTTCTGTTCCAAACTTTGATCGTTTTTGTTCCCAAAATAGGAGTCTAAAGTTGGATTGCTCTGCCTGCTTTGATTCCTTTTCTTGCTCATATTGTCTCTCAAGTACTTGACTTTTGAGCTTTTAGCCACAGTGGAACTCTGTTTCCAGAGAGGAGAGCTTTTTCTCAAACTGCTGTTTTTATATCAGCTTCTGGAAATGTTAGTTTTCTGCACTCTCTGAAGCCTCCACATGCTCTGGCCCACTTGTCATGCCCCCCAGGACCTCCACTCTAGGCCACAATCTAGATCCAAGCAGGTTACAGCAAGACAAATAACCTCTCAGACTCATTGGTTGGGCCCCCTAAAATCTGCATGCTATGAGCGCTGAAGCAGCCATGCCATAGTGGCTTCATGGCCACAGCACCTCAGCTGCTTCTCTCTCTGGGGGAAGAGGCCAGAATGCAATCCTGCACCCCCTGTTCCCAAAGTCCACTTACCTCTCACTTTGTCTTTTGTATTTATTGGCTGATAATTCTGGAAACTGCCACTGCTGTTGGTGATTCACTCTCCTGATGTCTCTCAAGCCAGGGGTGGGCATGGCTGCCCTAAGGCTAAAAGCGCAGTCTCAGGTGAGGCTGGGTTCTGCTCCCAGAGTGCCGTGATGTCTCCTTCCTCCTGGCCTGCCAGGCTGTCTTCTGTGGTAGGTAAGTTTCTCTCTGTCACTTTGTATGTTCTGTAGCTCTAAAGTTTGTTTAGTGTCATTTTTTACATATATTGGAGGAGATGGAAGTGGGAGATGCACAGAAGCCCTGTTTCTACTCTGCCACCTTGGCTCCACCACTCAGTCAAATATTACTTTTTAAGGATTTGTTTTCTTAAGTGAGATTTTTTTTTCAATTTGGTCAATGTAGATTTAAATTTATCTTCTACCTTTCTAATTTGGCTTTTAAAATCTCTCTTGAGCTCCTCCAAAATGCTTTTTTGGCTTGACACCTCTTCAGAATTCCTTCTGTGTTCTCAGGTGTAAGTGTAGAGTCCTTGTTGATGTCTGAGTTTGGTCATTCTTTCTCTCTTTAATAGGATTATATCATTCTTGATTACACAGTTTCCTTCTTGCCCAACGTGATTGCCTATGTCATGAATTTTTAGAGTGGATTTCTGTTTCTGGGGTACATATGCAACATAATTCTCAAGCTGGGAGCTAGGAGTTTGGTTGTTGACTTTGTGCATTATAGCTTCTTGGTGACTAGACTGAGGCCAAGGCCAAGAATCTCAGTCCTTGCCCTGGGTTACCCTGAGGTTCACAAAGTAACCTGTGGGGAGGGGTGGTCTGGCCACTTAAAGTTTCTGCCTCTGTGCCCCTGGGCTACAGCTCAGGCAGACTCAGCAGCTGGTGGCTGGCAGCACTGGTGTCTGCAGATTCCCCTGATGGTGGTAAAGCACAGCTGGACTCCTGGGCTTCTGGTGTTAGTGCTTGCTGGGTCTACTCCCCTCCCCCCTCCCAGGCTTTGGGAGGTCTGCTGAGGTGGGGCTTGTCGAGAGGTCTCACACCCTTCACTTCAGGCTTGGCACAGCTTCAGTCATACCCTCCCTCTAGGATTCCCAAGCCTGAGACTGTTTCTATTGTTTCAGGATTTTATACTGGGTGTGGCATTAGTGTTTGGGTTTTCAGGGTCAGAGAGGGGGATTAGAGGAGCCAGGTTTTCCTCTGTCATCTTGTCTCTTGGAAGTTGAGATAGGTGATTTTTAGACATCCAGACTGTGGGCTGATAGCCCCAGGAGATGCTGCTACCTTGAGTCCTGCACTTTCTCTTACCTAGCTCTGACTGTTGTCTGTCTTGTGGTGAGATGTCTGTGAATCACCCTCACAGTTTTTGCATCCGCTGGCTGGAGCTCACTCTCACTATTCTGTGCTCTGCTCTCAGGTCTTCTCTGGTGGAGCCCCCACATACTCTGCACTCACCCTGCCCAGTCCTAAGTGGGCATTTTCCTGGGCTGGGTATCTGCCACACTCCCTCTCACAATGGATTCTCTCACTTCAAAATCGCTTCAGATTCACTTTTGATAGTTTAGTGATGGAATTCATGGAACAGCTTAGAAAAGTTCCTGCTTCCATTCCACCATCTTGGCTCCTCCTCTACCACATAGGTTTATTATAAGGTTCAAATTGGGTAATCTATGTAAATCATTTTGCAAACCTTATCATGTTAAGAGTTAGTTATTGTTGAAGTTATTCCTGGAAGAAGTGGCACTCGATTGAACTTTGAAGTAAGCCAATAGCCCTGTGAATAGGATGCAGGAGTGAACAAGGAATTCAAGATATGGACTCAGTCTAAGCAAATGTATTGAGACATGAGAAGCAATGTTGTGTAGGGCAACTTTTAAGTCTCTATGTTGGGCTGGAACATAGTTTGAGAATGAAAGACATGCTAGAAAGACTGCCAATGGGATCTGGAATGAAGGGACTTCAGAATAATTTGTGTGCATGCACACACACACACACACACTCACACACTCTCTCACAGACACACACACACTCTCTCACAGACACACACACTCACTCACACTCATAACATGCCTCTAGGATATCCCTGATGAAAGAATTAAATTTCCCAGGAAGGTTTTCCAAAAGGAGCTGTTAGAGAAGACCACGTCTTTACCATAGAGGATACAAGATGCCATTTTTTTATTTTTCTGACTATTAAAAACAGTCAGAGAACAAAATACTACATTAAATACTATGCCCTGATGTATGTCTCATGCATACATAAGAATGTGCAACATTTGTAAAGGGGTAGCAACAACTAATTTGCTCAATGATCATTAACCTTAAGTGAAGTGTTAGACCTGGAGTTGCATGCTCACTATGGCTACTCACCAGTGCCATGGAGTGGCTCTAGAACAAAGTTCCTATCCAATGGCATTCCCAATAATTAATAATATTTCCCAAATATCTCTGCTTAATGATGATATTTTGCAGATTTCATCAAATCCCAGAACATCTCTGATTCACTATAAAGGGTTTAATTCACTGCTCACAAGGGTAAAAATAGAATGAACAATAGCTGGTCAAAATATGCATTTTACTCAGTGTTGGTGATTTGTGTTTAGAGTGACAATCTGTACAGTTCAAGAGGACTCAATGTACATGTATGCCAAGATGTATATATCCTGGAAGGAAATCAAAAGAGGGCAAAAAGGTAGAAGCAAACTGAAAGGGAGGAGAAGAGCAGGATTAATTCAAGTTTAGAAATTGTAGAATTCTTTAATCCACAAGGTTCTGCCTCAGACAAATGTAAGTCATTTAATCCTAATATTCTCATGGTAATCCTGGTAACTATCCTCATAATAGCAATATTCTTAAGATGTCAATGTATCCCAGCAAGCCAGAGTACACTACAGTATTTGTCTTGAAACTGGGAATCGCTGAAATGACAATAGAAAATCACAATGTGTGGTCAACAGGTTCTAATACAATGTAAATGAACATTTATTGAGAAGCAGTGTAAAGGACATTATAAAAAGAATGTAAGATAAAAATATAATGATGTGAAGAGAGTAAACTAATAGAGATAACTGGTGTACAGAATAGTTCTCTATTGGTAGTCTTATGCCCCAAAGAGACATTATGGAAGTGCTCATCATATGGAATTGATTCCCTACGATTAACTCTAGGGAGATGTAATAGAAAAAGCCATACAGAATGGGTAGGCATGGGTAGGTCATATATTATGTCTCCACTTCAGGCTTTTACTTGCTGTCATTCCATGACTGGAATGTTGTCCCTCCTTTCTTCTGACTGTTCACCTCCCAGGCTTCTTTCCACCACTCTCCCCCTCTCTCCCACAAGGAGGCTTCCTAACGTATAAATTCTAATATTTGTCCTCCATTATTTCTTGCTTTGCATACATTTGTTTGCATGCTATTTAACCCATTAGATTACAAGTTCCTTGAAGGCAGATATTCTCTCTTATCGTTTTTTATATCCCTGGAATGAAGCACAGTGTTTGGCATATAATATGGGCTTAATTTTTATTAAATTCAATTGATTCATTGGAGGTAATAGCATATTTGGATGGATAGTTTGATTGGCTGATAAAATGTTTATTGAACACTTTATACTTTACGGACATTAGACTAAGCACGTAGAACACAAATCTAAGCAAGTAAAGTAGTTTTTATCTTGGAAAAACATACAATCTAATTGGGGGGAAACAACACATGGACAGAAGTTCCCCAGGAAAGGAGGGCATGGAGAGGGGGAAGGGAAGAATATGTGGGAAAGGTCAAAATGGCTTTCAAGGAGAAGGATTAAATGAGAGATTTTATAGGGGCGGGGTCAAGATGGCAGAGTAGAAGGATGACCTCCCAGTGGCTCCAGCTTCCACCTTCCCCAAACAATGTAAAAAGACTTGTTTTAACAAACTTTAGAACTGCAGAAGACACAGAGAAGCTAACCACCCGCTGAGGAAAGCCCGGCAGGCATTGGCTATCGAAGTTGTCTGGGAGACGAGCACAGCTCCACGCCAAGGCTTTACCTCCAGGTGGGGCCTAACTAGCCACTGGCCAGAGGGACTCCAGATCAGCAGCAGCTGTGGCCATTTCCAGAAGTATCAACAAATAGATGTGAAGGACAAATTGAGAGGTCAGTGCAGTTTGAACTTTGGGACCCAGTAAGGGGCAGTGTGCGGCTTTTGTCCCTGGGGTGAGAAGACCCTGAGACACAGGCACAGCTAGCCAGCACCACATGGCAGCTTCACTTCCTGGCCTACAGAGTGCAGGGGTACCAAGCACCAGTCTGAGGTGTAATCACTCTTGCTTTAACCTACTTGGATCTGGAATGCAGTCTAGGGTGGAGGTCCTGGGGCATGTGTCCAGCTTTCCAGAATGTATGGAGGCCTCAGAGAGGGCACCCATCTAATCTATGGCAGCTGAGAAAATCCTAGCATTTGGGATGAAAGCTCTATATCTGGTGGCAGAGTCCTAATGTGGCAAAAAGCCCAGGGGTCAAGGGACTGAGGGGCAACATGACCAGGCAAAGGAAACAAAGTAGACAGAAGATTCCAACATTAAACACCTATTTTGGGGACAAAAAGGAGCAAAGCATGGAACAGGAGGAAGACAGTGAAGTCAGAATTCCTGCACCAAAAGCTTCAAAGGAAAATATGAGCTGGTTATAGGCCATAGAGGACCTTAAGAAGCAGATAAGAGAAGTGGAGGAAAAATTGGGAAGAGAAATGAGAAAAATGCAAGAAAATTATGAAATGAGAGTCAACAGCCTGACTGAGGAAAATAACACCTTAAAAAAAACAAACTGACTCAAATGGCAAATGAGGCTCAAAAAGGCAATGGGGAGAAGAATGCCTTAAAAAGCTGAATTTGACAGATGGCAAAAGAATCTCAAAAGCTAAATGAGGAGAATCATTGCTTCAGAATTAGATTGGAGAAAATGGAAGCTAATGACTTTATGAGAAATCAATATGCTGTTAAACAGATCCAAACAAATGAAAGAACAGAAGGCAATGTGAAATATATCATGGGAAAAACCACTGACCTGGAAAATGGATCCAGGAGAGATAATTTAAATTTATTGGACAACCTGAAAGCCATGATCAAAATAAAAACCTGGAAATCATCCTCCAGGAAGTTCTCAAAGAAAACTGCCCTGATGTTTTAGAACCAGAGGGCAAAACAGAGGTTGAAAGAATCCACTGATCACCTCCTGAAAAAGATCCCAAAAAGAAAACTCCTAGGAATATTATAGCCAGGTTCTGAATTCCCAGGTTAAGGAGAGAATATTACAAGCAGCCAGGAAGAAACATTTTGAATATTGTGGAAACTCAATCAAGATAACCCAGGATCTGGCAGCTTCTACAGTGAGGGATCAAAGTGCTTGGAATAAGATATTCCGGAGCACGAAGGAGCTGGCATTAAAACCAAGAATCACCTACCCAGCAAAACTGAGTATCAAGTTTCAGGGAAAAATATGGTCATTCAGTGGAATAGAGGATTTTTAAGCATTCTTGATGAAAAAACCAGAGTTGAATAGAAAATTTGACATTCAGATACAAGAAGCAAGAGAAGCATGAGAAGGTAAACAGGGAAAAGAAATCATAAGGAACTTAGCAAAGTTGAACTATTTACATTCCTACATGGAAAAACAATAATTGTAACTTATGAAACTTTTCTCATATAAAATAGTTGAAGGGAATAGAAATATATATATATATATACATTATATATTATATATGGATATGAATACATATGTGAATGTGTGTGTACATGTTTATAGGTATACATAGATAGTGGGCACAGGACCAATTTAACAGGAAGGGATGATACTTAAAAGGTGAAATAAAATAGGTGAGAGAGGAATATAATGAGAGGTGATGGGGAGAGTCAGAATGGGATAAACTATCTCATAAAGAAGAGCAAGGCAAAATGGTTACAATGAAGGGGAAGAATAGGAAGGCAAAAGGGAATGGGTCAACATTATTCTCATTGAATTTGGCTTGAGGAGGGAGTGAAATACACACTAAATAGAGTATCTCACCCTACACGAGAGTAGGGGGGAAGAAGATCAAATGTGGGATGATGGAAGGGAGGGCAGGCTGGGGGGGGAGGGGAGTTGGAAGCAACCACTTTTGAAAAGGGACAGTATCAAAGTAGAGAATAGAACAAGTGGGAGGTGGGATAGGAGGGAGGGAAATATAGTCAGTCTTTTACAATATATCTACTATGTTATTGTTTTGCATTAGCCACACATGTACAACCTATACTGAATTGCTTATCTTCCCAGTAAGGGTGGGTGAGAAGGGAGGAAGGGGATGAATCTTTAATTCAAAGTTTTAAAATCAAATGTTTATATATATATATATATATATATATATACTATTATTAATACTATTTTACATATAATTGTTAAAGAAGATATACAGGCACTGGGGCATAGAGATCCACTATGCCCTACTGGCAAAGTCAAAAGGGGTCTGGGAGAAAATATGGGAGAGAGTAGATTGAAGGAGGGGATATCCTGTGGGACTGCTATTTTGGGGCAGTGGGTAGGGGGAAAATGGGGAGAAAATTTGTAACTCAAAATGTGGTGGAAATAAATGATGTATATCAGAAGTTAATAAAGCATTTGAAAATTGAAAAAAAAGAGTTTTTATAATTTGACATAAATTCCTGAGGAAAGTGGAGCAAGGTGGGCCACTCCTGAAATAATAGTCCCCAAAAGCAGTTATCATTCATCAAGAATGGGATTTCAGGGCAGTAGTTTCTCTACTCTGTAACAGCTACTATAGATGTCAGTTGGTGAGGAGGAGAAAGAGGTTGAAAATGAGGCCAGAGAATTTAGATGTGAGTTAAGATCAGTTTCATTTGGCTGACTTGTTTTATTATTGATGATGCCTTAATTGAGATTCAAAATAACAGAAATTTCTTTTACTGGCTCCAAGTACATTCACATCTCCAAAGACATTGATGTAGCTTATTTCATTTCAATCTTGCAATGGTCTTCAGTGTATGTGCTACTAGGTGTATTCTTTTATTTTTTAATGAAGACACTGAATTTCAAAGAGATATCATGATATGGCTCTTTTTACATTGCCAATAATTATCAGAGGCATCATCAGAATCCTGTTTCCAACCCAGCATATTGACTCTGTGCTCCATGCCCTTCTCTCTCATGCTATGTTTCCTTACTCCATCTTTCAGTCATATCTATTTATACTTTTGTTTTCTCAGAGGTCAAGATCCCAGCTAGACATTTCTTTGGATACTCCTGAGGCAGAATGAATTGTTTTCCAATCCCTCATATAAATATTTCATGAATCTTGCTTGTTTATTAAAAGTGTATTTCTAACAAATGGCAAATGGTTTATTTTTGCTTTATAATCCATTTGGTGGAATTTCTCCATTCTATGGATTAGTTCTACTCTTCATGTCCCCCATACAATGGCTACATTTGCTGTCCTTTCCATCCTGTTTTGCTGACAATGTTCTCTTCTGCTCCTCCTTTGATTAATCTTTTTTTAAAGAGTTCAGGGATCTTTCTGTCATTTCATGCCCTTAACCTGGCCCTATGCTTTCATTCAAAAAGTGTACAGTTACCTCTTAATTTAAAAAAATTGATCTTTTCTTTTCCTTGAGTATTTCTTTCATATCTCTATCATTATTATTTTTTTTTCCCTAACCCAATGTCATCTCTACAAAACTACAACTGTAGGGCTTCCCATTGGAACTACTGAGAGGAGCCTTTGCCAGTGACATTTTCTAGGGATTATTCTTGCTACTTGTTACAAACTTGTGGTGGATCTGCAACTGTTGAAGATGATCCAGTACGTCCATAAGTTTGGGTTTGAAAGGGGTAGGACATATCCACATATTATGGCTCTGTGATCAAAGAAATGATCGTTTCCATGACTGGGCTTCTGTCTTTCCGCTTACTTTTTTTTTTCTTTTTGGAGGGGGGAATGCAGGGAAATCGGTGTTAAGTTACTTGCCCAAGGTCACATGGCTACAAAGTGTGTCAAGTGTCTGGGGCCAGATTTGAACTCATGTCCTCCTGACTCCAGGGCCAGTGCTCTATTCATTGTGCCACCTAGCTGCCCCATCCACTTTCTTTTTTGCATTGACATTTTCTCCTCTGGTTTTGTTTACCAGACATGAACTATGCTGTTGTGGCATCTTCTTGTCTTTTTTCCATCCTTGAAACTTCTTAGATCTTTAACAAGATCCACCTTTTCAAGTCTCTGAAGTCTTCTTGTCATTTTCAAGGACAATGCCCTGTCCTCTTTCAGGCCAGAGGAAAGCAAAGGAGACTACAAGTAATGATCTGCTGGAAACAGGAAAAGAAGCCTCTCAATCCCACATCCATAAGGAGAAAACTCATGGCACCATTTACCCAAAGCATCACAATTGGATCACCTTTTAAATTCTGAATTATCTGATAAAGAATTTAGGTACTTTACTCAGGACTGTGATGTGATGTCCCTGAAAGGATGGAACCAGAGATTAACGAAAATTAGTAAGGCTAGTGGCAAGTGATCATAGTTCCATATCTCAAGGTCATGAGATTGAATTGGTGGTGGTACTTAGTTGGTCAATTAAGTTTACTTTTGTGCCAGGCACAGAGCTAAACATTGATAAGACAAAGATAGACAAAATACAGTTTGTCTATCAATGCAGATCAAATTTCTTTAGCAGATATTAGCTGATGGTTTTCATGAGTTTCTGTGGCTAGAAAAACATCACTCTGTGATTAATCTGGCAATAGAATTATTTCTGAATTTATGGAGATTGAATTTTTAACTGAAGATAGGCAGTTTTGAGATCCATCCAGAAAATCATTCCCACATCGTCAGATGTGCTAGAGGAGTCCCTGCTTATTGGGAGAGCCTGCTTGAATATTTCTCTTTCTCTTTCCCCCCTGTGTGCGGACATCAGGTGACGGAGAGGAGAGGAGAGGAGAGAAGGGGAGGGGAGGAGAGGGGAGAGGAGAGGAAAGGAGAGGAGAGGAGAGGAGAGGAGAAATTAAAAAAAAAAACAAAACCAAAACACAATACGATGTAAAATAACTTCATGTTTTATTTTCGTGTAATTCATTATATTTTAGAACACACCATAACATTTTATCCGTCACACACAA
>NW_027185872.1:8187782-8215500 GCF_028583685.1 Petaurus breviceps papuanus | reverse complement strand
AGAGGAGAGGAGAGGAGAGGAGAGGAGAGGAGAGGAGAGGAGAAAGACAGACAATATCTTAGATGTGAGTGGAAATTAAAGCATCTTTCAAAACCAGAACACTTTGTGATCTAGGTCCATTTTTTTTTTTTTTGGTATTTCCTCAACTTTAAGAAGTCACCCAAACACTTTCTCTGAGCTCCAGTCTAAAACTACTTCCTTGACTTCTCAAATGCCACTTTCCTGGGGCTTTTCACACTCCTGATTTTGCAGTACTAGCAACTGAGATAAATTGCTGTTTGTTATGTTTTTAAAAATAACTC
Source organism: Petaurus breviceps papuanus (assembly GCF_028583685.1). NCBI lineage: Eukaryota > Metazoa > Chordata > Mammalia > Diprotodontia > Petauridae > Petaurus > Petaurus breviceps. The sequence continues at coordinate 8,215,198 of NW_027185872.1, read as the reverse complement.
TATTAGCTATTCAGTTGCCCAACTCAAAAGAGCAAGATGTATTTTTTTCAAATAAAAAAAAAGGAATGATGAGCAAAATTATTTCTTTTCTCTCTTGCAGCTGCAGAACACATTCCTTATCAAAGGGTTCTACCCTCGTTATCAAGGCAAGAGCAATGGGATAGTTGAGTCTGTATTAGGAGTGGTTATGCTTAGATTTGGATTACTTGACACTGTGTCAGAAACTTTGACCATCGACCACCTGAGTTAGCCATTGGTTTTAATTTTTGAAATGGTATACTCTTGCAGGAAGAAAAGAATCATGTAGTTGCCTTATAAGTAATTAAATATATAAAATATAAATATGTATATATTTTGAATACATATATGTATATGAACACAGGTATGTATATCAATATGTGTGTATATATTTACACTGCATTAATTTACCTGTATCCCACCTCCTCCCCCATGCCAGAGAGTCATTTCATATGAGAAAATAAATTTTAAAAGAAAATAAATCAGCAAAATTCATAAATACATTGAAAAATCTGACAATTTACACCTTTGAACATTCTACCTCAGAAAAGGAGTGGTAATGGGGAGTTTGCCTTCTTACGCTTTCTTTGGAGTCAAGCTTATTCTTTGGAATATTTCGACATTTGCTTTTGATTGTTTCCTAGTTGTTTTTCTTTCCATTTATATCATTACATTTAGTGTGTGTGTATATTTGGCTCTTTTTTACTTTGTATTAGTTAATGTAGCTCTTTCCATGCTATTCCACATTGATCACACTAACATTTTCTTTTATTTTAGTGATATACTATTGAATTCCTATATCATGATTTACTTAACTATTTCCAAATTGATAGGCATCTGCATTGTTTCCAGTTTCTTACTCTCATGAAAACGTGTGGCTATAAATATCTTGTTTGATACAGTATCTTCCTTTTTGCCAATGGCCTCCTGAGACTACATATATATAGAGGACATACCTGGCCAAAAGACATGGAAAGTTTAATCAATTTATGTGTATAGTTTATAAAGGATTTCTCCAGATGGTTGTACTAGCTCGCAAATTTGCCAGCAATGAAGTAGTGTGCTTATGTTACCACAGACACTCCAAGATGGACTATTTTCATCTTTTATCACTCCTCACAACTTGCTGTATTTGAGGCAAAATTTCATTTTTGAATTGAATTTCTCTTATTGTAAGTGATTTACAGAATTATTTCATATAGTTGTTAATTATTGATAATTCTTCTGAGAACTTTTTGTTTATTCATCTCTTAGCCAGTGGACTTTGGTCTCATGTATTTTGGTCAATTTTCTATATATTTTTTATATCAAACCTTTACCTGAGAAATTATATTTAAAAGTTTCCACAATTCACCCCTTTCCCTTCTTATTTTAGATGAGTTGATTTTGTTTGTGCAAAGCTTTACAATTTCACATAGTCAAAATAACTTTTGTAATGACTTGTTTCGTTAATCATAAATTTGCTATTTGTAGCTGGAAAAGGCATATGCCATATTTCTTTTCTTTTAATGACATATTTAAAATTTATATAATCCCCATTTTTACTCTTTTGTAAAATATAGTATAAAGTGTTCATCTAATCCATATTTCTACCAGACTGATTTTGAGTTTTCTCATGAGTTCTTATCACAGAGTATTATTTTGAGCTTATCAAACATTGGAGAGCTGAGTTCTATAATTTCTAATTCTCTGTTGTCTAGTCTGTTTTATGGACCTGCTTTTCAAGATCACTGCTTGATGAGTCCTGCTTCAAAATATAGTTTTAAGTTCAAGGTACCCTATTCCTTTCATCCCTACCTCTCTAATACAAAAAATATATGCTTTTGACAGTTTGGATCTTTGTTTGTACAAATAAATTTTTAAAATTATATTATTGAGTTCTGCAAAGTCTTCCTTTGATAGTTTGATTGGTATAGCATTAAAACTCCAAAATTCCCTGGATGGTATTGTAATATGTATTATATTGACACAGCTCAACCATGAGCACTGAGCATTCTTCCAGATATTCAAATACTTTCATATTTTTACGTATTAGACTGTAATTGAATCTACGCAATTATTCTTTGTTCACTTGGAAATTGGCCCCCAAATATTTTATGCATTTTGTAGTTCTTTCTAATGAGTTTTCTCTATTATTTTCTTTTAAGTTTTGCTTTTATTGTTATTATTATTCAGAAATTAATTTGGTTTTATATATATATATATATATATATATATATTTGTGGCCTTCAATGTTGCTAAAGCTCTTAATTTTTCAATTAATATCTGTTTATTACTTAAGATTTTCTAAGTAAACCACAATTTATCAGCAAATAAAGATAGTTGTTCTGCTCTTGACTTATCTTTATGCCTTCAATTTTCTTCTCATTGATGATGCTAAATCTTCTAGACTTGTACCAAATGCTGGTGGGGTAAGATGAGTCTTCCTAACTCTGGATGTGACACTCTGTCCTTTGTACCACCTACCCTGTGAGAGGTGTACAATATGCTTTTATTTTCTCATTGTGTTATGAAATATGATGGAGAGTGATGGTATTATCTAAGCCTATTTTCTGTCAGACTTCTTTCCAATTTTACTAGCAGTATTTTTTAAAGCAAATGAGTATTTACTTCCTAAGTAATTTCTGTTTTTCAGTTTATTAAGCACAGGTAATCATTTAATTTTAAGTCTTTTGGACAATATGAAAAGATAAAGTAAGGAAAATTACTTCAGGTGAATTCAACTAGAGTTGTTGTCATCAATGATTAGATGTAAATTTGGGATGATACCTACCTTTCATTAAGAAGAAGCATTGTTGCCATTGAGTTAATACTGACTGTTGAGGCAGAGACCCTGGCTTCAAATTGTGATTCTAAGTCTTTGTTCTTTGATCTCTGGCAAAATACTCTTTTTTTTTCATTTGTAAGTTGAAGAAATTGACCCATATGGTCTATGAGGAACATTGTAGGTGTAGGTCTGTGATCAGATGAGCCATCATTCTGTGCTGATTAATATTTTTATCATTGCCTTAGAGAGAGGCCTAGATCAGTGGTGGGGAATCTGTGACCTCAAGGTCACATGTGGCTTCTAGGTCCTCAGATGTGGTCTTTTGACTGAGTCCAAGTTTTACAGAAAAAATTATTTTATGAAAGGGAGATGTTTTGTGAAGTTTGGATTTAGTCAAGCAGCCGCACTTGAGGACCTAGGTGGGAACATGTGACCCTGAGGCTACAGATCCCTCATCCCTGGTGTAGACTATATACTCATGAGATTTAGAAATGACAGAAATCTAGAATGTCTAAACACATTGATGGAGGGATGGTCAGACTGCCAGCAATATCAACAGTCTAGAATATAGGGCCACACATAGCAAGATGATTTCAGTTGAGTTAAATGAGAAGTTGCATAATGTATTTCCATTCCAAAAAACAAAACAAAACAATAACAACAATGACAACCTTATTAAACAGGAAGAGGGAAAGGGATGACTGGAAAACATTTGCTATGGAAAGTGGAGTGGGTTTTGGTTTGTTTGTTTTTTTTATCAGATTTTAAGGTCCATCTGTGACAAGAGTATGATGTGACAAATGGAAATTCAATGTGATTTGTTACAAAGAACCCCTGCCCCCATTGGGGTAAAAGATGGGAGGGAGGAAAGTAGATTTCTATTTTTTTACATATTTTTTTTCTAAAAAAGAAAGTGAATGTGATCCCAGGGTCCAGCAACAGAATCACAGGGTCTAGGATTAGAGAGTTTACTGCTTTGGTAAGGTCTCACACATACAGAAAACAAATGCAGTCTGATAATCTGCTTCATGAAGTATGTTTTAGGAAGGGATTTAGTAAGCAGAAGAAACAAGAACAAGACAGGCAGTGTTCTGGTTAAGCTTCTCAGATGCGTGTCTTGTAAGGATCAATTGAGAAAGTGGCATTGTCTAAAATAAAGAAGGGAAGGAGGGCGGTCTGGTAGCCTCTTTCCCATACTCAATGGGGTATTATATTAAAGATGGACATGGCTTCTTCTATGTGGCCCTAGAGGGCAGAACCAAGAATCCTGTACAGAAACTAAAAGAAGAACATCATTAACTACATGTTAAGAGACATTGCCTAGTGTTTGGCGGTCTCCAAAAGTCACATGTCCTCCCTTAGGAGGGTGTAGGGGCTTTATTGTTATAGATATCAAGTCACTGGCTGTCTCTTCACTCAGCACATGTTTCAAAGCCCACCTGTGTCAACATCATCCTATATTCGATGGCCTTTTCATGTCTGAGATTGTGTGATTTAGGTGCTAACTGTATCATATCCACACAAAAAAATGAGGTCTCAGAGAATTGGGGAAAAATGCAAGTAAATGTAATTAGAAACTTTAAATCATAATTACCATTTGCTAAATTGTAGAGTATGAGGCTCCATTATTTGTTTGCCACCAGAAAGACCTCAATGATTCAGTTTCTGGGAAGGAAATCATTCATGGAGAGGAGATGACTGACCTGTTGTTTTATGTCTATTTTATATCAAAGCTCATACCCAACATACATTGGTGTTGTTACTGAATTGTGGTCTGTAAGCATGCCCCTAAGTCAGTCTTGAAGTTGTTTAGAGGTGAAGTCATTGAAATAACTTTACTTTAACACAGAGAGATTTAGAAATGTTGGACATAGGTTTCTGTCCATTGATTTCCAGATCCACACCAAGGAAGGGAAAGGTAAGTGAATCTTTTTCTGCAACTTGGATTTGTCTTTAATGCCAGTCTATTAATGCTGTGTATGTATATGTTTGTGTGTATGTACCAAAAATGCCACAAGTAATTATTGACAGATAATTGCAAGCTTTGCCATCACTTGGAGTCAGTTGGATTGAGTCATCCACTTTAGAGAATATTATGGTAATTTGATATCACATCCTTTACATTATGACACACCAAAACCTATCCATATTTATTCATTCTGTGAACTCAGAATTCTTAAAAAGAGAGTCTGCTAAAGAAAGGATGTACTCTACCAAGTGGAGTTAATACATCATGAAGCTGACAAAGTAACACAGAGGCAAGTGAGTGAGAGATTTAAAACAGCATTGGTTTGGAACTGCAAACCCTGGGTGGTCTCATTTCCAGCAGAACAATGCCACAAGGCACAGGACCCCGGCATTGTTAGCAACCATTCAAGTCGTCTGCCATTTTGTCAGATGGCAGAGCCTCCCCACCAAGGAGAGAAAGCTCATCACGGCCTTGACAACGTTGGGTTCCACATCATTAGTTTCCATTTGATTCTATAGCAACAAAATAAGAGAAAATTAATTATAGTAGATGTTGGAAACCAAATAGTGGAATTAAAATCCCAGCATTCTCATTTAATGGCCAAGAAACAAATTACCCCATTACGGCAGAACAGCCTTTTTAACCTCCTGTGCTAGTTTCTGCATTTTGCACAAATGAAGATCTTACATTCAGAAATAAACAACTTTATTAAAAATGAATTCTGAAACACGGCTGTAGAGACTTGTAGCCAAAAATTCCCACCAACATGTGATGCTAATGACAAAACCGCCTCCCAATTTCTGGGAAGAAACGTTTACCTCCCTCTGTTTCCCTAGTAAACTGGTGTCCTTTTTGACCTTGTTGTCTGCTTCCTAATCATTTCTCTGATGGACTCAAGCTGGTGAGACAGGAGGGCAGCCACTGGCACCATCTATAAGCTCCACACTTTTGTCTCAGTGGAAGTTTGATTAACACAGGGAAGGATGAAGATCTCCATCTTGCATGGAATTGATCCAAATTGGCGGCTCAGACTAACATTACAATGAGAGGAAGACTGAGGAAAAAAATGGCCCGAGTCAGAAGCAGGGCTCTGGAGCCTGCACCTCAAAAGCGAAAAGAGATACTCAAAGCCAAAGTCCCCAAGGTAGAGCAAACTGACAGAGGGCGAGGAGAACAGCTGCTGTTGACCTCCTGAGCCCCTGGAGGGTCATTCTGGCTTCTTCTATCATCTCTATATGTTATCACACTACCATGTGGGTATGAACACCCTCAGGGTTCAAAGGGACCCATCAAGGACTTTCCAGGCCTTCCCTGGCTCCCAGTATCTTACAGGACAGAATTTATAAACTAGCATTCCACAGGGATGGAAGGAGCAGGCAGTCTTCTGATGTTTACCATGTTGAAAATCCTTAAATTGCACAAATGTAATAAGTTCCTCAGTCTCTGCTTTCCCATTTTTGTCCTTCTATTGATAATTAATGAGTTGATAGCTCCTTGCAGACTGGAACTGTTTGTTTATTGCTGCATCTCCATGGCGCTTCTCACATAGTCCTATGAATAGAATAGGAGGGTAGAGAAGAACAGAGAGGGAGAAAGGGGAGGGAAACCACAGAGAGGGAAGAGTGGCTTTGGAATTACAGAGCTATGGGATTAGCAGGAGGCAGGGATGGATGGCGCCATCACAGAACTTGCTATCTGCATCAGAAAAGAAGAGGAAAGCTTCACTGGGATAAGAAAATCTCATGCATGAGGGTCACAAGAGCCAAATGGTAAGGTTAGGTGTAGGAGAGCAAATTGCTTGATGAGCCACTTCAGCTCCAAGCCAGGCTTGGACCAGCATGCCTTCACTGGCCTCTGGCTTTCTGCTAGGTCAAGTTGTGGTGATGAACACAGCAGGGTTTCTTAGGCTTGAGAGTTGGCCTTGGGACTTCGGGGCTGGGCAGACCCCAAAAGGCCCCAAAAGCCAGAGACCCTGAGTGTAATGAATCCAGGGCATCTCCAGATCAGACAAGCATTGGAGAGTAAACCAAAGTGTCCCCACTCAGGCCTGCAAACTTTGTATTGAGCCTGTCTCTTGTAAGATCCCTTCTCCATTGGAGCCATCCCTCCTCTAAAGCTCTGTAATTGACACTGGAGGCTGTTTCCCATTTTCTCTCTCTTCTTACCAGGTCCAGAAGCATGACTGTAAATGGTGATGACTTCAGCCATCTGTTGTTACAGGCCTAGTGGATGTTGGAGATTTGACTGCCAGGTTTAAGAGCGCAATATGAGGACAATAGTGCAAGACTTTTCTGACTCCCACGCTAAAACTTCTGAAATCGCTCAGCTGCAAGAGACCCTGGATTGACCTCTGGGCTGAAATGTGGGTAGAAGTTGAGTGATAGAACACCTGGTGGAGAAGACTGCATGATTCATAAGCACTTAATTTCATTTGTCTGCAGAATGTGTGATGTAGTGAGTCTAGAAGGTGGTCGTCCCATTATAGCCAGACTATGTGCGACTTAACAGGGAACCATTCAAATAACAGTATTAGCTAGGCTCTGTGGGATCCTGGGATTAGATATTCTGTCTCTTTCCCTCTCCCTCTCCAGGAAATATGTGTGTGGATATGAATTTAGCACACATCAGGCCTGTAGGCCTAATAAGGATAATAGCATTTCGAGAAGGGAATCCTAAGACAAGCAGTCTAGCTCCGCACACACACACACACACACACACAGGCACACGCACACACACACACAGGCACACGCACACACACACACAGGCACACGCACACGCACACACACACACAGGCACACGCACACGCGCACCAGTAATGACTTGTACGTAAGTGAAATATTTTCAGAGTAAGTTTCCTAGATTTTAGCAGATTTTGCCATAGCCAGCTTCTCACTGCTAGTAAGATGAAACAGTTCAAATAGGGCAAAGTCAGATTCCAAGTTCTGAGCACCATCAATTTCTTAGTAAACACAAGTTGACTAATAAGATCTGAGCTTCCCCAGTAAGGCAGGACCCCAAATGAGGGGAACAGTTTCCATTTCTAGGTTTCTGGGAGAACAGAGCAAAGAAGAGAACAGAGTAGGTGACTTCACAGTGGTGAGAACATGATTGCTGACACATCAAGGACCATATGATTGGTTGGACATTAGAAATCAAGGGGCTAGAATCAACCCACTCCTTCCTTTCTGTGACTTAATAAGTGTTCATTGTTTGACTCCACTGGCAAGGTCAAAGAGAGTGGTCCAGACTTTTGCACAGTAAATCAGACATCCTTGAAGGATAGTTAGGTGGTGGGAAGATGCTAGACCAGGTTCCCTTGTGTCCATCCACATCTCCAAAGGATAGCAGGTTTTCTTGAGGCAAGAATAGAACAGCGATTAGCAAGAGAACTGAATTTATTTCATTGCAGGCCTGCTGAATTTCTGAATTAAGTTCAGCGATGAAGGATCATTAATTAATCATTAACAGGACAAAATCAGTTCCTAAATGAATCAAGGATGGCCAGGAAAATGGTCAAAAAGATTGACTAAAAAAGCTTCTGGTTATGCTATATGAAAATCAGAGTGAAGAGAAGACTTACAGGACATGTTGTATCAGGTATTGATGGCTGATCACATAGCATAGTCCTATAGTTTGTGCAGCTTGGCTACCAAGTGCAGAAGTAGAGATCAGTGGTGGAAAGGTCCAAGAGACCAGAACAATTCAGTACGTAGTGCAACGTTCCCTGATGTTCAAAGCTATGAAAAGGAGAATGAGATTCTCAGCACTCATGTTCTACAGATCATTAGGAAAAGGTGATGGATGGAAGTTGTCACTTTGTATAGGATAGCCTTGTGCAGATGGAGGTTAGCCCGGATCACTTCTAAGCTCATGCCTCTGCTCAGTCATGTCCAACTATTGATGACACTATGGACCATAGGACACTAAATCCTTCTATCCTCCACGTTCTCTCAATGTCCATTCAATTCGTGTTGTTTCCATGACATTATCTATCCATCTTATGCTCTGCCATCCCCTTTTCCTCTTGCCCATCCCCACCCCAACCTTCAGGGTTTTTTCCAATGAGTCTCATCGTCTCATTATGTGGTCAAAGTATTAAAACTTCAGCTTCCATATTTGCCCTTATAATGAAAGCCAGAATAATTTATTTAAACATTGACCACTTTGATCTTCTTGCTGTCCAAAGGACTTTCAAAACCTCCAGCACCACAATTCAGAAGTGTCAATTTTTTAACACCCAGCTTTCTTTAGAGTCCAACTTTCATAGCTATACATTGCTACTGGAAAAATCACACCTTTGACTATATGGTAATATGTTGACGAGGTGATGTCTGACTTTTAGCATGCTGTCCAAATTTGCCATAGCATTCTGTACAAAGAGGAAGCATCTTTTATTTTCCTTACTGTACTCACTGTCTGCATTGATCCTTCAGGCTGAGGATAGACCATATGACACTGTTTTCATTTCTTCTCCCTGTATTTGCCAGGAATTGATAGGACTGTTGCTAAGTCCTTAGGTTCTTGGATGTTAAACTTCAAGTCATCTTTTATACTCTTCCCTTTCACTTTCATCAAGAGGCTTCTTCCTTACTCTTTACTTTGGTCCTTCAGAGCAGTATCATCTGGACATCTGGGATTGTTGATGTTCATCCTAGCAACCATCCAGATTTTTATTCATACTGTTTGGCATTTTGCATGATATACACTGCATATAAATAAGGTCACAGTCTACATCCCTATTACACTCTTTTGTCTGAAATTAGAACACTTGTTCTATGTTCAGTTCTAACTATTAATTCTTGGCCCATATGCAAAACCGTATGAACCTCAGGAGATAAAAACGATGATCTGGCACTCTCATCTCTTTGAAGCCTTGCCACATTCTATTGTGATCGACTCAAGCAAAGGTTTCAATGGAGTAAAAAAGCAGAAGTGAATGTTTTATTTTTTTTCCTGAAACTCTTTTGCTTTCTCCATTATACAGTAAATGTTGGCAATTTGGTCTCTAGTTCCTCTGTCTCTTCAAAAATCTACTTGCTCTTCTGATAACTCTCAGTTAAGACATTGCTGAAACTTAGCCAGCAGAATCTTAAGCATGATTTTGCTGGTTTGTAAAATGAGCACAATTCTTTGGCCATTTGAAAATTCCTTGGCATTGCTCCTCTTTAGGACTGGGCCATAACCTGGTATTTTCCAATCCAGTGACCACTGTTGTGTTTTTCAGATTTGCTAGTATGTTGAGTGAAACATTTTAACAGCATCATCTTTTGGGTTTTTAAATAGCTCAGATGGAATTCCATCACCTTCATTAGCCTTATTGGTAGTAAAGTTTTCTATGGCGCATTTGACTTTACTCTCCAGGATGACTGACTCCAGATCAGTAACCTACCATCTTGGTAGCTGGTGATAGAATCTTTCTTGTATAATTCTGGGTATTATTGCCACTTCTTAATCTCTTGTGCTTCTATTAAATCCCTACCATTTCTTTGTCTTTTATCAAGCCAATTATTGTATGGAGACTTCTCTTAATATCTCTAATTTTCTTGAAGAAATTTTTTAGCATTCCCTTTTTATTATTTTCTTCTATTTCCCTGCATAGATCATTTAATAAAAACTTATCTCTACTTAATTTTCTCTGGAACTCTGCATTCAGTTGGGTACATCTGTGATATGGGAGGTGGGGAATGGATGTTTCTGAGGAGTTGACCAACCTCATATTCTATTAAATTGAATGGATCAGGCTTCAAAATCTAACTTTAACCATCTCTTCCACAACTTAATTAAGAATGAAATATTTTTGGGATGGCCAGGTAGCACAGTGAGTAAGAGCACCGGCTCCAGTGTCGGGAAAGCCTGGGGATCAAATCCAGCCTCAGACACTTAGCACCCACCCAGAAATAACTGGACATGTAACCTTGAGCAAGTTACTTAACCCCAATTGCTTAAAAAAAAGAATGAAATATTTCTATATCTACTCTTTTGACTCTTCAATCCTGGTTCTACTCCTATGAATCTGATTTTATCTGCTGTGTCTCAGCTGATATAGCTTCATCCAGGTGGTGCCTCTTTTCCACGGGTCTCCAAAATCTCTCCCCTGGGCTTTTTTCTTCTCCCTCTATATTATTGTGTCTGGTTATTTCACCAGCTCTCATGGATTCCAGTTTAATTTTTAAATAGATCATTCTGACATCTCTTTATTTCTCAACCCTGATATGCAGTATCACAATTTCAACTATTATATGTCTTGAGCTGACTTTCTTATTAATATCTTAAACTCAATTTGTATGGAACTGCAATCATTATCTCCGCCCCCAAATATCTTCTAAACGTGGCTATTACTATTGAGAGTGCCATCATCTGTTCAGTCATCTGACCTCACAATTGAGTGTCATTTTCGACTCCTCACTCTCTCTCCATCCACCAACCCAATCTATTTCCTAGTGAGGTCTATTGAACCTCCACAACACAAACTGTATGTAGCCCTGTCTCTTCTAGCTACTCTTCTCCTTATGAATCTCTGAATTACATGTGCTGATAGGGTGAGTTTTGTAGGTGGTCCATCCTACTCTTTTTCATAGCCTGGTGTACTGTAACGCCAAGGAAAGGCAACTTCCCAGGTTCAGAATACCAGCCTAGGCGCTCTCCATTTGATTCAGTGACCAACCAAGACCAGAGAAGATCAAAACATGACATCATTCCAAATACAGCATTTACTAAGCGTGATTAAATAATCTCCAAGGACTACCCCACCCCAGGACCTTCCAATCATTCAATCAATTACAAAGTCCCTGTTCTAAATACTTCTCCACCCCTAGGCTGTACCTTCATTTGGTCCATCACAAAGCCCCTCTTCTCAAATGGAGATTAGTTTCCAATCTAAGTAAAGTACATTCATTTGTTCAACCATAGAACATAAAAAGGTCAAAAGTTCCCCACCCCTGGATCACAATTGAATCTACCCCAGAGTTACATCAAGTTTAAGCACAGCACTTAATACCCAAATAGAGGTCCTTTCTTAATCTTGACAGGAGGCAAGTTCTCAGCAATCTTAGTTCCTGGGGAGACAAGGCTTAGCAAGGCCACAAGATACATTGCCAGTCTCTTCATTCATTCATCCTCTGTCTGTAGAACAGTCCTAGAACCCCTGAAAACATAAGCAAAATCCTCTCCCAAAATTTCTGTAAACATACAACAAGAAAATCCTTCTTCAGGGCTTCTGAACCAACAGAAAGGTTCCCAGACCCCTGCAACAACAACACTGTCCTTCACCAGTGGACAGTATTCACTCTGTGTCTGCAGGACAGTCTCAGTAGCTCTGAACTAACAGAAAGGTTCCCAGACCCCTGCAACAACAGCACTGTCCTTCACCAGTGGACAGTATTCACCCTCTGTCTGCAGGACAGTCTCAGGAGCTCTTAGCCAACAGAAAGTTTCCAGGACTTCTTCAACAACAGGACTGTCTTTCACCAGTGGACAAATCTGGCAAAACAACATCAAAACAGACAGACAAAGTACCAGCAAAACAGCCATGTCTCCTCAGTCCTTGGCAGCTCCGGGGGCAGGTCTCAAAAGTCCAGGGCAATTCAAAGTGGCCCTCCACAATCCTCTCAGTCTCTCTCTGCCTCCATGAGGGTGCTGCTTCCAAAAAGTTCTTCTACCTCTCTCTTGTCTCTCCAAATCTATGTCACCAGCTCCTCCCAGTTCAGGACTCTCTTTTTACATCGACAAGTCCATCCCACAGGTGGGATTAACAAGCTCTGGGTTTTTACACAATCAATTTGAAAACCAAGCCAACACAGGGGCATCTTTAAATGCCATTACTATCACACCTGGAAAACAGGTATTCTTTATTCTCTTGGCTTTTTCAAGTGGACAATCTATGTACTTCATTGTTGTTTATATAATGTGAATAGATTTAAAGGATGAAGGTCTCTTAAATATAGCGTAGTTGAAGATTTGCAGTAGGATATGATCATGACTCTCAAGGAATAGTGTGAATGGAGAGAAATCTCATCCATTGGAACAAGTGTGCACTATGAGCAGAGAGTGAGCCATCAAAATAGGCTGATATGGTATAAGTGTGGCTGTCATTGGAAAGCTTTGCAAAGCATGCACTAGCATGAACTTCAGCCTGCTCTAGTACTTGCTTTCTTTGGAGGAAATGATATAGATCTTGCTAGGGATTTTAGCGGTATGGAGGCAGGGGAATGGACTTGTTCATGAACTGGAGGTCCCGTCTTTCTCCTACATGTTATGCCAGTTCCTCTAGGCCAGTATCTATTTCTCATTATCTCTGTCACAACCCTTAGACTTGGTAGGGCATTTATTAATTGACTGAGTGATTCCACTTGGAGTTGGGAAAGATACTTGGCATGAGCTACATGCTTTTCTTTCCCTGGAAGTTCTTGTTTCATAAAATAGTTAGGCTAACAATGCTTCAGCAGTGGGGATCTGCTAAAGTGAAGAATCACCTTCCTAAATGTTTCAAAGCCCAAAGTACATAAGCAGGGCTCAGCAGTGTGTCACTAACATGTATGCTCATGTACTGGCTTCCAAACCACTGGGCGTCTTAGGAAGCTTGACTTGTTTAGTAAATGTGCTTCCCATTCTCTTATTTTGAAATCCTATAATGAAGCCAATCTCAGGGATAACCTCTGAGACGGCAGGTCTGATCATCACAGGCTGCCACTCCATGGCACCACAGGGTGCTAATGCCCCAATTCCATAACCTTCTTTATGTCATCACACATGCATCTTTGCATCAAAATCTTAGTTGTGAAATACACGAATAGGATAGATATTCATTGAAAATGACTATGTGGGGAAAGTGGAAGATAATTCTTCTAAGGGAAGGACTCGCTCTTTCTGTAGGGCGTGGTTGACCTATTGAGGACAAAAATGGGAAAACCAAACTTTTCAATGAGGACCCATGTGAGCAAGTGGAAATACTTTCAAGTTCCTCAAGTAAACTGTAAATGTCAGTGTGTACTGAAATGGTTGTGCCAGTGATGTTGCCTTTGTCTGAGAGAACAGGGCAACGCTTAACAAAGCAGATGGTGCCTTTTGACCCTTCTGTGCTGTTTGGGAGAGTAGGCCTCTCCTTGCCCCCTTTACCTTATTTTTAGGAAATAGCAGGGACTTTCAAATCCTTTAGGAGAATATTTTCATTGAATCCATTTTACATCAGACCTATGACTTTCTGGATGCAGTACCTCCCTCCCTGTTTTTTATGGAGATAGCTTTGCCCTCACATTTATTGAGAAATCTTTATCCATGGGATGGATAAAGTGCTATAATACTTAGAATGCATCAATAATGGCAATAATAATAATAATAATAAATAATAATAATAATAGAGAGACCTGGATAGTCCTCTTTAATAACGATGCCAACTATAATGTCTAGCTTTTAAGGTTTGCAAAATCCTTTCCAATTCCCATCTCATTTTATCGTCCCAACAAAGCTGGGAGCCAGGTGCAGCTATCCTTCTAATTTTGTACATGTAGATATTGAGGCAGTCAGAGGCTAAGTGGATTGCCAGGCATCACACAACTGGTGTCTGAGACAGAATTTGAATGCAGATCTTCCCGACGCCAGCTCCAGCATTGTCTCCACTGTGTTACCTAGCTGTCTATGAAATGGAGGAGTTGAATGACTCAGTATATCCTATCCCTCTTCTGAGGCTTAAAGTCTTCATTGATGGAATTGACAACAAATCCACTACTTTAATGGGAACATGTTGAGTCCAGATTATAACCCTTCATCTGCTCTTCAACCAGAGTGCCCCATGAAGTGTGCAAGTTTTTGGCTCTAGCCATTTAGGCTGAATTTTTGGAGATGTTGGAGATACTTTAATACCATTGAGCCAATGAGTGGCCCTTCCTGTCAATCCCTTATGCCACCTGAAGGATGTTTCATTTTTCTTGCATCTAGTTTGTGTGAAGGCAAACTCACTCATTTCTGGGGCTGCTTTGAAAATGGCCACTTTCAAGAATTCTCCCTCCACTTGAATGGCCATCATCTCTGTGGCTGCCCCCAGACCAGGTATGATTTGTTTTCCTGTTGTCTTGCCAAAGGCCTTTAGGCAATAAAGACTCAGGAGAGTTCCTTAATGGACTTGTCCATTTGGGCACAAGTTAATTAACTTTCAATGTGACATGGTCATTAGTCTCTGCGTAACTTCCTCCAGGGCAAAGTTTTGGCAATAGGAAATCATCATGTCTCCTAACATAAGAAAATGTTCTCTCCTGAAATGGCCCAGGGAAATATGAGTCTGCCTATTAAGCATCAATTCATAAGAATTCATTCCTTTCTACCCCCAATGCAAAGGTCAGAGGTCAATAGTCAGCTTTGCTATATTTGACAACAGAATAATTTCCCCCCTACTTAGGCACTATTTTATTGCTTAAACCTACTATATGCATTTGTCCCCATGGAGCTTGTTTGGAAGAAGACATGATTGATAGTAATATTAAAAATAAGAGATATGACTATGAAAAGGCAGTGTTATATAGTGGATAACATCCCTGACTTAGAGACTAATGACCTGGATTCAGATTTATTTCTGATACCTCTGAGTTGTGTGACCACCAGCAAATCATTTAAACTTTCTGAAAGTCAGTTTCCTTTTTTGTAAAAACATGGCAATAATGCATATAATATCTATATCATGGTTGTTTTAAAGTTCAGTTCAGATAACCTATGTAAAGTGTTTCATAAAACATAAATGACTATGTAAATATGAACTATAAGCATGGTCTAATTAAGCCAGTTGTCTTTATAACCTTTCTATATCTTTCTATAAATTTTACTGTGAGATCATTATGCTTGAATGACATCATTGCAAGATGTCCTGTTTCTGGTGTAACCTCAACTGAATCATTCAAAGTTTGGGGAAAAGAATATCTAAGGCTGCAATATATCACACATTTGCTGAGGAAGATAAAAGAGAACAAGTTAAAATAAAGAAATAGTGGAAAAAGTTCTTATGGTGGCAGTATGGGAAAGGACCCTTTTTTTAGGAAATAGGTGAGCATTAATGATGAATAATTTTCCAGTAGAAATGCAAGAAGGAGAAAGCAAACCAGAATGAATATGGCCATTCTATGCCTTGGTCCTAAAATTCAACAATGCAGAGATTCTTGGGCCTGGAATGGAGTGAGACTTGTTCAACCTGGCCCAAGGAGACAATAGGTGGGGCAATGGGGATGTCAGAGAAAGGGCATATGGTGGCTCAGTGTAAGGAGACTCTAGAGCTCTCTTCAGTAGAGTGGCCAGTGATAGTGATGGACTCCCTTCTCATTGGGAGTGTGCAAGTGAGAACTGGTTACCCTATTGTGAAGTGCATTTTACAGGGGCTTTTTTCTTCAGAGCTCAGAGGCTAGGTGATTTCAGAAGTACCTGCCAGTTCTTAGAGTCTAGGATTGATTGATTGAAACAGGGAACAAAGGGATGAACCTCAGCCACACTCAGGGTTCCATCCTTCATGGACAGCTATGAGAAAAGAGTGAAAAGGTAGACAGTGTTATGAATGAGGACCAGGGAAAGTGCATTTGATGTGGCCTTGGACTTGGAACTGCATGGGAAAGTGTTACAGGACATCAAGCTAGCTTGGCTATTCCAGTTCTGTGGAAAAGAGGAAATGGGAAACAGAAAAGGAAGAATTAACAACTAGGATCCATTCCAGTGCACAAATGCCCAAGCCTCACTTGGCTGAGAATGGCCTCTCTCTCACCCATGGGTATTAGTGGAACACAGGAAGAATGGGTATGTGGACCTATTTCAGAGAGGCTGCTGCTGTCAGCCCAATGCCTTCCCAGGAGAATGGTCAGCATCAGGGGATAGACTCAGCTGGACCAAAGGATGAAGAAAGAGACCTCTGCTTTGCAGGCCATAGAGTGATAGAAATGTTCAGCTAACAGCTGCAGGCCAGTCTGCAGGGGGGCCATCCTTGCATCAGTCTCACTGAGACCATTTTTCATGAGTGTGAACAAAAATGGTTTGCTTCGTGTTCAAGTGCTGGCCAAGGCAAGTGTCGCTGGAATAATGTGTTATTAATAGGGCTAACACTGTAATGCGTTTTTGATGTTCCTGAAGAGGCATCATAATCCATCATGTTTGCCCTGGGGAAATGACTGGATGTCAAGCCTACCGAGCATATGTATATACACAGAGTAGTTTTCTAGGAAAGAGGAGAAAAAATAGAGACACTTGGAGAACCTATCCTGTAGGCAATGCCTAAACAACCAGTCCCTGGAAATTTCCAAGAGCTTTGTTTCAAGCATTTATAAAACTACTGATAATTGTAGCTAGAATCAATGCAAGACAATTATGACAGGTCTATATCATTCATGAAAATGCTATTACTGAGGATGATAGAGCCTCAAGTTTGAAAGGGACATCAGACGTCATTTAATTTCATCTCGATCTCTAATAATGGAGTCTACATTATATCCCTAACAAATGGGGGACAGAATAGGGCCTTCCCTTCTAAGCCTCTCATAATGGTCTCCAGGCAATAGCAAGATGCTCAGATCAAATGAGTGACTGTCCACATTAAAGAGAAACATGAAATTAACTATCAGGCCCTACCTGATCAGGTCTACCAGGTCATGTATTGCCTTTCTGGGTATCCATCCAACTCACCTTGTGCAAGTAGGATAGAGGTCAAAATATTCTGTGATCCCATAATCCTGAAACTATAGCTCATGAGACCCCATAAGTGTTTGTCTCTTTTAGCAATCAGCCAAAGGGAAAAAAGTAACTTAAAGATTCAGCATTTATAGAAACCACCCAATACAATGCATCCCCACTATCATATGACCCTAGGTTACAATCTCACATGGGTTCAACAGTGTCAGCATGAAGACTGAACACTGGCAGTCATAATAAATAAAGCAGCATGTAGGAGATAATATAACGAAGGACCATTGACACTTCTACATCTTCTAGGATGTTGATGTTGTCACATTACTTGTATTGATCTTGACCTCTTGTTGTCTTCTTCATGATACACTGTTGAAACCAGTGACTATGTCGCTGAAAGGCTCTTTTAACTAACTCTGTCTTTTAAAAATGTAAAAAAGATAATCTTATCCCAGGACCAGCAGAAATTTTCTCAGTTTTGTCTCAGATACCTCCTGTATCCTGAAGAAGAAATGCTGAGTCCCAGGCACTGAGATCTTTAGGCCAAAGAACAAGGTTGCCCTAAAATATTTTAAGATTTACCTTTCTCCCTCATCCCCATCCCACTATGAGATCTGACTCCCTTTATTAGATAACTCACCCTAGCTTATGTTACCTAATAAATACATTCATAAATGTGTATCACAAAAGACCTGACTGGGAACAAAGCAATGACCATCCCCTCCATAATCACAAAACAATTCTGGTGTTCTTTTCCCACTCACTTTTCCCCCTAAGTTTCTTCCAATCGCCCATATCAATGAATAAGTGGGGAAAATATCCAGAAGTGCTCTCCTCCCAAGCATCAAGATCAGATCATTATTCCTATTCATTTATCTTGGAATTCCTGGACTCTCTCCACTAAATGCTGTAATTAAAAGTCTTGAACAAAAATAAAAAAAAAAAACTTTGATTCACCATCTTTTCATTTGTCACTTTATAATGATGATTCTTGTTCATGAAGGAAGGGATTAAATACTTCTGAGGTCACTTCGATTTCTAAGTTGCTAGAATTCTTTGAAGTGGTCATCCGTCTCCCATTTTATGAAGTCATTGAATCCCAAGGCAGACCATTACATGACTGAAGAGCTCTAATTGTTAGGGAAATGTTATGTTTTTTTCTTCCTTTTCACATTGAAAATGCTAAACTTTCCTGTTAAAAATAATTGGAGTAGAAACAGGACTTCCACTGGGTTCTGGCTCCTACCACCTCCAATTCATGTAAAAGGTGACTCTGAATACAATTTGGAGCTACAAAATGACACAGAGAAGCTAACTTCCTGCTGAGGACAGCCCAGGCAGGGGATCAGGGAGCAGCCAGCACAGGGCTCTGGTAGCCAATCCCAGCCCTGCCATCAGCTGACTGGAGGGACTTCAGATCACCAGCAGCTGTGGCGGTTTCCAGAATTATCAACCCATAGATACTAAGGACAAAGAGAGGTCAGTGTAATGTGGACTTTGGTATCAGGTAGTTTGATAGTGCATCAGCCTTTTTCCCTGGAGGGAGAAGCCACTGAGGTGCCATGATTGTATAGTCCCCATCATATGGCAGCTTCAGCTCCAGGCCTGCAGAGTGTAGGGGGGCCAAGTGACCAGTGTGAGGGGGTAAACACTCTTGCTTTAATCCGATTTCATTTGGATAGCAGTCCAGGGTGAAGATCCTGGGGTGTGTAATCAGCACGTGGAGGCTTCAGATAGTGCACCCAACTAACACCTTCGGCAGCTGAGAAAACCTCAGAGTTTGGTAAGAAGCTCCCCTTTCTGGTAGCAGAGTCCTACTGGGGCAAAAGCCCAAAAGTAAAGTAATTTAATGACAACATGAGCAAATGAGGGAAGCAAAGAAAACAGAGGAATCCAACATTAGACTCCTATTTTGGGGACAAAAAGGATCAAAGCAAAGAACAGGAGGAGGACAGTGAAGTCAGAACTCCTGCATCAAAAGCTTCAAAGAAAAATATGAGCTGGTTACAGGCCATAGAGGACCTTAAGAAGCAAATAAGAGAAGTAGAGGAAAAACTGGGAATAGAAATGAGAATGATGAAAGAAAATTATGAAATGAGAGCCAACAACCTGACTGAAGAAAATAACACCTTAAAAAACAGACTAACTCAGATGGCAAAAGAGGCTCAAAAAGCCAAAGAGAAGAAGAATCCATTAAAAAGCCAAATTTGCCTGCTGGAAAAAGAAACTCAAAAGCTCACTGAGGAGAATTATTCCTTCAAAATTAGACTGAAGCAAATGGAAGCTAGTGACTTTATGAGAAATCAATATACTATTAAACAGATTCAAAAAAATGAAAAAAAAATAGAAGGAAATGTGAAGTATCTCTTTGGGAAAACCAGTGACCTGGAAAATAGATCCAGGAGACATAATTTAAAAATTATTGGATTACCTGAAAGCCATGATCAATAGAAAGAGAACATAAAAATCATACTTCAAGAAATTCTCAAGGAAAATTGTCCTGATGTTTTAGAAACAGAGGGCAAAGTAGAGGTTGAAAGAATCTACAGATCACCTCCTGAAATAGATCCTAAGAATAAAACTCCTAGAAATATTATAGCCAGGTTCTGGAATTCCCATATAAGGCAGCAAATATTATAAGCAGCCAGGAAGAAACAATTTGAATATTGTGGAAACACAATAAGGATAACACAGGATCTGGCAGCTTCTACACTGAGGGATTGAAGGGTTTGGAATATGATATTCCAAAGGGCAAAGGAGTTGGGATTAAAACCAAGAATCACCTACCCAGCAAAAGTGAGTATCCTGTTTCAGGGGAAAATATGGTCATTCAATGGAATAGAGGACTTTCAAGCATTCTTGCTGAAAAAACCAGAGTTGAATAGAAAATTTGACATTCAGATACAAGAAGAAAGAGATGCATAAGAAGGAAAACAGGAAAAATATATCATAATGAACTTATCAAATTGGAACTATTTACATTCCTATATGAAAAAATGATAATTGTAACTTATGAAACTTTTCTCAGTATGAGAATAATTGAAGGGAATAGAAATAAACACACATTATATATATATATATATATATATATATATATATATATATATATATATGGGTATATGGGCATATGTGAATGTGTGTATATATGTGTACAGGTATACATAGATACAGGGCACAAGACCAGTTTAATGGGAAGTGATGATACTTAAAAGGTGAAATTAAGACGTGAGAGAGGAATATAATGAGAGGAGAAGATGGGGAGAGACAGATTGGGGTAAACTATCTCATATAGAAGAGGTAAGGGAAAATGGTTACAATGATGGGGAAGTACAGGAAATCAAAAGTGTATGGGTCAACCTTATTCTTGTTGAATTTGGTTTAGGGAGTGAATGACGTATACACTAAATAGGGTATCTCACCCTACAGGAGATTGGGGGGAGGGAAGGGATGAGAGGGGGGATGATGGGAGAGAAGATGGGCTGAGGGTAGGGAAGTTGGAAGCACCCACTTTTGAAAAGGGAGAGGACAAAAGTAGAGAATAGAACAAGTGGGAGGTGGGATAAGAGTTAGGTAAATATAATCACTCTTTTACAATATGTCTACTATGGAAATGTTCTGCATTGCTACACATGTACAATTGCTTATTTTTCCAGTATGGGTGGGTGACAAGGGAGGAATGGAATGAATATGGAATTCAAAGTTTTAAAATAATGATGTGTGTATGGTACAACTTCATCTTCCTTCACCATTTTGCCAATGTGTTCAAAATAAGGCACTGAGAATGGAATTCTCTAGCTATAGTCAGATTTCGCTACATGACATACAGCCAGATCATCACTACCCCCCTCCCCACCATGAATCTATTCATGAAGTAGATTACATTGTCTTTGTTGACTGCTATATTACATGGCTGCTGACTTACAACCAGCCAGAAACCCAATAAAATATACTTTTATATACATAATTATTATTTTTTTCTTCCCTAAACTAACAGTTGTCAAATCAAACTCTGGCTTATATCTGTAAATGTGAGCATTTGAATCTAATTGGAGATCTTTACTTTTTCCCCCTATTATATTTGATCTTAGACTCAGAATACAATCCTAGTCCAATGAAATCTTTCCAAATCACTTTCTTTTTTTTCTTAATAGTATTTATTTTTTTCCAATTACAAGTAAAGATAGTTTTCAACTCACACTTTTTTGTAATAATTTGAGTTGGGAATTTTCCTTTTTTCCTTCCTCTCCTCTCCCCTCATCAATACAGCAAGCAAACTGATATAGGTTATACATGTACAATTATGTTAAATATATTTCCACATTAATCATGTTGTGAAAGAAGCATCAGGACAATAGTGAAAAAGTACCAGAAAGAAAAAAAAGAAGAAAGAAAATAACATGCTTTGATCTGCATGTAGACTTCTTAGCTCTTTCTCTGTATGAGGTTAGAATTTTCCATCACAAGTCTTTTGGAATTGTCTTAGATAATTGTATTTCTGAGAAGTACTAAGTCCATCATAGTTAATAATTATGTGATGATGCTGTTGCTATGTAAAATGTTTTTATGGTTCTGCTCACTTCCCTTCCCATCAGTTTGTGTAATCCCAGATGTTTCTGAAATCTGCCTCCTCATTAGAACAATAGTATTCCATTACATTCATATACCACAACTTCTTAAGCCATTCCCAATTAATTGGAATCCCCTCAATTTCCAATTTTTCTTCACCACAAAGAGTTGCTATATATATTTTTGTACATGGGGGTCCATTTCCCCTTTTTATTATTTCTTTGGAATATAGATCTAGTAGTGGTATTGCTAGATTAAAGAGTATGAACAGTTTGGATAACCTTTGTACATAGTTGCAAATTATTGTCCAGAATAGTTGGATAAGTTGACAATTCTATGAGCAATGAATGCACTAGTGTCCCAATTTTCTCACATCTGTAGCATTTATGATTTTCCTATTTTGTCATGTTAGCCAATGTGATAGACTTGAGGTGGTTCCTCAGTTATTTTAATTTGCATTTTTCTAATCAATAGTGATTTAGAGCACTTTTCCACATAACTAAGTCTTTAATTTCTTCATCTGAAAACTGTTCATATCTTTTAACCATTTGTCAGTTGAGTAATTACTTTTATTCTTATAATTTGACTCAGTTCTCTATAGATTTATGAAATGTGGCACTTATCAGAAATACCAGCTGAAAAAATTATTTCCCAGCTTCTGCTTTTCTTCTAATTTTGGCTTAATTTGTTTTGTTTGTGCAAAAGCTTTTTTAATTTAATATAATCTAAATTATCCTTTTTGTATTTTAATATACTCTCCCTTTTTTGGTCATAAATTCTTCTGTTTTCCATTGATCTGAGAGGTAAACTATTCCTTGTTCCCCCATTATGCTTATGGTATCATCCCTTATGTCTAAAACACATGCCCATTTTGACCTTATCTTTTTATTTAAAGCAATTGGGGTTAAGTAACTTGCCCAAGGTTACATGGCCAGTTATTTTGTGTGGGTGTTAAGTATCTGAGGCCAGAACTGATCCCAGGTCCTCCAAACTCTGGGGCCAGCCAGCACTCTTACTCACTGTGCCACTTAGCCATCCCAATTTTGACCTTATCTTGGTGGAGGGTGGTAGATGTTGGTCTATGCCTAGTTTCTCTCATACTATTTTCCAGTTTTCCCAGAAGTTTAGTTTTTTTTTGTCAAATAATCCAATCACTTTCTTTTCATCGATACTTTCTTCCTCTCTAGATTTCTTTGATATTACTCTCCACTGATTCTTCTGCCTATCAGATCATTCCTTCTTATGCTCCTTTATTGGATCCTCATCAAGATCACACTTTCTAAATGTTTAATGTCCCTGAAACCTCTGTCCTGGGACTTCTTCTCTTCTCCCTGTGTACTACATTTGCTGATCCCATCGGTTCCCATGTATTCAATAACTATTTCTATGTTTATACTTTTTACATACACTCATCCTGCCCTGATCACTCTGATGACCTGCATCAGACCTTCAGCCTTGCATCTCTAATTGTCTGTTGGACATCTTGACCTGGATGTCCTGAAAATGTGTTAAACTCAATATGTACAAAATATACCACAATTATTTTTCCCCCAAATCTTCCCCAATTCCTAATTACCTTAATACTGTCAGTGGCCCCACCATCCTCCCCGTTACTCTAGTGCCCAACCTCGATGTACCATCCCTAATTTGTCCCTCACTATCCAACTGTAAACTTTCTGCAAGCTCAATTTTATCTTGCTAACATTACTCATACATACAACCTTCCCTCCACTGACAGTGCTCCCTCAGGCCCTCATTGTCTCATGCCTAGACTATAGCAATAATTTGCTGGTTTGGCAGTGTGCTACAAGTCTCTCCCTACTCCAGGGAATCATCCATGATGCCTTTAAAGTGCTCTTCCTAAGGCAAATCTGTGCCAATTCCTACTCAATAAATTCAAGTGGGTCCTGATTATCTATATGATTAAATGTAAAATCCTCTTTTTGTTTTCCAAAACCTTTCACAAGCTTCCCATAAACACATTCCCATTTTTCTTATGCCTTATCCCAGCCTTATATACAATGAGATGCAATGACATTTGCCTCCTTGCTATTCTCCAAACACAGACCAAGTTCCATGTTTTAAGGAAAGCCTTTGTGATTAATCCGGTGGGTCTTTTTTTTTTTTTTTAAGCAATCGGGGTTAAGTAACTTGCTCAAGGTTACACTGCCAGTTATTTCTGGGTGTGGTGCTGAGTATCTGAGCCCGGATTTGATCCCCAGGTCATCTCAACTCTGGGGCCGGTGCCTTTACTCACTGAGCCACCTGGCTGCCCCTAAGCAATTGGGGTTAAGTAACTTGCTTAAGGTTACATGGCCAGTTATTTCTGGTTGTGGTGCTGAGTATCTGAGCCCGGTTTTGATCCTCAGGTCATCCGGACTCTGGGGCCAGTGCTCTTACTTGCTGTGCTACCTGGCAGTCCCTGTTGTTTATTTTTTGCTATTACTTAGCATCACTTTTTATAGACTTTTTAAAAATATACTTGTCTAGGTAACTGCTATATCCTTCCATTATAATATAAACTTCTCTTTGGAATTTCATCTTATTTATTTCTTACCATTCGAGATCCTTTTGGAACTTGACTCTCAGGAGGTGTGATGGCTATTCTCTCCAGCTTTGTGTCATAAGAAAATTTGGTGAGCAAGCCAACCAAGTCTACAATAACAAGAAGCATTTAAGCACTGAGGCAGTGAGTTAAGTGCTGGGGAAATGAAAGAGGAAGCAGTTCCTGTCCTCAATAAGTTCATGGTTTATTGGGGAGACAATATGCAGAGAACAATATGGAACAAAATATCTATAGGAAAAAGGAATCAGTGGAGGGAAGGCAGTAGCATTAAGAAGGACAGGGAAAGGTTTTCTGTAGATGGGAATATTGTCCCAGTCAACAATAAAAATGTTAAGAACACCTGGCAAGTATAGATCCCTGAGCCACTGCACTAGATCCCTGCCACACTGACATTTGACCAACCCACAACTCCACGACTAGTATTTCATCTCAGCATTTCAAGCCATCCTCAGTCCATCTAGTTGTATTTTTCTTTAATCCATTTAGCATATTGCCTTTGCATGAACAACATGATTTCAGAACCATCAGCTCACAATAAATTCACTCTGCCTGCCAATATCCCTTGGCCTGTATTTGTGTATCTGTATCTTCTCCTCCCCATCTGACCTCACCTCTTTAAAACGTCATGTTTCACAAAGAATGATTGACCAAAAATAGTTATTCAGAATTTCCCTACAAAGTGATTTTCAAATAAACAAAAATAATCCATGTAGGCAATATTTTATAATATGCCTACTCTGGGCCAGGCACTGATCTGTCAACTAGAGATGAAAGGCAAAATGCCAAACATTTCCTGCCGTCAAGGGGATGCCCTTCTACTGGTGAGCATAGTCCTTTCACTGAGAGGTCAAGACATGGTTATTTAATTAAGGAGGGAGACACCATGAAGCAGTGGGGAGGGAAGATCAGTGATGATTTCCCAAGGAGTGGGCATCCTTGCCTAGCTTTGAAGAAAACAAGGATTCTGAGGATTATACCTGAGGAGGGAGAGGATTCTGTGCTACAAAGTTTGCTTGTTACAAAAGGACTGAATCAGGGCATCAAGGATGGGATTTGAAGAATAGCTCGAAATCCTAGAGGACTGGGGCACGGAGTCAATGGGGGGGGGGGATTCTATGACCTAAGTTCAGCAAGGGGCATTGAGAATCAACTCCAGAGGACTTTCAGTAACAGCCTGATGATTTGGGGGCTTTGTTTCTTATTTTGGCTTAGTCCTAGAAGCAATAGAAGAGCCCTGAAGCTTTATTGACCAGGAAGTAGCATAATCAGACTGGCTCCTCAGGAAGGTAATTCTGGTGGCTTTGTGGAGAATGAATTGGAAGCAGGGTGACAAGGTGGTAGACTGAGCTTTGAACCCAATGAGAGGTGATTAGGACTAAAATAAGGATGTGAATGCACCTGAAAAATAGGAAAGAGACACAAAAGGTATTACAAATGGAGAAGGCTTGGAGACTGTGGGTGAAAGAGAGAGAAGCAGGCAAGGTAAAGGGGAAAGGAAAGGAAAAGAATGAAGGGAGTCATGGCATGATGATGATTCATATTTAATGTTACAGCTTCTAGGGGATACCTTTATTTCATTCATTAAAATTGCAATGAAACAGCACTATTCACTTAAGGCTGATTGCAAACAACTTGTGAGCTTATACATTATTGGGGCAAGTGACAGTTGATAAAGTGCTGGGCTTGGAATCAGGAAGACATGAATTCAAATTCAGGCTTTACATTTAGGAGCAATGTGACCCAGGACAAGTCATTTAATCTCTGTCTGAATCAGTTTTTCTCATCTGAAAATGGTGATAGTAATAGTCCTTACATTACAGAGTTGTTGGGAAGATCAAACAACATACAAAGCACTTAGCATAGTGCCTGGCAAATAAGTGCTATTTAAGACATGTTCCTTCCCGTTATCTTCTCCTTTTCATGGGTCAGTGTCTGCTGTGTAGAAGGCCCTATACTGTCCAGTTAAATGTGGTCTGAAAATGTTTAATGAGTACTAGTACCTGCACCAGTTATTTTGTCTCTTTGAAGCTTGCTTGGTGTGATAGTAATGGCAATTAAAGATTCCCCTGTATTGGCTTGGTTTTCAAATTGATTGTGTTAAAACCCAGAGCTTGTTAATCCCACCTGTGGGATGGGCTTGTTGATGTGAAAAGAAAGTCCTGAACTGGGAGGAGCTGGTGATGTAGATTTGGAGAGACAAGAGAGGGGCGGAAGATTTTTTTTGGAAGCAGCACCTCGTGGAGAGAGAGAGACTAAGAGAATTGCTGGTGGCCGATTTGAATTGCCCTGGATTTTGAGACCTGCCCCCTGAGCTGCCAAGGACTGAGGAGACATGGCTGTTTTGCTGATACTTTGTCTGTCTGTTTTGATGTTATTTTGCCAGATTTGTCCACTGGGGAAAGACTGTCCTTTTGTTGAAGAAGTCCTGGAACCTGGCTGTTCGCTAAGAAGGCCTGAGACTGTCCTGCAGACAGAGAGTGAATGCTGTCCACTGGTGAGGGACAGTACTGTTGTTGCAGGGGTCTGGAGACTGTCCTGCAGACAGAATGAATACTGTCCACTGGTGAGGGACAGTACTGTTGTTGCAGGGGTCTGGGAGCCTTTCTGTTGGTTCAGAAGCCCTGAAGAAGGGTTTTCTTGTTGTATGTTTACAGAAATCCTGGGAGAGGGCTTTGCTAATGTGTTCAGGGGTTCTAGGGCTGTTCTACAGACAGAGGATAAATTCATGAAGGGACTGGCAATGTATCTTATGGCCTTGCTAAGCCTTGTCTCTCCAGGAACTAAGATTGCTGAGAACATGCCTGGTGTCAAGATGAAGAAAAGACCTCCATTTGGGTTTTAAGTGCTGTGTTTAAACTTGATGTAACTCTGGGGTAGATTCAATT
>NW_027185872.1:8137452-8187772 GCF_028583685.1 Petaurus breviceps papuanus | reverse complement strand
GGTATTTTGAACCTGGGAAGTTGCCTTTCTTTTGGCATTACATTACACTTGGCAAATGCATATTCTTCAAATTAGAGTCAAGGACCCTGTCCATATTATCTGTGAGGAGTCTGGGAGCTCAGAACTTCAAGGAGTCAGCTCTTGTGCATCTCAGTAAACCAGGAGTTGGCTAAAAAATCTCTGAAGCCCTGCAACCTACATTCTACAGGCACATCACTCCAGATGTCTTCCTAATCCTTATTCTTTCTTCCTTAATCCATGCTTTCCTTTAGTGTAGGGGTACCTGAACTAATAAAACAGAGAAGCAAAGAACTGATTAGGCTGTTGCAAAGGACAACTCATTTTTGCATTACCATCTCTTGTAAAATTACAGAAAAATGGGAAAATGCAAGGGAGATGTCAAATGATACCTAATTGATAGCAGTATGCAGTATTTCGTGAGACAATAAGCCATTCTTTTTCTCTCTCACCCTCAGCATTTGCAAATTAGTGGAATACTTATTATAAGCATAAGCAGATATAATGATGGATAAGTCTGAGAACCATTTTGCCAACAACCAATCACAAAAATGGCATCAAAAAGGTCACAGAGACAGAGTCTCTGAAAGGGGTTGACCCCAAATAGCTGAGAAATATATACTTTGCTAAGAAATAAAAGAAGGGGCTGAAGAAGATGCAGGCCAACAATTCCAAAGTGAACAAGGTGTGAGCAGAGATATTCAAGGCTTCCAAGGCCAATCTCCTCAGTCCCAAGATCACCAAGGCCAACATCCATTTCACTAGACCCAGGATGTCCACCAAACACCCCAGCTCCAGCACTGGTACTAAGTGCCCAGACCCAGGGATCATGAAGCCCTCTTCTGAAATTACCAGAATCATTAATTCCAATGTGTCCCCAAGACTACCAAGTCTGACACCAAGGTTACCAAATCTGATCTTGAGGCAGCTAAGTCTGAAACTAAAGGCACCAAGTCTGATTCTAAAGTTACAAAGCCCAGTGATTCCCAGACTGATTAGCCTACTGACCCCAAACATGCTAAGTCCACTGATGCTAAGGTGGCCAAAGCCACAGATGCTATGTCTAAGGCTACTAGTCCCAACCTTTCAAAATAGGGCTTCAGGAGTGAAAAGCTTTTCAAAATCCTAAATCACCATTTCCCCTTCAGTCGGGGAGTGATTATGCATTATTTTCTACAAATAATGGAAATCGTGAGTCATAAGAAAAAGGAAGTCAATCAGAAATCAAATTTACAGTTAAAAAAATCTGAAAGTGGTTGTTTGGGTATGCCACTTTGACAGGCCATGCTTTTCTCCACTACTCGAAACTTTGGAATTGGGCAAACAGTCTGGACAATCTTGCCAGAAGTCTACGGCACTTCTTCAGAATTTAACTGCATTAGTCCTGCTCAGAGCACAGGAGTGCAGAGGCAAGCAAAATTTTTAATTAAAAAAGTCAGCTGAACATTCTGAAACCTTCTGAAAGGTTTATGTCAGCATCTGCTTGGGAAATGGGGAGCTTTTGCTTTTGCTTTTTTTTTGGGTGACAGGTTCCTTCCCACCCATCATCTAGCATCTATTGTTTCAAGTACTTGACTGTGCAGTCTGGGAATGAAGGTGTTTGGGTGTAGGAGTGTGTGAGTATGTCTGTATGTGTGTGTTTCTGTGTGTGGGTATGTCTGTGTGCGTATGTTGGTTCGTGTGTGTGTCTGTGTGTGTGCGTGTCTGTGTGTGTATGTGCGTGTGTACATGTGCACAGAAGGATGGTGCATGGGAAATGGTGGCTGCATTTCATTGGCAAGTGGTCATGTCAAGTCTGGCCACCTCTTAAGTGGGGAAAGTGGTCACTGGGTGATTTTCAGCTTGAATCTTCTCCATGAGTTTGTTTGCCAGAGGAGAATGCCCCAGGATCTCATGACTACTGACAACAAGTGTGCACGGGTCCCAGATTTAGGAAAGCTTTTGACTACCATCTGGAAGATCCCAACCAAATGAAAAGCAATCATTTCCTAGTGTGGTGCATAAATGTGTGTGTTGTGCTGGAGTGCTCCTACAAACACACGTGACCAATAGAGAAGTTACTAAAGCTAGGTATCTGCTGGCATGCATTTAGCAGCTTGGTGATGCATGATATGAAGTCCTGGAGCTAGAGTCAGGAAGACCCAAGTTCACATCTTTTCTCAGACATTTAGTAGCTGTGAGACCCTGGGTAAGTCCCTCCACTTCCTTATCTCTAACACGAGGTAAAAGCCTGCTTCCCAGGTTTTGTGAGGCTGAAATGAGATCATATTTGCAAAGTGCTCTGTGAGCTGCTAGAGGGTATTATTGTCACTGTGATTACTGAGCAGACCTGCCTCTCCATCCATCGAGAAATTTTCTTAAAGAGTTTCTTCTCTCTTTCCTCCAATTTCACCAGGTCACAGGGAATCTCAAGTATTTGTGTCTGAGATACATTAAGTCTCCTCATTATGTTGTACCGGGCTCATTCCAGGTTTTTGAATTTGGCCGAAATTCCTCCTTTATTGGTGGGCACAGAACAAACTGGGCCTAGAGAACTTGGCTCAGGGCCTGGGATCCTTCTTTTTTTTTTCAGAAAGTGGGAGTGGGAGTTGTGTCTGGAATTTTCACTCCCACTTTCTAACTAATCAGCATGGGCCCTGCTGGCAAGCCCTCTGACTCCTTAGGACCTCAGTGTTCTCATCTGTACAATGAGCGCATTTACCTGGATGACCTCTTGTTGCCCCAGGCCTCCCCACCCCCACTTCAGACAGCCTGCCTATTCAGTTGGGGTTTGGCCTAGTACTGAGACATGACTGCTCTATGAATTCAAAATTACTTTGGTGGGATAGAAGGGGCTTGATTGGATAGGGGCTCTATCAAAGAGGATGGATAAGGAGGATCTACTTTTTGGCTAAGGCCTGCAGGCTTACTGGAAGAACAAGCCTTAAAGGGACCTACAAAGAACTGGTAAAACAATTTTTCAGTATGTTTGGAGGCTCTGCAGCAGAAACAACACACTTTTCAAAGGAATCCAAAGACAAATCTCAAGTTTGGAAGGTGCTCCAAATTCCATCCAGTCCAACATGAAGGAAGAAGGAAGGAAGGAAGGAAGGAAGGAAGGGAGGGAGGAAGGAAGGAAGGAAGGAAGGAAGGAAGGAAGGAAGGAAGGAAGGAAGGAAGGAAGGAAGGAAGGAAGGAAGGAAGGAAGGAAGGAAGAAGGGAGGGAGGGAGGAAGGAAATCTTTATCTCTTATATTGCAGAGAAGTGGTGCTCTGGCTTTGACTTAAAGACAAATAATGGCTAGTGGAGAATGTGGCAGAAGAGGGCAGACTGCCCAGCCTCTGCTCATGTTCTAACATATTTCATATAAAAGTTGGCATTTGCTTTCTTCCTCTTGGGAAGCTGATATTGTCTCTCTGTAACTTCTACCAATTGATTGTTGCTCTGCCCTAAAGGGACAAAAAGGTAAAACAAAACAAAAAGTCCGCTCCTTCTTCTTGACCTCCTTGCCAACATCAGAATCTTGCTGTTCTTTTTCCCTGTCTTTTTCTATGCTAAAAAAATAAAGGGGCTTGGGTGGCTCAAATGAAACCTGTGAGTTTCGCCCTGTTGAGCCTCCCTGCAGTCAGGCAGTGGATCTCCTTGAGCCCATCAATGCCTAACCTGTAGTGCAGCACACGCTGCCAGAGGTATGGCTTGCAGCTGAAGGCTGACTGGCTAGATTCTTATAACACCCTGCTGATTCCTATGGAGCTTGAACTTCACTCAGATGCGCATATATATTTATGAAGTGATTTAATGAGGTACAACCACATCTCCCCAATCATATATTTGTAAAAGTGATATTTTTTTGGAGAGACAAAAATTGGAAAGTATTAGTCCATGAATAATATTAAAAGCCAATTAAGTATTTGATATTTGATCCTGTAGGTGACAGGGACTCATCAGAATTTCCTGAATACTGGGGGCAGGGGAATGGCAAGGACAATTCTGTGCTTTTAGAAAAAAAAATGAATCACTAATTCTAAAGAGTAAGTGGGTCAAAGAACACATCATAGGGAAAAATCAATGATTTCATTAAAGAGAAAGACAAAATTCAAACAATATACCAAAATATATAGGATGCAACCAAAACAGTGTTTAGCAGCGAACTTTTTTCTCTAAATTCTTGCATCAGCCAAATAGAAAAAGAATAGACTGATGAATCAGGCATGCAATAAAAAAAAAAACTAGAAAAAGAACCAATGTAATATCCCACATTGAACACCAAATCCTGAAAATCAAAGGTGAGATTAACGAGATTGATAATTAAGAAAAAATAAAACTACTGAACTAATAAATCAATCTAGGAGGTGATTTATGAAAAAAATCTAATAAGATACATGTCATTAGTTAATTTTATTTAGAAAAAGTGAAAGAAGAAAACCAAATAACCAGTATGAAAAATGAAGAGTGAAATCACTACCAATAAAGAAGAAATTAAAGCAATATTTTCCCCAAATTTTATGCCAATAAACCTGACAACCTGATCAAAAGCAATGAATATTTATAAAAATATAAATGACTCAGATTAACAGATCAGGAAATAGAATGCCTAAATAACGCCACCATGGAGAAAGGAATTGAACAAGTCATTAATGAATTCCTTGAGAAAAAATTTCAGAGGGCATATGAGTTCACAAGTGAGTTCTACCAAACATGGAAAGAATCATTATTTCCAATACTATGTAAACCATTTGGAAAAATAGATGGAATCCCACCAAACTCCTTTTTTTGATCCAAACATGGTGCTGATACATAAACCAGGTAAAGCCAAAACACAGAAACAAACTTACAGACTAGTTCCCCTAATGAATATCAATGCAACAACAACAACAACAAAACCTTAAAATAATAGCAAGGCAATTACAGCAATATATTGCAAAGAATATACCTTGTGACCAGGTGAAAGTCATACTGGCAATACAGAGTTGGTTCAATATTAAGAAAACTATCAGTATAATTGAGCACTTCAATAACAAACCAATTGAAACCATGTGATCATCTCAATAGATGCTGGAAAATCTTTGGACAAAATACAGCACCCATTCCTACTAAAAGAAAAAAAAATGAAGACATAGGAATAAAGGGAGCATTCCCTAAAATGATAAGCGATATCTATCTAAAACCATCAGCAAACATTATTTATGGAGGTAAGCTAAAAGCCTTCCCAGCAATATCACAGGTGAACCAAGGATGCCCATTATCATCAATATTATTCAATAGAGTACAAGAAATGGTAGCTATAGAATTAAATAAGAAAATATAAATGGAAAGAATTAAAATGGGCAATCAAATAACACAACTATCAACCTTTGCAGATGATACGATGATGTATACTTAGAGAACCATAGAGAATCAACTAAAAAATACTTGGAATAATTAACAACATTAGCAAAGTTGCAAGACATAAGATAAACCCACATAAATTGTCAGCATTTCTTTATATGACAAACAAAGCCTAGCTTCAAGAGAAAGAGACATTCCTTTTAAAATAACTGTATAGAATATAAAATACTTGGGAACTTACCTGTCCAGATAAACCCAGGAAGTAAATGAACACAATTACAAAACACTTTTCACACAAATAAAATCAGATCCAAACAATTGGAAAAATATCAATTGCTTATGGGTAGGCTGAGCCAATATAATAAAAATTACAATTCTGTCTAAACTAATTTATGTATTCAGTGCCATACCAATCAAACTACCAAAACATTATTTGAAAGAGATAAAAAAGTAACCAAATTTATCTGGAAGAACAAAACTTTAATAATATCAAGGGAATGAATGGAAAAATACAAATAAAGGAGGTCTACCCTTATCAGATCTCAAATTATATTATAAAGCAGTAATTATCTAAGCAATCTTGTACTGACTGAGAAATAGAATTGTGGATCAGGCAAATAGATTAGATACACAAGACACAGTAGTCAATGCCCATAGTAACCTGGTGTTTGATAAACCCAAAGACCTGAGCCTTTGGTATAAGAACTCACTATTTGATAAAACTGCTGGAAAAATTGGAAAATAATAGGACACAAACTAGGTACAGATCAACATCTCACACTGTATACCAATATAAGGTAAAAATGGGTATATGATTTAGACATAAAGGGTGACACCACAAGCAAATTAGAAAAACAAGGAATAATCTACCTGTAAGATCTATGGAGAAGGGAAGATGTCATGGCTAAACAAGAGAAAGACAGCATCAGTAAATGTAAAATACATAATTTTGATTACATTAAAATACAAAGCTTTTGTACAAACAAAACCAATGCAACCAAGATTAGAAGGGAAGAAGATACCTGGGAAACAATCTTCACACAAAGTGTCTCTTATAAAGGTGTCATTTCTCAAATATATAGAGAACTAAGTAAAATTTATAAGAATACATGCCATTGCCCAATTGAAAAATGGTCAAAGGCTATGAACAGGCAGTTTTCAGATGAAGAAATTAAAGCTTATGAGAAAGTAGTCTAAATAATTTTTTTATTAGAAAAATGCAAAATAAAACAATTCTAAGATTATTATTTTGTCCTATTAGTCAATAGGACAAAAAGAAAAAAAATGATAAATGTTGGAAAGGATGTGGGAAAATTGGACACTAATACACTGTTGGAGTTGTGAACTGATCCAACCATCCTGCAGAGAGATTTGAAGCTATGCCCAAAGGGTAACCAAATTATGTATACCCTTTAATCTATCAACAGCAATACTACATCTGCATTCCTAAGATAACATAAAAAAGGGAAAAAGGACTTGTCCTTGTGAAAATATAGATTTATAACAGCCCTATTCATGGTGGCAAATTATTGGAAATTGAGGGAATGCACATGAATTGGGGAATGGCTGAAAAAATATATGAATACTATTGAACAATAAAAAAAATGATGATCAGGAAGATTTCAGAAAAACCTGCAAAGACTTCTACAAACTGATGCAAAGTGAAGTGAGCAGACCTAGGAAAATGTTGTACACAGTATCAACAACATTTTGTGATGATCAACTGTGAATGATTTAGCTCTTCTCAGGAACACAATGACACAATACAAGTACAAAGGACTCATGAAGAAAAATGGTATCTGCATCCACAAGAAGAATTGATGAGAGTCTGAATGCAGATTGAAGCACATTTTTTTCTTTTATTCTTTTTCACATTTTCCCCTTCTGATCTGTTTTATTTCACACTTTTGAATAATATAGAAATATTTTATGTGATAGCACATGTATAACCCATATCAATTTGCCTACCATTTTCAGAAGACGGAAGGGTGAGAGGAAAGGAAAGGAGGGCAAAAAAAATTGGAGCTCAAAATCTTGTAAAAATGAATGCTAAAATTTGTCTTGACATGCAATTAGGAAAATAAAATTAATTAAATAGAAAAAAAAATCACTCATTTGAATTGACTGGGAAGAGACTTGAGAAAAGAAGAGGAAAAATAGCTATTGCCATAGCAGCAGGCCAGGTGAGAGATAATGGGAACATTGACTAGAGTTAAGACTAAATAGAAAGGAGACACATTCTTGGGATTTTGGCAACTGTTTAGATATGTGCAGTAAATTGGATAAGGGAGTCAAGGATGGTGCCAAAGTGGCAAACCTGGGTTCCTGGAAGGACTATAGTACCCTTGACAGTAATATGCAAGTTTTGGTGCTGTTACTGTTCAGTCATGTCCAAATGTTCATGTCCCCATACACCATAGCACATCAAGCCTTCTATCCTTCACTAATATTCAAAGTCTGTCCAGGCTCATGCTTATCGTTTCTATGACAGTACCCATAACATCCTCTGCTGTCTCATTTTCCTTTTCCTCAAAATATTTATTTACATCAGGGTCTTTCCAAGGAGCCCCATGTTCTCATTATGTGGCCAAAGTATTTAAGCTTCAGCTTCCATATTTGCCCTTTCAATGAATAGCCTGATTTAATTTCTTTAAATATGGCTACTTTGATCTCTTTACTGTACAGGGGACTCCCAAAGCTCTTCTCTAGCACAATTAGAAAACATTGATTGTGCAGTGCTTAGCTTTCCTTAATGTCCAACTCTCATATCCCTACATTCACCGCTACTGGAAAAAACACAGCTTTGACTAGGTGGATCTTTGTTAGCAAGGTGATGTCTCTGCTTTTTAGTATGATATCCAGATTTGACCCAGCTTTCCTTCCAAAAGCAAATGTCTTTTATTGTTATGACTGTAGTGACTGTCTGCCATGATCCTTGACTCTAAGAACATAAAAATCTTACACTGCTTCCATTTCTTCTTCATTTCCCAGGAAGTGGTGGGAATAGTAGTTAAGATCTTAGCTTTTTCGTTTGTTTGTTTGTTTTTTTATGTTAAGCTTCAAGAAAGCTTTTATGTTCTCTTCTTTTACTCTCATCAAGAGGGTATTTAGTTCTTTACTTTCTGTCATCAGAGTTTTATCGTCTTCATATCTGAGATTGATAATATATTTTCCAAGCAACCTTTATTCTGACTTTTGATTAATGTAACCTGGCATTTCATGGTAAATGTTATGAACAGAAGGTAAATAAACAAATAAAACAGCCTTGCCATACTCCTTCTCCAATCTCAAACCATCAATTATCCCGTTTCATTCTAATTGTTGTTTCTTGGCCCTCATGTAGGTTCTTCAGGAGACGAGATGATCTGGGCCTCTCATTTCCCTGAAGACTTGCCTCATTTTATTGTATTCCACATGGTCAAAGGTTTCGGTGTAGTCAATGAAGATGTAGATGCTTCCCCCTTAACCCCCCTGCCCCAGAACTCCTTTGCTTTCTCCATCATCCATTGACTGTTGACAATTTTATCTCTAGCTCCTTTGTCTCTTCAAATGTTAGCCTCTTCTTCTGGTAATTCTTATTTCACATATTTCTGAAGGCTATCTTGCAAAATTTTAATCATAACCTTTCTGGTGTATCAAATGGGCACAATTATGTGACAATTAGAATATTCCTTGGAATTGCCATTCTTTCTGATTGGGATGTAAACCAATTTTTTTTTTCCCATCTAATAGCCACTTTTTTTCGTATTAAACTTGTAGTTTTATTCAGGTTTGATTTTTAACAAATGTGTCAGGGAGAAAACGGCAAGGAGGGGTAGGGCCCATGGGTGCTAGGGGCCCTCCTGGATTCCTGAGGAGGGGAATAGAGCCCCTCCCCACAGACACTCCTGTCCCTTTTCCCACTAAAGAGAATTGGGGAAAGACACAGGCAGATGGGGTGGGGGTGGGGTCTGGTCCCCTGTTGGAGGAGGGGGTGGTGCTAGGTGAGGTATAGGGAACCAGGGGGCCAGACAGGATAGGTAGGGGGCAGAGGATTTTTGCCAGAATCCAGAATCCACAGCTTTCTGCTTCCAGATTGAATAATTAAAAAAAAAAAAAAACTAAATCTCAAGGAGTCCCCCATCCCCTCTCCCCCACCAGGGCTGTAGTGTGAGGTGGGGGAGAGAAGGGGGCAGTTTTACCAAGGCCCTGCCCCCATCTTGTCCAAGGGGCTGGAGGAGACAGGGCTGGACTAAAAGGGTGGGGGTGGGGGGGGCTCCCCGGATTGAGAGAAAAAAACACAAAATAAAACATCAAAGAAAGAAGAGTAGGCTTCCAGCCAGGATGGGGCCAAAGCCTGACCAGGCTGGGGAGGAGAGGGAAGGCCTCTTCAGGTGCCGATCTTGCTGCTGCTGCAGCCACCACCACCCTGGGGACCAGTTACTTTGCCATGGCCTTGATTGCAACAGCTGCTTCCTCTGTCATGCCTGACAGCACCGTTATCAGGATCTCTTCCCCACAATCATACTTCTGCTCAATCTCCTTGCCAAGGTCGCCCTCAGGTCAACGAAGGTCCTCCCTTACCTCCCCACTGTCCTGGAGCAGTGACAGGTAGCCATCCTGAATCCCAATCAGCTGGAAATCATTTCTCTTGATATTGGGCACATCCATGTTGT
Source organism: Petaurus breviceps papuanus (assembly GCF_028583685.1). Lineage (NCBI taxonomy): Eukaryota > Metazoa > Chordata > Mammalia > Diprotodontia > Petauridae > Petaurus > Petaurus breviceps. The sequence continues at coordinate 8,177,792 of NW_027185872.1, read as the reverse complement.
GGGTTGAAGGGCAGATATCTTCATATTTCTTCCCAGTAAAGATATCGATACCAACCTTGGCATGGCCATGCTTTCCAGTCTTGGAGGTGGACATCTCAACTATCTTACAGGGCCAGCCTTTGAGCACCACAAAGCCATTCTTGTGACAGAGCACTGCATGGGAAAGGTAGCTGATGCCCCTGCATCCCCCGTCTCGAAGTCCAGCTCATCTGCCATGTTGAGAGACTTCTAATCCAACTCGTGCGAACGTACCGACTGGACCCCCGTCCGCCCCCCGCAAGCTCAACCGCTACCGCCAAGCCTACTACTACCGCTGCCACTGCCGCTGCTGCTGCACCCTAATAGCCACTTTTAGTGGTTTCTCCAAATTTTCTGGTCTATCGAGTGCAGCACTTTAACAGTATTGTCTTTGTGGGCTTTAAATACATCAGATGGAATTCCATCACCTCCCCTAGCCTTTCAGCAATGCTTCCTAAGGTTCCCTTGACTTCATTTTGTAAGATGTTTGACTCTGGATCATTAATCATAGCATTGGTGATGTTAAGATTTTCTTGTGCAGTTCCCTTGTGTATTCTTGCTATCTCTTCTTAATCTCGTATGCATCTGTCAAGTACCTGCCATTGGTTTTTTTTTAATTACGCTCATTTTTTTTTCATGAAACTTTCCCTTGATCTTTTAATTTTCTTGAAGACATTTCTTTTCTTTCCCATTCTATTGTTTTCTCTTATTTCTTTGCATTGTTCATTTAAGAAAACTTTATCTCATAAAAGATTTAGGGGTCAGATAATGGGCTGCATTGGGTACCTTTTGAGATTGAGATGACTGCAATCCAGTTTGGGACATCTGAAAGGCAGCTATTGAGACCTAACTGAAGCTCGAGAAACAGCATTGGACTCTGTATGTAGAGCTGAGATTCTTCTAAATAGAGATGATTATTCAACCTAGTGGAGCTGAGGAGATCACCTAGTGAAAGAGTATAGAAGGTGAACATGATGATGAAGATGGTGATGATGTTGATGATGATGATAAGAAGCTGACATTTACATAGTACTTACTATGCATCAGGTACTGTGACAAGCATTTTATAATTAATTATCTCATTTGATCATCATAACAATGCTGGGAAACATGTGCTATTGTTATCCTCATTTTTCAGTTGAGGAAATTGAGATGAATGGGGATTAAGTGACTTGCCCAGGGCCACACACCTAAGTGTCTGAGGCAGCATTTCAACTCAGGTCTTCCTGACTCCATGCTTGGCACTCCATCTCCTGTGCCACCTAACTGCAAGGTAGAGAGGCCCCAGGACAGAGATGTTGGGAAAAATCCCATTAGTACACATGACTTGGAACAAGAATTATAAAAGAGACTGAGAAGAAGCAATGTAAACCATGTAGGAGAAGTATCAGGAGACTAGAGAGCAGGTCTAGAGAGCAAACCCTAAGAAGGAAAGACTGCCAAGGGCAAGAAGGTGATCAGCCACGCCAAATGGCAGTGGCATGGCCCATTGCTCCCAGGCTGTGCCTCCATGCTTCTTGGTGCTTCCTGGTGCTGAAGGGATTTTCTGAGACTTCAAGACTCTGCTCAGTACTTTTGTCCCCCATATGTAAGCCCTTTGTTCCCATGGTCATGATGCCAAGAAGAGATAAAAGCAAGCCCTGAGTTCTAGATCCATCTTTTCTGGTTATTAAAAACATTTACTGCCTTAGCACCATCTGCAATTCTTTCTCACTTGCATCACTTAAGTCACTGATAAAGAAAGTCATTCAATCTGTGATGGACAGGTGCTTGGTCTTCACACTATGGCCTAACCCTATGTTACATATGTGCTGGGGATCCCATCAACTCAAATTTCCTTTTACAGATCCTCACCGCCCCACCCCCCAGGTTCTGCTATCAACCCCTAATTACTGATGGGTTCATTCTATGCTTTTTACCAAAAAATGGCTGTGGCCTCTTTCTAAAAGAAAATAAAATCACTGATTCCTCACACTGATATCCATGGTATATTTCCTCCCTTTCACAGCCAAATTTCTTTTGTTCAATGTTTTATTTTTTATTAATTTATTTTAGTTTTACAACATTCAGTTCCACATGTTTTTTTTTTCTTTTAGTTTTAATTCTTTTTTGAGGTTTAAATTTTCTCCACCTCCCTTCCTTCTCCCTTCCCCAAGATGGCATGTAGTCTCATACAGGCTCTACCTATACACTCATATTAAACATGTTTTCACATTAGTCATGCTGTAAAGAATTATAACCAATGTAATGAACCACCAGAAAGAAGAAACAGAACAGAACAGAACAAACACAAGAGAGAGAACAAATAGTCTGCTTTGATCTGCATTCAGACTCTGCCATTCTTGCTCTGGATGTGGATAATATTTTCCACCATGGCCTTTTGGAATTGTCTTACAACCTTACATTGCTGAGAAAAGCCAAGTCTATCAAAGTTATTCATCCCACAATGTGACTGGTATTGTGTACAATGTTCTCCTGGTTCTGTTATCCTCACTCAGCATCGGTTCATTATAGTCTTTCTAGGTTTTTCTAAAGCCCACCTGCTTATCAGTTCTTATAGAACAATGGTATCCCAATACATTAATATACCACAACTTCTACAGCCATTCCTCAAATGATGGACATTCCCTCAATTTCCAGTTCTTGGCCACCAGTAAAAAATACTGCTATAAATATTTTTGTACATGTGGTCCTTTTATAACTTGTATGATGTCTTTGGATCCTAGAAATGGTATTGCTGGGTCAGAGGATATGCACATTTTTATATCTCTTTAGGCATAGTTCCAAATTCCTCTCCAAAATGGTTAGTTCAGCCCACAGCTCCACCAACAGTGCATTAGTGTTCCAATTTTCCCATATCTTCTCCAGAATTTATAATTGTCCTGTTTTGTCATATTAGCCAATCTGACAAGTGTGAGGTGGTACCTAAGAGTTGGTTTATTTGCATTTCTCTAATCCATAGTGATTTAGAGCATTTTTTCATATGATTGTAGATATCTTTAGTTTCTTCCTCTGAAAATTGCCTGTTCTTAACTTTTTATCATTTATCAATTCACAGCTGAATTTTTACGAAAATCTGTAGAAAAAGCTGTAGACTATAGGAGACAGAGTATAAGGAGGTGAGAAAGAGGATGGTGATCTAGGGTGTAAAAGGCTATACGATCTCCAAAGCAGTCCCTATGCCATCCTCCTGAATGCTCTCACTTCTCCCGCTTCTTTTCTTTCCTGATTCTCCTGACTCTTCCTTCTCTTTCTCCTTTGATTGATCTTCATTTCTATCTTGCCCCTTAATTGTGGATGTGCCCCAATATTTTATCCTGATCCTTCTTTTCTTTCTAAACTTTTGCTATTGGTAAATTCACCAGCTCTTATTGACTTATTATCTCTTTTATTATCTTATTATCTCTCTATAAATGATTTCTTGACACACAAACACCTGCATGCCTCTCTATGAATCTATGTGCAATATTTTCAGTCATAATTTAACTCTGGAGCCTCAGTCCTGGATTCCTAAATGGCTATTTGTGAGTGCATTCTGAATAGCCCATATGTATTTCAATGGCATAATTTCTTAACAAGAATTCAGGTTATCCCCAAATCTGCTTCCCTCCCTGTTTTCTGATAGCTCTCTAGAGTGGCATGATTCTTTCAGTGACCACATCAACAAATCTTTTCTCTTTTCACCAAACACACAGACACACACACACACACAGATACAGAGAGACAGAGAGAGAAACAGAGAGAGAGACACAGAGAGACAGAGGTAGACAAAAGAGAGACAAAGAGAAAATATCTCACTCTTGTTAATTAGAGCTCGCCAACGTGTCTTGAATCCATCCCTTTCTCTTTACACACAGGGCTGGCTGTGTCCTGAGTTCAGCTTTTCTATACTTCTTTCCTGGAGAAGTTCAATAAGCTCCTAATTTCTCTCCCTGCCTCGCTTCTCTTCTACTTCCTGGATTTCTTCAGTTCTTATCTAAGACCCCGTTCTGGTGATGAGCCATTCCTGTTCCCCGTTCATTCCAGGGCCCTCCCACTATGGATTTGCCTGCCTCTAGCTTGTTTGCTCACAGCTGTTTGTGTATTGTTTGCCCCTATTAGATGGGGCTCCTCAGGAGCAGGGACTGGCTTTTGCCCTCCTTTGCATCCCCAGTATTAGCACAGTGTCATGGTAGACACTTGATAAATGCTGATTGACTGGCTGAATCTTCCCTCTTCAGCTCATCCTCTACTCAGTCCCAAATATTTTATTTTTCCCATAGCACAGGACTGCCCTTGTCCATTGTGTCAGGTTCCAGGATAATTATTTTCTCTGAGATTTCAAATTGATGGTTTCAGGATTTGGTCTAGTATCTTCCAAGGCATCAAAAGAAAGCTGACTGAGCTTTAATTACCCAGCCCTTCTCCACCCCCTTCTTGCTTTCATAGACCTGCCTTTGCTTTGCCTTTCCGGTTTTGAGGTATTTGTCTTACTGATCCTAAGTCCTTCAAACATATGCCTCATAATTCAGTAACGCGATCCAGCAATTTCTCAAGAACCCCGAGATGCATGTCATCTCATCAAAGTGATCTGGATAGAATGTGGTTTTTCCTGAAATGTTCTCTAAATGCTGTCTGCCTCCTTTCAGTATGGAGTGCAATTCTCCTTTCAAGGAAGCCCCGGAAGCTCCCTTGCTGGTTATCTGATCACAGCTGAGTATATTTTATAAAGACAGGTTTTAAGTATGAAAAGCCTCTGACTTTACATAGCAATATGTTATCATCACAGCTCACTTCCATTTGGTGTCTATGAAAGGGTGGTGTTTTATTCAGACCTCCCCCTTTGCTGTACATACTTGAATGACATTTCCTGGCATCCATTCTATATCTCACTGAAAGCTTCACCTTTTTTCTTACTTTAAATTTTCTGATCTTATCTCTCCTTAATCTCTGTCTTCCTTTGTACCCCTGTCTGCTACAGGCCCTTATTTCCACCTTGCGTGACATCTTCATTTGTTACTCAGCTCTCAGCATAATCCTGGCATTGACACAAAGCTGTCATCTGACTTCCCTGTAAGGATTTCCTAAGACATGACATCATTATGCCTTTTATGCCCTAGAGTTGGTCAAAGAGTATCATGTCCCTTCCCCTTTGCTAGGGTTTTCCTACGTCATTAACTGATTCATCTATTCATTCATTCAACAAAGTACTCTGCTAGAAATTTGAGACACAAAGATGAAACAAGGAAACAGGCATTGATGACACGCTTCCACTCCCCCCCCCCCATTTTCCGCCCTGAACATTTTGTGGGAAGGAGAAAGGAAGGAGGAAAGGGATGAGGGAGAACAGAAGTGACTTGTCCAAGGTCACATAATTAGTAACTTTGTAGCTGAGTGCTGAATTCCAAACTAAAATGAGCAATCTCTAAGGGCCAGGAATATTCACTCTATTTGGAGGGATCCAAAAGTAAGCTAGGGGAATTCTGGGCCAGAAGGTAAAACTCAGATTTGCCTCTAAACATCCACTCCTCTTTTCACTGGTAGTTGATTCCATGGCTTTCATTTCAAATGAGATATTTGGAAAGTGCTTAGCCCAGTGCCTGGCATATCAGAGCTTAATAAATGGTTGTTACCCCTTCTCACTTCCCAATCTTAAATGATACTTTTATCTTGCTTTGGTTTTCCCCAAGTTTGTTTTTCAACTCAGACCTCATCCACTCGATTTGTGTGTAGAAAAATAGAGCCAGAAGGGTATGCCCATCTTATTCCTTTGGTTGACTCCAAATAAACTGCTCCCCAAAGCCTGGGTTACCTTGGGTCTGCTTGTTTGTCTTTTTCTTTGACCAATTGTATTATTGTCTGCTTCCTTCCTTGGGAAATAAATTCTCCTCTTATTAGGGAACACTCACCTGAAATTGGAGTCAGGTTTTCTGCCACATTCTTATGTATTTTTTTTTTTTGGTTTGGGAATCTAAATATGGCAGCTGGTTCTCTTCTTCTTCAATTCAGGCTTCTTTTTACCCCAAATATTATTCAGCTTTCTTTTTCTCAGGTTATCTGCACACAACTTGCCAATATCCACTCTGCCCGAGCGATTGTATGCAGTGCTGGACATCATAGTCCTTCCTGTTGGCGTGTCCTCCAAGGGGGGCATGTTGGCAGCATCGGCAGGGTCCTCTTGGAGACAGAAATGCAGAGATATAGAAGTGTCCTCACTTTATTATCAGCCTTGACACTTGAGATCATGCTTTCTGCCATGATGAGATCAGGAGGGGAATCATTCAGCCATTGCTGTTCTTAAAGAAAATGTACGAGGAAAATTCACATCCAGACAATCCCATGGACACTGAACTCTGTTCACTCAGTCTAGATTAAAAGTGGAAAATCATGGCTAACACCTAGGCATCAAGGAAGAGATTGTGGAAGTCTTAGTAACAGGGAAAAAAATCAGCATTGCTGTTCCTGACTGTCATCGCTTGGCCCTGAATCTCTGAATACTTTTATAGTTTCCTTCAGGGGCAGAGGCGACTTTCAGACGTCTGTTCTAGCCTCCTCTTTCCAAACTGAGTAATTAATTTTGGAGCTCCAATGAGCACCCATACAGTGGATTTTTTTAAATGAAGGAGGTCTAAACCAACAGCTGGGATCGTCACCCCAGTCACTTTGGAAGCTCTGGAAATTAATTGAAAGCTACTGCCTCATTTTCTAATTTTGCAGGCAGCAGCAGAGATAGCAGTGGTGAAACTTCCAGGACTTTAATTAATTAATTACCTCAATTTGATAGACAGAATGTTGAGGGAGTATTGTCTTAACAGGCTTTTGCTGCCAGGCTGTTCCAGAAGGAAGCCAGAGAATCTGGGCCCAAACAGAAGAAGGGGCGATGAGGCAAAATGACTTTAATTAGCTCATGGCTATTCTCCTCCTAATAATTCCTGTCTCAAACTATTCTAATTAAGGTGAGCATCCGCTCAGTGGAAAAGCTGGGCTGGCTCATGAAACACTAAGCTGTGGGAGCTAGGAGCTTCATTTCTTTCTTCCCAGGGGTAGGTAGGAAGTGAAGTACACCCATCACTGTGGTCCTCAGGGTGGGGTCTGACAAGCAACGAGTCTGAATGGGCATGCAATGGTGGAGGCAGACAGGGGAGATCATGCTACAGATTGGAAAGCTCTCCATAAATCGCGGCACATCCTTAACAATGTCTATTACATGTCACATTTTGGAAATGTTTGGCATTGTGTTTATTAAGCTGGCCTGCAAGGTGGAGCTAGTTGTTAATTATGATCTCTGTAAGATCACAGTCATAGAGATGCAGTCCCAGGAGACTCCCTGGCTGCTCAAATCAATGGATTCTTTCTTTTCTCTGTTTGGTTGGGAATTTGGTTCCTTAGACTACAAACTCTGTGAGCAACAGCGATCAGCATTGGTCTTTGCTCTCTAGCAAACTCTGGTCATCATGTGTAGACACCAAGAAACCCAAGTCAAACACAACCATCCCTCTCCGCCAAACATGAACTGAATTAAAGCAGAAACTCCATGAACTCTACCGCTCCATCTCCAGAATGCTCATCATTCCTCAATTGCAGGCTAATTGGCCAGCCACTTCTTAGCTGTGAGTGGGAGGATTCTGAAGGCAGTGACAGACACCTTTCACCCCAGTGTTGACAGGGTTCAAAACTCCAAGGTTTGGGTATAAAGTGGAACAATTCCTATTCCCAATCACTCCCAAGACACAGGGTTATAAAGGAACAATTTGTATGGTTCCTCCATGCTAATAAGCAAGACTTCCGATTGTTGAGGCAGTCTGTCCCCTCGTGGTTGGTCATTGTTACTTAAAGAAGGGCAGAATTGGTGAGTGAGGTGTGATTGAGTGTCAAAGCTGCCTCTTGGTGATCTCTGAACCACTTCTAAGGCACACCATGACTATGTCAGGACATCCTATGATGAGCGTTCCTTAGACTCATGTTATACCCCGCCATCAAGGCTTGTCATGACTACAAAGACCCTGGGATTTGTATTTCTTCCCAGTCTCTGAAGGGAGAAAATTAACCTAAGGTCATGAATGGACTTCGGGCCTCTTTCCCCTCACAGCTCTCGAAGAGAGAGTGATCTTTCCTAGTGTAAGGCTTCATCCCAGGTTTTAGAGAATACCCCCACCATTCTCTACAGGGGCATCCTCCCGAGACATTTGGCCAATATCTTTCCAAAGGCATACTAGTCTGTGGGCCATTTTAAAATATGCTCCATCTGAAATGAGTCTAACTCTCATTTCTATGCTGGGTCCATGGAAACTAGGTTCCAAGGGTAAGCATAGGAACCCGAGGTGAGAGACTGACAATTAGAGTAAGAGCAAGAGGGGTGGCTAGGTGGTGCAGTGAATAGAGCACCAGCCCTGGAGCCAGGAGGACCTGAGTTCAAATCCAGCCTCATACAGTTAACATTTACTGGCTGTGTGACCTTGGGCAAGTCACTTAACCCCAACTGCCCTCCAAAAAGCAAAAAAAAAAAAAGAGTAAGAGCAAGTCCTGAGTCAAGGGATCATAGATTTTTAAAAATTGAAAAAAAAATGATACTATTACACAACTTAGCACATTTCTCTTCCTACGATGGGCACTTAATAAAGTTTACTTAATGGATCTAAAATACTTTTTTCTTCAGTTCACCATCTAGTACCAAGGAGACACAAAGTCTATTTCCCACAAGGAATAAAAGGATGCCCTTAAAAGTGATGAGGCAATGCGAGTTGGTTTTAAGTAATAATTGCCTGAATGTGGTACAGTTTGTCGAGGACAAACAACAGTGGGCAGTTTGTAGGCAACACTAGTCAGCATTGAACCTTCAGATAATAGTCATTTTTGTATCTACTATATTTACTTTACCAAAGGTCTCTCACTGCTAGTACAAAAGCTGAGCTGAGTTGACTTACTCAAAGCCATTTCCCTGTGCTCATATGGCACATTGGAAAGTGAGGGACCGGGAGCCACATGTGGCGGCTCCACCGCTATCACTAGGTTACTTTAAGGATTCCGGCAGAGCTGTGCCATTTTCTGCTGGCTCGTTGTCCTCTCTCTGTTCTTATTGTTCTTGGGATCATTGGGTTTCGTTGGATCTCAGGACCAAAATTGCAATTTTTTTGCCCTTTATAACATTTCGTTACATTAAGAGGGCATTTTGATCGTAATATGTCATCATCCTCCATCATGTTTTGAACATTACTTGTTGTTTTTTTTATTTTAAAGTCTATAACTTTCTTTGGAGTTTAGCAAAGTTCTTTATCATCATCTGCATATTATGAAAAATTGCAATCTTATGTCTTGCTTCCTCTCTGAAATTTCTCATCTGAAGACCACAAACTCGCCGTAAGGAGCTCTTCCGGAGCGCCTCATACGCTCAGTTCTAGCGCCCGCCAGAAAATTAGGGGAAATATGCTTTTCTTCTTTTCTTTTTCCTTTTCCTTTTTCTCTCTTTTGTTTTCACTTCATTTAATATTTTATTTTCCCCAGTTACATGTCAAAGCAATTTTTACCATTCAATCTACAAATTTGAGTTCCGATTTCTCTCCCTTCCTTCCTCCCCACCCTACATCACTGAGAAGGCAAATAATTTGATATATCTTATACATGATCATCAGTTTATAGCCTAGATAAATGACATTGTTTGTGTCCATGACACTCCATTTGGAAAGACATCGAGTGTAGCTTACTGAGTTGGTCTTTTCCCTCTCTCAATTGCCTCTTGATGATGATTACTTTGCCTTAGTCAAATTTCGGTAAGGGATGTAGATAATGTGAATCTGTTCCTTCCAAGTCATTTTCTGTTTTTCAGTATTGTATTCAAACCTATACCAGTTGCTAGAGAAGCTTCTGTTAAGCTCAACAGATGCTGAAATTTTGAATATGGTTTAGGTAGCAAAATATGTGTCTACTGGTTAGTGCTGCCAAGCAAGGGGTAGTCATCATCTTTGGGTTTCATAGTAGTGCCAAGGCACTATGAAAACCATGGAAATGGAGAACCAAAGCCTTTATTGCCATGATGTTGAAGGTGAAATATGTCTTCCTGAATAGTTTCACTACCAAATGCAATGAGGGTGCTGCATAATGGAGAGATGATTGGCCTTTAGGCAAGGAAGACCTTAGATCGATTCCCACTTCTGACTCATTCTTTCTGAATGAGCCTGGGCAAGTCATTGAACCACTTTGTGTTCAGTCAACTCCAAAAGACCAGAAAATGAAGAAAAGTTGCCAACATACAGTTGAAGGAATTTCCTCAACTGGAAAATGTCTACATCAAGAAATCCATAGATCCAGACTTTATCTCCCTAAATATGGAAGAATACACACAAGTGACCCTCATCATTTGGAGTATCCCAATAATAATAATGTCTTTAGAATCTTAAGTTTTTAAATTAAACCACGACAAGGTCACAAAATCCCCCAGTTTTACCACCAACTTTTTTTTTCCTTTTATTTTGGAGGGAAGAGAGTAGGGCAATTGTGGTTAAGTGACTTGCCCAAGGTCACATGGCTAGATTTGGGTTAAGTGTCTGAGGTCAGATTTGAACTCAGGTTCTCCTGACTCCAGGGCTGGTGCTCTATTCACTGTGACACCTAGCCACCCTTGGAAATTTTTAAATTGAGTTTTGTGTTAGTTGGCATGATGTATTGAAATTTTTCCTCTCATCATTCCATTTAGATGTTTCTGTTTCTACTTGAAGTCTTTTGCAATAGTTGGGCAGCAATGGTTTATACCATATATTAAACTGTTGAATGCTGTAGACTTTACCAAATCTGATTTAGAATGTTCCTCCAGGATGCCTGGACTTGGAGCTCATGTGCTTCTTCCTTTGGCTATATGCTCTGGTGATGTCTGATAAGCTGCAAGAATAATTTGTCAAGGGTAAACTTTCACTATGAGTCAGCCGGGAGAAGGTCAAGGACACAGATCATAGGAATAGACAAGTGATGGGAGTGGGCTGGAGAGAGAGGGCATGAGCTTCCTGTCTGGGTAGTGGAATAGAAGACAGGGAGCTTTCAGAGGCCCTAGGTTGGAGTAGATGGTGCACAGTTGCTGGTGACATGGAAGGGGGCACTGCGCAGGAGGGGATGTACAAATAAAGGCCTCCTCACCCCTCTTTAGGGTGTCACAGCATCTATGTAGTGCTTCCCACATGCCAGGTGCTATGCTAAGAGCTTTACAATTGTTTCGTTTTTCTATCACAACAATCATGGGTAATACGTGCTGAGGTTATCCTCATTTACCGATGACGAAACTGAGGCAGAGAGAGGTTAATTGACTTGTCCAGGGTCACACAACTGGGAATCTAAGACCAGATTTTAACTCAGGTCTTCCTGACTAGGCCTCCTAGTCTATGTCGATGGCCATGAAAGCACTAAAGAAATAATCTAGATTTTTCCTACAAAGGATAGTCTGAGAACCCAGTTTTTTATACCCAATAGGCTTTTAGATTCAACTTTGGAAAGCTCAAAATACATGGAAACAGAAAATGTTTGCAAGCCATTCCGTGCAGGACCCAGACTCTTCCCATAAGCACGCTTTGTCCTGTCTTACTCTTCCCATCCCCAACTCCCCTGGCTTCCTTCCTTCTGCCCTCTGACCTTGCTTCTGTTCCCTGCCGTGAGCACGCACTCCTTTCTTCTGGGCTCCCTGACTGTTGACTCCTCGTCTGTCCTTTGACTTAGCTAAGGAGCAGTGTATGCATTTCATTTCCCATACAGCAAGTGATGCTCCCCGATTATCTGCAAAGCATTAGCTTCTCTGAGGCAGCCCCCTCCACTTGTTAATAGCACCTAAAGCTTAGTAAGTCTGTCTGTATACCAAGCCAATATCTGTCCCTCGATAGTGCCTGTGCACCACTCCACATTCTGCTGGATCCATCTTCCACAGGATAACCTTTTCAACATTTAAACAAATGTTCTCCTGATTGATGAGCTCTTCACCCAGCCCACCATTTTACTCTCTGGACGTCATCTAGCCTTCTTCAGGAACCTGGAGAGACCTCTGCTGTGAGGCCTGCTTTCCTTAGTAGTGAACCCTTGGCCTGACCCACTATTACATGAATGGGTGCCCTCCTCCCCAGTCTCACCCCATTCTATTGGCTGTCTCCTCACATTAAAATATAAGTTTATTGGAGGCAGGCACTAGTTTGTTTTCTTGTTTTTGTATTTCTGGGACTTAGCCCAGTGCCTGGCATACACAAAGTGTTTAATAAATGCTCTTTTTGTCTACCAGTCTATCTCCCTCTGTCTATCCCATCTGTTCATCTCTCTTTCTTCTCTCTGCTAAGCAGCCTCAATTCTCTCAGCTGATTCTCATGAACCATCCCCTTCACCCTGGTTACCCTCCTCTCGATACTTTCCAAAAGCGAGGTGTCTCTCTGGGCTTCCAAAAGCCTCTTGGATTGACATGTACAGCAATCTATTGGAAGAACAGCAGCCAGATGAAACCCGCAGGGTCTCTTCCCTCCCTCTAAGGTTCCTATTTGGATATTTGTCACACAGAAAGCATTTGCCACTGCGTTGTTTCTGGCTGTACTTTGTTCTGCCTTCTGCCTCTAATGCTGCTGGGCTCCATACATTTGGTTAGTGTATATGACAGCTTGTCCTGGCTCCCTTCTCTCCCTCTTTTCACTGCTGACACTCTCTCCATTGCTATCAAAAAATGAGGAAACTTGTGGCTAAGAGGGTTACGTGACTTGCCAAAGGTCACAGATCTGGTGAGTGTCTGATGCCAGACTTGAACTCGGGTTTTCCTGACTCTGCTGTGCCAGCTAGCTGCCATTCTGGCACATTCCCTTCACATGATCACAGTTACTGTATTTGTGAGTTGGAGATCTCAGCAACTCTAGAGTCCAAGTCATCCATAAAAGGAATCCGCACTGCAGTGTACCAAGGAGTGGTGGTCAAGCCTCTAGCTGCAGTGCTCCCAGGAGCAGCATCCCACCAGCTCTCAGGGCAGCCCTTTCCATGTCAAGCCAGCTTTCCTGACTTCCAGCCTCAGTGGACTTCTACCCATCCTTCCTCATTTTTCTGTCCTCTAGGGTCAAAGAGAAAATTGTAATTCCCTTCTCTAAGAGATCCCACTTTAGATGTTTGAAGATAATTGTCTGATCCTCTTTCACTCTTCTCTTCTCCAGGTTAAATATGCCTTGTTCTCTCAATTGCTTCTCAAATGACACAACCACCCTTTCACATAGTGAATTTACAGAGATACAAAGCTTTCATTAAGTGATGACTGCATGCCAGGCACTGGAATAAGCACTGGAGATGCAAATACAAATCAAAAGAAAGTTCCTGGGGCAGCTAGGTGGTGCAGTGGACAGAGTACTGGCCCTGGAGTCAGGAGGACCTGAGTTCAAATCCAGCCTAAGACACTTAACACAAAAACTAGCCATATGACTTTGGGCAAGTCACTTAATCCCAATTGCCCTCCAAAAAGCAAAAAAAAAAAAGACAGTTGCTGCTTCCAAGGAACTTGCAATCACATGAGGAAAGGCAACACAGGAAAGGGAGCTGAAAGGGGCTGACAGCTGGGTAGAGACAGACCTGATCACATTCCTGGCAAGAGAGAATGAAAGCTTGCCATGGGGCCAGGAGCTGGAGTCCATACAGAGGACATAGGGCAGGAGGCTGCTCAGGAAGGCATGCAAAAGGGATTCTAGGGGAGGATTCTCCTGAGATCCAAGCCGCCCAGGGTAGAGGCTCAGGTCCTCGCTGGCTATGGGGAAAGCAGGATGGGGGTGGAGTACTGATGGTTTGGGGGAAGGCAAGGCATTTTAACTGCCCATCCCATGTGACAGAGATTGGCACAGACCTTTTGGGGCCAGTTGCCTCTCACCCTTGCTGTTTGCCATTGGAATCCAGAGCTCATAAATAACCCATTCTATTAACACTGATACCAAGGCAGGACGTAGGTGCATCGTACATGCCTGAGTGTAAAAAGAGGTGCATTTGGACTTTCCCAGCCTTGGGAAGAGGGAATTCTGAGGGGCACTTTTGTGGGGGCTGAGGAGGTATCATTGAGTGACTTCTAGAGTCAGTTGGCCTTTGTGGCCCAGGTGATCGCCCCTGTGGAGCACTCAGCTGTGATGAGGGAAGTTACCCATAGCTCCCCGCATCAATGTCAAACAAGCACATCCAATTGAGACTATCTGTGAACAAAGCAGGACCTGGTGAAAGCAAGAGGAACTCGGGGCCCATTTGCAATACTGAGAGCATCTGTGCTTCATTTATAGGATGTGGGGAGAGTCATTAGCAATGACTGAATGTCAATCTCCCCACCACTGCCAGGCCACTGCTTGATTTAACTTCTTGGAGACTTTGAAATGCCTCCATCACACTTTTACAGTTTTGAGCTGCAAAATATTTGTTGTCCTCAAGGGATTGTGAGTCTCACTAAGTAACACAATGCAGGAAAATTGTCTTTGAAATCAGGCAGAGAAGTGCCATTTCCTGATGGACAGTTCCATAACTTCAAGGACAAGGCGGAAACATAGCCCTTTACTTTAGAGTCACTGGGGCTTATAAATCACAACACAAATGTAGAATCTAAAACATAGAACAGGAAGAAAAAGTCTGAAGGGTAGTTTCAGAGCTCAACCATGCTGTTACTTCCCAAAACAATGGCTTTAGCCACAAATCTAAAAGAAGTGAGAGCCTTTCCCTGCTCGGAACCTTTTGAAATCTCTCATATGTTCTGCCATTCATGAACACAGATTTTAGAACTTATTCCAGAGCCCAGATAGAAGACAGCTACTGCTCAAAAGGACCACTTGACTCAGCAAAAGCAGATCCTAGCATATTATGTGCCAGCCTGAGGTTTGCCTCTGATCATAGCGGAACCCAAATGGAACTGAACTACCTCTAGCTGCGTGCCACCATTAAAGAAGCCATCCATGAGTGCTTCTCGGGACTTGGCCTGGAGGTCAGCGCTCCACATTAGACATTGCTCAGCATTACTGTGTACGCTGCTCCTCTGACACCCTTCTCAGAGTGGGAGTTTGGCCAAGATTGGATTATTTCAGCTAGAATTCCTCAATTCCCTCTCAACAGAGATTGCAATGACAGCCACACTCTTAGTAAACATGAAGTTCTTTATTGAGGCCACACCATCAACATCTATTCATTTGTTTGCTTGTTAATTTATTGATTGATTTTTACAGAGCCAGGAAACTCACCTTGTTTTTAATTTACATTTCTAATGTGGCAAGAGCACTTAAAATTTTCAGTGTATTTTCAGAGTCAACAAGCCATGGTTCCATGTCCTAGGAAGTGTCTTGAATATGTTAAAGGGCTGTATGCTCACAGCTGCTAAAACACATTTAGGACTAAGCCATTGTTGACATGTTGTTTCAATTCCTCAAGGCCTTCATGATCACTGGCACTCTCTCCATTTGTATGGTTTGCAAACCATGCGCCTGGTCTCCCTCCAACACCCCTTAAAACAATGCAGAAGGGTTGGCCACGTCCTCCTGTAATCTTCTGAAGACAATCTTCCCCCGTGTTCTCAAGATTTTTCTCTTGGACTTTTGACATTCTGTGGCTTATCATGCAACATCAAATCTACTTATTTGCTATTCCTATTTCACTCCATCTTGGATTCATGATTCCAAGAAATATGATTTAACTAGTGCCTGGTCTGACCAGAACTGATGCTATCAACCAGTTGCTTTCACCACCTGCCACTTACCAGAGGGTGATCTAAAATAACCACTAAGGTCTATATACCTTTCTCGGGCTCCTAGAGAGTTAGGTGTCACTTACCAAAGAGCTTCACACTTAGTAGGTCATATGTGTTATTTTTCTAATTATCTGAGAGGTTGAAGAGAATAATCTAATCCAATCTTTTCTTGGCTGCTATCTTATTTTAGGATCAATGTCTGTCTTCCTTACCTCATTAAACTTCTCTTTAAGTTTGTCCGCAGGCACATTTATTCATAACTTATGATCTTCACTCATATTACTAAAATGAATGTATTGAAGTGTGCACATTGGTTCGTCCAGGACCCGACTACATTCTTTCATCAGCACTCTGGCAGCAGGTTGCCAAAGGCCCCAAAGTCGGGTTCTCCCATCCCCACGTATTCCCAGCAGGAAGCTAGCAAGTGCTGCTCACTCACAATTTTTCAACTTTAAACACTAAGGGTTGGATCAGTTTTCCCTTGATGAAATCTAGAATCTCCAAACCTCTTGCCACTCCCTCCTAAAGGCATGAAAGTGCTAAGTGCATTTCCATTTGTGAGCAGCCATGACTCTTATTTCAATCCAATCACTTAATGGATGTTTATTAAGTACCTACTATGTTCTAGGTCCCCTTTATGTCAGTTGCCCCTTGGTGAATGATTGAGCTCTATCTTATTTTATCGTCATCTACCCATTTGTGGTCTCTGGTTATAAGCAACATCTCTGCTATCAAATGCATACAATGTCAGAATGAACATTTTATTTATGTGGGTCTTCTAAATATCATATCCTTCCAGGAGAAGACAAGCTCTTTGAGGGCAGAAACTGTAGATTTTATATTATTTCCTTAGCACCTAATGTGCATGGAGGAGTAAGGCAGAAACTTACTTGAGCTCTCCAAATTCCCTTCCAAAAAACTTTTTTTTTTAAATTTTATTTTCTTATTATTTTTTAAAACAGTTTACTAAATTCTGATTTACATCATTCATTTCCGCCAGATTTTGAGTTACAAATTTTCTCCCCGTTTTTCTCCCACCCATCCCCCCAAAATAGCAGTCCCACAGGATATTCCCTCCTCCAATCTGCTCTCTCCCATATCTTCTCCCATACCCCCCTTTCTACTTTTCCAGTGGATCTCTATGCCTCAGTGCCTGTATATCTTATTTCCCAATTACATGTAAGATGGTATTAATTATAGTATATATGTATACATACATATACACACACACACACATATATATATATATATATATATATATATATATTTGAATATTTGATTTAAAACTTTCAATTCCAGATTCATTCCCTTCCTTCCTTGTCACCCACCCTTACTAGGAAGATAGGCAGTTCAGCAAAACAATAACATAGTACATGTATTGTAAAAGACTGACTGTATTTCCCTCCCTCCTATCCCACCTCCCACTTGTTCTATTCTCTACTTTGATCCCATCTATTTTCAAAAGTGAGTGCTTCCAACTGCCCCCCCAGCCTACCCTCCCTTCTATCATCCCCCCCTCTCATCCCCTTCCCCCCTATTCTCCTGGAGGGTGAGATACCCTATTTAGTGTGTATTTCACTCCCTCCTCAAGACAAATTCAATGGGAATAAGGTTGACCCATTCCCTTTTGCCTTCCTATTCTTCCCCTCCATTGTAATCATTTTACCTTGCATCTTCTGTATGAGATAGTTTACCCCAATCTGTCACTCCCCATCTCATCTCATTATATTCCTCCCACCTCTTAATTTCACTTTTAAGTATCATTCCTTCCTGTTAAATTGTTCCTGTGCCCTCTATCGATGTATACCGGTAAACATATACACACATTCACATATGTATTCATATGCCCATATACCCTCATATATATATATATATATTTCTAATCCCTTCAACTACTGAGAAAAGTTTCATAAATTACAATTATTGTTTTTCCATGTAGGAATGTTAATACTTCAACTTTGATAAGTTCCTTATGATTTCTTTTCCCTGTTTACCTTCTCATGCTTCTCTTGCTTCTTGTATCTGAATGTCAAATTTTCTATTCAACTCTGGTTTTTTCAGCAAGAATGCTTGAAAGTCCTCTATTCCATTGAATGACCATATTTTCCCCTGAAACATGATACTCAGTTTTGCTGGGTAGGTGATTCTTGGTTTTAATCCCAGCTCCTTTGCCCTCTGGAATATCATATTCCAAACCCTTCAATCCCTCAGTGTAGAAGCTGCCAAATCCTGGGTTATCCTGCTTGTGTTTCCACAATCTTCAAATTGTTTCTTCCTGGCTGCTTGTAATATTCTCTCCTTAATCTGGGAATTCCAGAGTCTGGCTATTATATTCCTAGGAGTTTTCTTTTTGGGATCTTTTTCAGGAGGTGATCGGTAGATTCTTTCAACCTCTATTTTGCCCTCTGGTACTAAAACATCAGGGCAGTTTTCTTTGAGAACTTCCTGGAGGATGATTTCTAGGTTCTTACTTTGGTCATGGCTTTCAGGAAGTCCAACAATTTTTAAATTTTCTCTCCTGGATCTATCTTCCAGGTCAGTGGGTTTTCCCATGAGATATTTCACATTGCCTTCTATTCTTTCATTTGTTTGGATCTGTTTAACAGCATCTTGATTTAAAATAAAGTCACTAGCTTCCACTTGCTCTAATCTAATTCTGAAGCAATGATTCTCCTCATTGAGCCTTTGAGATTCTTTTTCCATCTGGCAAATTCGGCGTTTTAAGGCATTCTTCTCCTCATTGCCTTTTTGGGCCTCCTGTGCCATTTGAGTCAGTCTTTTTTTTAAGCTATTATTTTCCTCAGTCAGGCTGTTGACTCTCTTTTCTTAATTTTCTTGCATTGTTCTCATTTCTCTTCCCAATTTTTCCTCCACTTCTCTTTTTTGGTTTTCAAAATATTTCTTAAGGTCCTCTATGGCTTGTGCCCAGCTTGTATTTTCCTTTGAAGATTTTGGTGCAGGAGTTCTAACTTCACTGTTTTCCTCCTGTTCCATGCCTTGCTCCTTTTTGTACTGAAAATAGGAGTGTATTGTTGGAATCTTCTGTCTGCTTTGTTTCCTTTTCCTGCTCATTTTGCCACTCAATTACTTGACTTTGGGGCCTTTTGCCACAGTAAGACTCTGCCACCAGACAAGGGAGGTTTCGTCCCAAACGCTGGGGTTTTCTCAACTGCTGGAGTTATTAGATGGGTGCCCTCTCTGAGGTCTCCACATGCTCTGGCAATCTGGACACCCACCCCAGGACCTCCACCCTAGACTGCAATCCAGATCCAAGCAGGTTAAAGCAAGAGCGATTACCCCTCAGACTGGTGCTTGGTCCCCCTATACTCTGCAGGCCAGGAGATGAAGCTGCCATGTGGCGCTGGCTGGCTGTGCTGGAGTCTCAGCGGCTTTTCACCCTGGGGGTAAAAGCCATGCACTCCCACTTACTGGTCCCAAAGTCCAGACTGTACTGACCTCTCACTTTGTCCTTTGTGGCTATGTGTTGATAAATCTGGAAAGGTCACTGCTGCTGCTGATCTGGAGTCCCTCTGGCTGGAGGCTGGTCAGGCCCGCCTTGGGGCTAAAGCCTCAGGGTGGGGCTGGGCTGGGCTCCCAGAGTGCTGCCCTGGATTCCTGCTGGCCTGCTCGGGTGTCCTTGGTTGGAGATTAGCTTTTCTGTGTCATTTTATGGGTTCTGCAGCTCCAAAGTTTGTTTAGAGTCCCCTTTTTACATGGATTGGGGAGGGTGGAAGCCGGAACTGTGGGAAGGTCATGCTTCTACTCCACCATCTTGGCTCTGCCCCCGAACAACTTTAAAATAACAGCTCAAAATGAATTCTGTAGTGGCAGAATGAAGAAAAGCATGAATTAAATACTTTTCCAGTCCAAGACAACTTAGGACAACAGGAAAGATTTATCTCATTGAGGTGAGAGTGAAACACAGTCCAGCCCAAGTTTGCTAGCCCTGGGTGCAGTCCTGTTGAACTCCACAAATGGGGATTCTGTTCAGAGTCCCAGGGGGAAGAGGAGCACTAGCACAGCAGAGCATGGAACCAAAGTTCCATGGAACAAAGGAGATGCTGATCACAGGTTAAGACAGGAAATAATTATGGTGGTCCCTCATAGACGAGAGCACAGGACAGGAGATGAGTGAACACAGACGAAGAAGACGATAACAATGCCAAAATATCTATATGTGAAGCCTCAAAGAAAAATCTGAATTGGTATCAGGTCAAAAAAATCTCCTGGAAGAGCTCAAAAACGAATTTTAAAAATCAAATAACAGAGATATGAGAAAAATGGGGGGAAATGAGAGTAATTCAAGAGAATCATCAAAAAAGAATGAACAGTTTGGTAAAGGAAGTGCAAAAAATGGGAAAAGATCACTAAAGAAAACAACTCCTTAAAAAGCAGAATTGATCAAATTGGGGGGAGAGGAGGTATGAAAGCTCACTGAAGAGAACAATTCTTTATAAATTAAAAATGTATAAGTGGGAGTTAATGACTCCATGAAACATCAAAAAGCGATTAAACAAAATCAAAGGAATGAAAAATAAAATAGAAGAAAATATGAAATATCTCCCAGAAAAGCAACTGACCCGGAAAACAGATACGGGGAGATAATTTTAAAATTATTAGAAAACCTAAAAGTCATGAAAAAAAAAACATAAGTTTATTCATTATATTTCAAGGATCTGTCAAGAGAAACTTCTCTGATATCCCAGAACTGGAAGGCAAAACAGAAACTGATGAAATCTTTCACCCACTAAAAGAGATACTACAATAAAAACTTCCAGGGATATTTTAGACAAATTCCATAGATTCCAGGTCAAATAGAAAAAAAAAATACTTCAAATGACCAGAAAAACAAAGAAACAAAGGCAAGCAAACACAAACATATAATGAAGCCACAGATGGCATCACACAAGATTTAATAGCTAAAACTTTAAAGCAGTAATGATCTTGGAATACATTGTTCCAGAGGGCAAAGAGCCAGGATTACAACCAAGAATCACATAACCAGAAAAAATAGAGTATAATCCTTCAGGGGAGAAAATAAACATTCAATGAACTAGAGAACTTTCAGCATTTCTCATAAAAAAAAGTGGAACAGGAAAAAAAAAGTTTTTCAAATATAAGAATCAAGTAAAACATAAAATGGCAAATAGAAAAGAAAAAAATAAACAAGGGACTCAATAAGGTTTAATTGTTTACATTCTTTCAAAGGAAGATAATACTTATAACTTAAGGACTTTGTCACTATTAGGACAGGTAGAAGGAGTATAAAAAAAGTGAAAGTGTGAGTTGAGTATGATGGGATGCTATTCAAAAAATTAAGGGATGAGAAAGAAAAATGCACTGGAAAAATAGGGGAAGAAAATGTAGAAGGTAGTGAATTATCTCACATAAGAAAGGTGCAAAAGAATTGTTACAGTGGAGAAGGAAGATGTAGAGATAACAGGCAATTCATGAACCTTATTCTCATAAGAATTGGCTCAGAAAGGAAATGACATGCACATTCACTTGGGTATAAATATCTATCTTACTCTAGTAGGAGAGGAAGGGAAGACTAATGAAAGGGAAGGGAAATTGGAGGGGTGGTGATCATAAGCAAAATGTGTAAGGAAGGAGAAGATAAAAGGAGGTAAAGAAATAGGAGAGAGAGAGACAGAGAGAGACAGACAGAGAGAGACAGAGAGACAGAGACAGAAAGACAGAGAAACAGAGAGAAGTTAAATGAGTTATAGGAGGAAATACATGGTAAAACTATAGTAATGGGGGACCTCAACTTTCCCATCTCAGACTTAGATAGATGTAATCATAAGGAGATGAATAGAATTTTAGAAAAGTTTAAAA
Organism: Petaurus breviceps papuanus; assembly: GCF_028583685.1. Taxonomy (NCBI): domain Eukaryota; kingdom Metazoa; phylum Chordata; class Mammalia; order Diprotodontia; family Petauridae; genus Petaurus; species Petaurus breviceps. The sequence continues at coordinate 8,156,263 of NW_027185872.1, read as the reverse complement.
TGATAGACTTTTCAAGAAAACTGAATAGAAAAGAAATGAATACACGTATTTTTCAGTGGTACGTGGCACCTAAACAAAAACTGGCCAGTATAAGGGCATAAAACTTCATCAAAATATAGCAAAAAATCATAAATATGAAATGTACCCTTTTCAAATAATAATGCAATAAAATTGTGTTCAATAAAGTGCTATGGAAAGACACATTAAAATAAACTTAATGCTAAATAATCTCATACTAAAGAATGAGTGGGTTAAATTACTAACAAAATACAAGAAGAAGAGATAAAAAGATAAAGTCAATTTTAAGTTAATATAGATATGATAAAAATATTTTTGTGTCTGCCTGCCAGAACAGACCCAGGAACTATATGAACACAATTACAAAACACTTTTCACAGAAATAAAGTCAGACATAAATAATTGGAAAAACATCACTTTCCCATAGGTATGCCAAGGTATATGATAAAAATAACAATTCTACCTAAATTAATTTACTTATTCACTGCCATACCAATCAAACTACCCAAAATTATTTTATAGAGCTAGAAAAAGTAACAAAATTCATCTGGAAGAATAAAAGGTACAGAATATTAAGGAAATTAATGAAAAGTAGTGCTAGGGAAGGTGGTCTTACCATACCAGATTTTAAAGTATATTTTAAAGCAGCAATCATCAAAACTACTTAGTATAGCCTAGGAAATATAGTGGTGGATAAGCAGAATGGATTAGGTAAACAAAACACAGTAGTAAATGACTATAATAATCTATTTTTTGATAAATCAGCTTCTGGAATAAAAACTATTTGACAAAACTGCTAGAAAAACTAGAAAATAGTGTGGCGGAAACTGGGCATAGACCAACATCTTATACCATATAACAAAATGAAGTCAAAATAAGTACATGATTTAGATATAAAGGCTGATAATATAAGCAAACTGGGAAAGTAAGGAATAGTTTATCTGTCAGATTTGTGAAGAATGAAGAAATTATGGCTAAACAAGAGATAGAACATTACTAAATGCAAAATGGATAATTTTAATTACATTAAACTGAAAAATTTTTTGTACAAAGTCAATGAAACCGAGATTAGGAGGGAAACAGAAAACTGGGAAGGAATTTTTTCACAACAATTGTCTCTGATTAAGGCTTCATTTCTAAAATACATAGAGAATTGAGTGCAATTTGTAAGAATACAAGTCCTTTCTCAATTGATAAATGGTCAAAGGATATGAAAAGGCAGTTTTCAGAGGAAAAAAATTAAAGATATTTATAAGCATATAAAAATGTTCTAAATCACTATTGATTATATACATGCAAATCAAAACAACTCTTAGTTACCACATCACACTTGTCAGATTGACTAACATGAAAAACAGGAAAACTTTAGATGCTGGAGAAGATGTGAGAAAATTGGAACGCTAATGTTCTGTTGGTGAATTTGTGAACTGATCCAAAAATTTAGAGAACAATTAGGAACTATGCCCAAAAGGCTATAAAAATGTACCTACCCTTTGACCCAGCAATACCACTTCGAGGGCTGTATCCCAAAGAGTTAAAAAAATGGGAAAAGGTCCCACATGTACAAAAATATTTATAGCATCTGGTTTTTTTTGGTGGCAAAAACTGGAAATTGAGGGGATGTCCATGAACTGAGGAATGGTTAAATAAGTTGTGGTATATGAATGTAAGGGAATATTATTGTGCCATAAGAAATGATGAACAAATAGACTTCAGAGAAACCTGGATGAATTATATGAACTGATGCTGAGTGAGGGGAGCAGACACAGGAAAACATTGTACATAGTAACAGCCAATGTGTGTGAGGACTTATTTTGATAGACTTCTCTCTTCTTAGCAAAGCAAGGATCTAAGAGAATTCCTAAAGACTCATAATGGGAAATGCTGTCCACATCCAGAGAAAGAACTACAGAGAATGAATTAAAAATTAGGTGAAATAATCAGCAATTTTTGCAAAGTTTTAGGGTATAAAATAAACCCATGTAAATCATTAGCATTTCAAATATTACCAACAAAGTCCAGCACCAAGAGCTAGAAAGAGATATTCCACTTAAAATAATTGAGACAATATGCAATACTTGGGAGTCTACCTGCCAAACCCAGGAATTATTATGAACCCAATCAAAACACTTTTCGCACAAATAAAGTTAAATCTAAACAATTGGAAACATATTGTTTGACCATGTGTTGATTTAGCCAATACAATAAAAATGACAATTCTGTATAATCTAAGTTACTTATTCAGTGCTGTACAAATGAAATTACCAAAAACAATGTTTAATAAAGCTAGAAAAAAATAACAAAATTTATGCAGAAGAGCAAAAGGTTAAGAATGTCATGGGAAGTAATCTAAAAATTATTAAAAAATGGTGGCTTAGCCTTACCATATCTCATAATGTATTATAAAGCAGTAATTATTTAAAAAATCTGGCATTGGTTAAGAAATAGAGTGGATGATCAGTGGAATAGATTAAGCACACAATACAGAGTAGTAAATGACCACAACACTCCAGTGTTCAATAAATCCAAAGTTCCAAGTTTTGGGGACAAGAATTCACTATGTGATTAAAGAAAAAAATACTTCTAGAACTACTGGATAACTGTAAACTAGAAATTAAGTATAGATCTACATATCTCACTGTAGTGATTAAATATAAAGTGTGATATTTTGGACAACTTGGGGAATCATGGAATAGTTTACCTATGAGATCTACAGACAATGGATGAAAACAAGATATAGAGAGCACTATAGGCTTTAAAATTATAATATTTAGTGGAAAAGGGTTTAAACAAACAAAATCAATGCAGCTAAGACTAGAAGAAAAGCAGAAAGTCAGGGGAATTTTTTTTTACAACAATTATCTCATAAAGGCCTCAATTTTCAAATATAGGAAAAACAGAGTCAAATTTTTTTAAGAATTCAAGTCATTCCCAATTGATAAATTGTCAAAGGCCATGAACAGTTAATTTTCAGAAGAAATCAAATATGTCTGTATTTAAGTGAAAATATGCTCCAAAATCACTATTAATTAGAGAAATGCACATTAAAACAGTTCTGAGGTACTACTTCATATCTGTCAGATTGTCTAATGTTAAAGCAAAAAAAAAAACTTACAAATATTGGAGGTGAGAGGAAAAATTAAAACACTAATGCACTGTTGGTGGAATTGTGAGCCTATCTAACAATTCTGGATAATAATTTATGCAGCTATGTCAAGAGGATTATACAATTGTGCATACTGCTAGACCCAACAATGCCACAACTAGGTCTCCATCCCAAAGGTACCATCAAAAAAGGGAAAAGACCTATTTGTACAAAATATTTAAAGCAGTTATTTTTTAGTATCTAAGAATTGGAAATTGAGGGGATACCAATCAATTGGGAAATGAGTAAACAAGTTGTTATATATGATTGTGATGGATTACTATTGTGCTATAAGAAATGATGAGCATTATGATTTCAAAAGAACTTGGAAAATCTTACATGAACTGATGCAGAGCGAAGTGAGCAGAACCAGGAGAAAATTGTACACAACAATATTATAAAATTATCTACTGCAAATGACAGTTTTTCTCAGATGTTGTTAGTGTTTATTCATTTTTTTAATAAACGACCAATGACATCACAAGCATGATGTCCTGACATGTGCATGAATTGGATTTAAATCAGGTAGAACTGCACAAAGTGGTCAGCCTTGCTCTCTTCTCCAGAGTCAACAGAGTCCAGTGTCAAGACAAGGGTGAGGGCAACTGGTGATAGCCTAGGATGTAATGAGTGATTTTGTTCTTTCTAAATTAAGATATTTCTTTCTAAATTAAGATATTTTCCCCGTCTCAGTCTTTCTAAGGCCATACCTACTCAATAATTAAGGGTTAGTTAAGAATTGAGACCAAAGATGAACCAATTTACCATCCCAAACATATGAATTTGGGAGAGGTAGGTTTTTGTCAGTAGTACAACGATCCAAGGCAATTCAAAACAACACATGATGAAAAATATTGTCCATTTCGAGAGAAAGAACTGTTGGAATCTGAAAGAAGATCAAATCACCGAATTTTTCATTATTCAATGATTGTGTGTTTTTAACATAACCAATATAGAAATATGTTTTGAATGATTATACATGTATAGCCTATATAAAATCACTTGGCTTCTCAGTTAGGGTTGAGGGGAGAGATGGAAGGAGAGAATTTGAAACTCAAATTATTTTTCAAAATGTTGAAAAATTAACATGAAATTATGAAAATAAAATATTAATAAATTTTACATTTATATTTTAATCGTATATTATCTTCTTCACTTATATATCAAAACATCTTTGAACATTTGTTGGTGTTTTTGAGTTCCAAAATCTCTCTCCATACCTCACTCCTCATTCCCCACTCTGAGATGATAAACAGTTCAATATAGGATATATATTGCATCATGGAAAACATTTCTTTTTTTTATCAAATGCTTTATTAAATTCTAGTTTACATCATTCATTTCCACAAGATTTTGAGTTACAAATTTTCTCCCTGTTTTGCCCCCTACCCCAAAATAGCGATCACACTGGATATCCCCTCCTCCAATCTGCTCTCTCCCATATCTTCTCCCATACCCGACATTCCAGTAGAGTGGATCTCTTTGCCCCAGTGCCTGTATATATTATTTCCCAGTTACATGTAAAATAATATTAATAATAATAATAATTAAATATATATACACATATTTGAACATTTGATTTTAAAGCTTTAAATTCAAGATTCATTCCCTTCCTCCCTTGTCACCCACCCTTATTGGGAAGATAAGTAATTCAGTATAGGTTGTAAATGTGTAGCTATGCAAAATATTTCCATAGTGGATATAGTATAAAAGACTGATTATATTTTCCTCCCTCCTATCCCACCCACAACTTCTTCTATTTTCTACATTGATTCTATCCCTTTTCAAAAGTGGGTGCCTCAAACTTCCCTCTCCCCAGCCTGCCCTTCCTTTCATCATCCCCCCTTTCATCCCCTTCCCCCCTACTCTCCTGTAGGGTGAGGTACCCTATTTAGTGTGTATGTCATTCCATCCCTAAGCCAAATTCAATGAGAATTAGATCGACCCATTCCTTTTTGACTTCCTCTTCTTCCTCTCCATAGTGACCATTTTACCTTGCCTCTTCTATATGAGATAGTTTACCCCTTTCTCTCTCTCTCTATCTCCTCTCATTATATTCCTCTCTCACCTCTTAATTCCACTTTTTAAGTATCACCCATTATTACTGAATTGGTCCTGTGCCATCTATCTATGTACACCTGTACACATACATACACATATTCATATATACATATATATTCATATGCACAGATACCCTCCCATATAGACATATACATGTATGCATACATGTATACACACACACACATATATATATATACACATAATTACATAATTACACACAGACACACACACATAAATAAATAAATAAATGCACACACATATACATCTCTATTCCCTTCAACTATTCTCATACTGAGAAAAGTTTCATCAGTTACAATTATCATTTTTCCGTGTAAGGATGTAAATAGTTCAACATAGATAAGATCCTTATGATTTCTTATCCCTGTTTACCTACTCATGCTTCTCTTGCTTCTTGTATCTGAATGTCAAATTTTCTATTCAACTCTGTTTTTTTCATCAAGAATGCTTGAAAATCCTCTATTCCACTGAATGACCATATTTTCCCCTGAAACATGATACTCAGTTTTGCTGGGTAGGTGATTCTTGTTTTTAATCCCAGCTCTTTTGACTTCCAAGCCCTTTGATCCCTCACAGTGGAAGCTGCCAGATCCTCTATCATACTGATTGTTTTCCAACAGTATTTAAATAGTTTCTTCCTGGCTGCTTGTAATATTTTCTCCTTGAACTGGGAAATCTAGAACCTGGCTATAATATTCCTAGGAGTTTTCCTTTTGGGATCATTTTCAGGAGTTGATCAGTGGATTCTTTCCACCTCTCTTTTGCCTTCTGGTTCTAAAACATCAGGGCAATTTTCCTTGACAATTTCTTGAAGGACGATTTCTAGGTTCTTTTTTTGATCATGGCTTTCAGGTAGCCCAATAATTTTTAAATTACCTCTCCTGGACATATTTTCAAGGCCAGTGGTTTTCCAAATGAGGTATTTCACATTGCTTTCTATATATTTTTTTTTCATTTGTTTGAGTCTGTTTAATAGTATCTTGATATCTCATAATGTCACTAGCTTCAATTCTCTCCAATCTAATTCTGAAGCAATCCTTCTCTTCGCTGAAATTTTGAGATTCTTTTTCCATCTGGAAAATTCCACTTTTTAAGGTATTCTTTTACTCATTGCATTTTTGATCCTCTTTGCCATTTGAGTTAGGCTTCTTTTTAAGGTGCTATTTTCTTGAATCAGGTTGTTGCCTCTCATTTCAAAATTTTCTTGCTTTATTCTAATTTCTCTTCCTAATTTTTCCTCCACTTCTCTTTTTTGGTTTTCAAAATCCTTCTTAAGGTCCTCTGTGGCCTATAACCAGATCTTATTTTTATTGGAGGCTTTTAGTGCATGAATTCTGACTTCCCTGACTTCTTCCTTTTCCATGTTTTGATCCTTTTGTTCCCAAACCAGCAGTCTAAAGTTGGCTTGCTCTGTTTGCTTTGCTTCCTTTGCTTGCTCACGTTCCCATTCAATTATTTGACTTTTGGGCATTTTGCCACAGTTGGACTGTGCCACCAGACAGCGTAGCTTTGTCCCAAATGCTAGGGTTTTCTCAGCTGCCAACGCTTTTTGTTGGGTGCCCTCTTTGAAGCTTCCACATGCTCTGGCAAGGTGTTCGCACACCCCAGGACCTCCACCCGACATCGCAACCCAGATCCTTGCATGTTAAAGCAAGAGCCAGTACCCTGCAGAATGGTTGGCCTCCTACAATATGCACCAGGAGCAGAAGCTGCCACGTCGTAGCGGCTGCATGGCTGGCCATAGTGCCTCAGTGGCTTCTCACCCCAGCAGCAAAGGCCAACCAAACTCCCGAACTTCTGGATCCCAAATGTCTTACTTCACTTCCCTCTCACTTTGTCCTTAGCATCTATGTGTTGATATTTTTGGAAAATGCCACAGCTGCTGGCAATCTGAAATCCTTCCAGCAGGTGGCTTGTCAGGCCTGCTCTGAGGCTAAAACCTCTGGTTCCAGCTGGTCTAGGGTTGGCTGCCAGCATGCTGTACTGTCTGCTTCCTGTTGGCTTGCTGGGCTGTCTTCAGCAGGAGGTTAGCTTCTCTGTGTCATTTTGTGGGTTCTATAGCTGCAAAGTTTGTTCAGAGTCACTTTTTACATGATTTGGAGGAGGTGGGAGACAGAGCACCTTGGAAGTCCTGTTTCTGTTCTGCCATATTGACTCTGCCCCCAGAAAACATTTCTGTGTTAGTCATTTTATGCAAGAAAACTGGAGCAAAACAAGCAAAAAAAAAGACAAGGAAAAGAAAAAAAAGGGAGGAAAAAAGAAATAAAATGAAAAAAAACAACAATATGTTTAGCCTGTATTCACACATTATCAGTATTTTCTCTGGAGGTAGATAACCTGCTTCAACATGGGTCCTTTGGGGTTGTCTTAGATTGTTGTATTTCTGGGAATAGCTAAGTCCTTCACAATCCTTTATCCTAAAATATTGTCATTACTATACAATGTGCTTCTGGCTGTGCTCACTTCACTTTGCATCCATTCATGGAACTCTTTCCAGGTTTTTCTGATTTCATTCTGTTTGCTATTTCTTATAGCACGATAATATTCTCTTACAATCATACCACATAATCAGATATTCCTCAATTGGTTTGTCTCCCCTCAGTTTTCAATTCATAGCCACCAAAAAGAGAATGTTTATTGAAAAGAATTGAATTTTGCATTGTTCCTGGAACTTGTTCCGGGTCCAAGTCACTTAATCACTACTAGAGTTTCTCTTCCCATAGGTAGAGAGGAAATAAGGGTTTCTTCCACATTTTCCACTGATATATTCATGCAGAAGACATGAAATAGTATTTATAAAAGTGTCTGGTAAACTGAGAAGTGCTCTAAAGAGATGGGTGCCCCTGTTGTGGTAGGTTACTAATGCAAAACTTTCTTCTTTGTCCAAAAGGTTGTGGAAAAGAATAAAAGGAAAGAGAAAATTGGTCCTTTCATCTTTAATATTTTTATCCAACACTTCTTCCTCACCCTTGTCTTTCTGACCCCCATTATTGCTTTGCCCTTATCCATGAATCCAACAATCAAAGACAGTATTCATATGAGTACGAAATATGGGGAGATGCATACTTGGATCTGCACTCTTTTCCTAATGGTTATGAGGCTAGTGCAGCAAGGAGAACAAGTCAGTCTCACAGTCTCTCTATCAACATGTCTGAATTCCATTATCTTGAGAACTTTTGGATACGTACAAGGACCATGAACATGAGCCAGCACAGTGCTTCCTAGGCTCTTCCTACGGACCAATTGGCGAGAATTTGGGATAATTCAAGTGTTTGTATACATGAGTCAACTGGTGTCTCAGGATTCTTCCGACTGGAATTTTTGTGCAAACCCATCACCACCATATTCTGGGAACCACACTCAGAATAGGAACTGAAGGATCATCTGCAGTAACTAGGGATATTTTCCTTGGGAAAAAATGGTGAGGAAATGACAGTTGTCTTCAATTCAATTCAAGATAGAGTCAATCTCTAAAACACGCCAAGGTCTTTGCTACACTCTGGGAATAGAAAGGGCAAAATGAAGTATTCCATGCCATCAAAGTATATAATCTATTGAGGGAAATCTGGACATAAACAGATAAGTAACTATAACATATACACAAGAAACAATAACAAAATTCAGGGTGTGGGGACATATTAGCAATTGGAGAAGTTGGTGGATGTTTAGATTCAAGGATAAAACAGCTGACACAGGGTAGAGAAATTATATTTACTCTGCTTAGCCCCCAAGGGAGCAAAAGGAGGGATAAGGGATAGAAATACTAAATAGACAATTACAGGTAGCTCAGTGGATAGAGCTCTACACCTGGAGGCAGGAAGGCTTAACTTCCTGACTTCAAATTTGACCTCAGACACTAGCAGTGTGATCCTGAACAAGTCATTTAACCCTATTTGCCTCAGTTTCCTCATCTATAAAATGAACTATAGAAGGACCACTCTAATATTTTTTAAAAGAAAACCCCAAATGATGTCATGACAAGTTGGAGAGTACTGAAAAACAGCTGAATAACAGTATCAAAGACAAAGCTTTCTGATATATTTATAGTTTGCTGTCCCTTTAAGAGCTTTTATTTATATGAAACAGTTTAGTGATGGAAAGGGAAGGAAAAATAGTTCTGTGTAAATGAAAATATTTACATTGTCAACATAAATATATTACTTTTATAATAGATGATCTTTTAAATAAAAAAGCTATAAGTGATGATGAGTAGAAATACATCTTTCTGATGGAAATTGCGAAATTCTGCACAGAAAAAATGAATTGTAGTATAAAAATGCAGATAAAATTCCTTTCTGAATATTACAGAATTCTTCTAAATTTTTTCATGAAGAATTTGACACTTTCAAGGACGTAAAGACAAATATATTTTATTTATTAAAAGACATGGAGAAATGCGCTTAAATAATCAGTATCAAAGACACCAAAAAAAAAATAACTTATCTTAAAACACTAGGGTATCTACACTTTCATGTACAATTATGTTATAATTCAAGATAATTTTAAAAATATTTATTCACCTTTAGCTTACAACATTCAGTTCCACCATCCCTTAAATTTCAAATTTTCTCCCCCTCTTTCTCCTCTGCCCTCCCCACCATGGTGGTATGCAATCCAAAATAGGATGTACAGATACCTTCACATTAAACATTAGTCAGGTTGTAAATAAGGATTATGACCAATGGAGGGAACAATGAGAAAGGAGAAAGAAAACCAAACAAAACAGAAAGAAAGAGCAAGTACTTTGCCTCAGTCTGTATTCAGACTCTGTATTACTTTCTCTAGATGTAGATATCCCTTTCCATCATGACTACTTTGCAGTTCTATACCAGTGTATTAAAATTAGTTGTTGCACATATGATGTGACTCTAATTTTGTACAAAGTTCTCCTGGTTTTGCTCTCTTCACTCAGCATCAATTTCTATATGTCTCTCCAGGTTATTGTGAAGTCCATCTACTCATCATTTCTTGTAGCTCAATAGTATTCCATTACATTCATATACCACAACCTGTTTAGCCATTCCCTGATTGATGGCACCCCCTTCATTTCCAATTCCACCACAAAAAGAGCTGCTATAAGTATTTTTGGACATATGGTTCCTTTTCCCTCTTCTATGATCTCTTTAGGATACAGCCCTAGAAGAGGCATCTCTGGATCAAATTATATGCCCTTTGGGCATAGTTCCAGATTATTCTCCAGAATGGTTGGATCAGTCCACAACTCCACCAACAATGCATTAGTGTTCCAATTTTTTGAGATCCTCTCCAGCATTTATCATTCTTCTGTTTTGTCATCTTAGCTAATGACAGGTGAGATGTGTTACCTCAGAGTTATTTTGATTTACATTTCTCTAATCAATAGTGATTTAGAGCATTTTTTTCATATGCTTATGGATATATTTAACATATTCCTCAGAAAACTACCTATTCATATCCTTTGACTATTTATCTATTGGGGAATAACTTGAATTCTTATATATTTTTCTCAGTCCTCTGCATATTTTAGAAATGAGACCTTAAGGGGTGGGGTCAAGATGGCAGAGTACACACAGGACTTTTGTGAGGTGCTGGCTTCCACCTTCTCCAACACATGGAAAAAATGACTCTAAAACAAAATTTGGAGCTACAGAACCCACAAAATGACACAGAGAAGCTAACCTCCTGTGGAAGACAGCCCGACAGGCCAGCAAGATATGGCCAGCTCAGCTGTATAAGAGCTGAGCCAAGCCCCAAATGAGCCAGAGATTTTAGCCTCAAGGTAGGCCTAACCAGCCATCTGCTGTAGGGAAGCTGTGGCACTTTCCAGAACTATCAACAAATAGATGCTAAGGACAAAGTGAGAGGTCAGTGCAGTGTAGACTTTGGGATCCATTAGTTAGGGAGTGTGGATGGCATTTGCCCCTGGGGTGAGAAGAAGCTAAGGTGCAGCAACTGTGCAGCCATGAAGATGTGGCAGCTTCAGCTGCTGGCTTCAGCAGTGGGACTAAGAATCCAGTCTGAGCGGTAAATGCTCTTGCTTTAACTTGGTTGGATCTGGATTGCGGTCTAGGGTGGAGGTCTTGAGGTGTGTGACCAGCTTGCCAGAATATGTGGAGGCTTCAGAGAGGGCAACCAACTAATAGCTCCAGCAGCTGAGAAAACCCCAGCAACTGGGGCAAAGCTCCCCCCTCTGTTAGCAGAGTCCTACTGTGGCAAAAATATCAATAGTCAAGAAATTGAGTGGCAACATGAGCAAGTAAAATAAGCAAAGCAAGCAGAGCAATCCAAAGTTACACTCCTATTTTGTGGACGAGAAGGATCAAAGCATGGAAGAGGAGGAAGTTAGGGAAGTCAGAACTCCTTCACCAAAATCTTCCAAGAAAAATACAAGCTCGTTACAGGCTATAGAGGACCTTAAGAAAGACTTTGAAAACCAAATAAGAGAAATGGAGGAAAAAATGGGAAGAGAAATGAAAATGATGCAAGAAAATTGTGAAATGACAGTCAACAGCCTAAATGAAGAAAATAACACCTTAAAAATAGCCTAACCAAAATGGCAAAAGAGGCTCAAACAGGGAATGAGTAGAAGAATGGCTTAAAAAGTGGAATTTGCCAGATGGAAAAAGAATCTCAAAAGCTCACTGAAAAGAATAATTCCTTCAGAATTAGATTGGAGCAAATGGAAGCTAGTGACTTTATGAGATATCAAGATACTATTAAACAGACTCAAACAAATGAAAAAAAAAAATAGAAGGCAATGTGAAATGTCTCATTGGGAAAACCACTCACCTGGGAAATAGATCCAGGAGAGACAATTTAAAAATTATTGGACTACCTGAAAGCCATGATCAAAAAAAGAACCTAGAAATAATCCATCAAGAAATTCTCATGTAATATTGCCCTGATGTTTTAGAAACAGAGGGCAAAATAGAGGTGTAAAGAATCCACTGATCACCTGCTGAAATTTATCCCAAAAAGAAAACTCCTAGTAATATTATAGCCAGCTTCCAGAGTGCCCAGATCAAGGAGAAAATATTACAAGCAGCCAGGAAGAAACAATTTGAATACTGTCAAAACACAATCAGTATAACACAGGATTAGGGCAGCTAGGTGGCACAGTGAGTAGAGCACCTTTTCTGGAGTCAGGAGGACCTGAGTTCAAATCCATCTTCAGATACTTAAAACAAAAACTAGCCATGTGCTCTTGGACAAGTTACTTAACCCCAATGTCTTCCAGAAAGAAAAAAAAAGATAACACAACATCTGGCACCTTCTACACTAAGGGAATGAATGTCTTGAAATATGATATTCTGGTGCTCAAAGGAGCTGGAATTAAAACCAAGAATCACCTACCAAGCAAAACTGAGTATCATGTTTCAGGGGAAAATATGGTCATTCAGTGGAATAGAGGACTTTCAAGCATTCTTGGTGAAAAAAAAATAGAGTTGAATAGAATATTTGACATTCAGACAAGAAGCAAGAGAAGCATGAGAAGGCAAACAGGGAAAAGAAATCATAAGGAACTTATCAAAGTTGAACTATTTACATCTTACATGGAAAACCAATAAGTGTAACTGATGAAACTTTCCTCAGTATGAGAATAGTTGAAGGGAATAGAAATGTGTGTACACACACACACACACACACACACACACATATATATACATACATATATGTCTATATGTGAGGGTATATGGGCATATGAATACATATGTGAGTGTCTGTTTATATGTGTACAGATATACATAGACAGAGGACACAAGGTCAATTGAATAGGAATGGATGATACTTAAAAGGTGAAATTAAGAAGTGAGAGAGAATAATAAAGAGAGGAGATGGGGAGAGAGAGAATGGGGTAAACTATCTCATATAAAAGGGGCAAGGGAAAATGGTTACAATGGAGAGGAAGAACAGGAAGGCAAAAGGGAATTGGTCAACCTTTTTCTCATTGAATTTGGCTTAGGGAGGGAATGACAAGCACACTAAATAGGAGAGTAGGAGGGAAAGGGGATGAGAGGGGGATGATGGGAGGGAAGACAGGCTGGGGAGAAGGGAATTTGGAAGCGCCCACTTTTGAAAAGAGATAGGATCAAAATGGAGAATTGAACAGGTGGGAGGTGGGATAGGAGGGAGGGAAATATAGTCAGTCTTTTACACTATATCTACTATTGAAATCTTTTGCATAGCTACACATGTACAACCTATATTGAATTGCTTATCTTTCCCATAAGGGTGGGTGACAAGGGAGGAAGGGAATGAATCTGGAATTCAAATTCTTAAAATCAAATGTTTAAAATATATTACAATATTCTTTTTCATGTAACTTGGAAATAAGATATGCATGCACTGGGGTATAGAGATCCACCGTGCCCTATGGGAAAGTCAGAGGTGTATGGGGTAAGATGTGGGAGAGAGCAGATGGAAGGAGGGGATATCCAATGGGATTTCTATTTTGGGGTGATGGGTAGGGGAAAAATGGGAACAAAATTTGTAACTCAATCTCTTGCACAAATAAATGATGTAAACTAAAATTCAATAAAGAATTTCATAAAGGAAAAAAAGAAAAGAAAAAAATAATTAAAAAAGAAATGAGGCCTTTATCAGAGATACTAGTTAAAAATATTCTTTCCCTATTTTCCACTTCCCTTCTAATCTTTGTCTAATTGGCTTTATATGTACAAAACCTTTTCAATTTAATGTCATAAAATATTGTCCATTTTTCATTTCATAATACACTCTAACTCTAGTTTGGTCATAAAATTTTGCCATGTACATAAATCTGACAGGTAAACTATTCCTTCCTCTCCCAGATTATTTAAAATATCAGCCCTTATATGTAGATTATGTACCTATTTAGCCTTTATTTTGGTATATGGTATAAGATATTTTTCAATGCACAGGTTCTGCCATGTTATTTTCCAGTTTGGTAGCAGTTATTTTAATTCAAGACAATTTTTAAAAAGTGAATCAAGGTGTGGCTTATAAAAACTACTATTTAGATAATGGTTTTATATTGTTCCAATTAAATATAATGATTTTAACATTCTTTAAAAAAAACAGGGTTCCAAATCCTCTCCTTCCTTTCCCTCCCACATCCTTGAGAAGGTAAGTATTTTAATATGGATTATTATTGTGCAGTCATGAAAAACAAATTTCCCTATATCAGCCATGAAGAAAACATAAACTAAAACTAACAAAAACAACAAGCCAAATGAAGTTTGAAATAAAGTGTGATTCAGTCTGCATTCAGAAGGTATCAGTTCTTTGTCTGGATGTGGTCCATCATAGGTCCTTAAGCATTAGCTTTGATTATTGTATTTCTGGGAATAACTAAGTCATTCACAATTGATTGCTATACAATATTGCAGTTTTATATACAATATTGTCCTGATTCTGCTTAGTTCACTCTATATCAGTTAGAGAAGCCTTTGCAGTTTTTGCTGAGAACATCCTGCTCATCCTTTCTTATTACACTATTAAGAGTATTCCAGAATAACATATACACTCAATTGAGTATCTTACCCTACATGAAAATAAGGGGAAAGAGGATAAGAGGGTGGTTTGATAGGGGAGGAGTCAAGATGATAGAGAAGAAAGAGCACCTCCATACAACTCCAGCTCACACCACCTCCAATCCATGTAAAAGGGGACTCTGAACAAACTTTGGAGCTACAGAACTCACAAAATGACACAGCGAAGCTAACCTTCTGCTGACATCAGCCCAGGCTGGCAGGAATTGGCCAGCACAGCACTCTGGGAGCTGACTCAGGCCCATGCCAAGGTTTTAGGCCCAGGGAGGGCCGGACCAGCATCCGGATGGAGGGACTCCAGATCACCAGCAGCTTGGGTGGTCCAGAATTATCAACACATAGATGCTAAGGACAAAGTGAGAGGTCAGTGCAGTGTGGATTTGGGACCCAATAGTTGGGAGTGCATTGCCTTTTGCCACTTGGGCAAGAAGCCACTGAGGGCTGCAGCACAGCCATTGCCAAATGGCAGCTTCAGCTCTTGGCCTGCATACTCTAGGTAGACCAAGTGACCAGTCTGAGGGGTGATCGCTCTTGCTTTAAACTGCTTAGATATGGATTGCTGTCTAGGGTGGAGATCGTGGGGTGTGTGAACAGCTTGACAGAGAGTGTGGAAGCTTCAGAGAGGGCACCCAAATAATACCTCTGGCAGCTGAGAAAATCCCAGCATTTGGTATGAAGCTCCTCTGTCTGGTAGCAGAGTCCTATTGTGGCAAAAAGTGCAAAAGTCAAGTAATTGTGTGGCAACATGACCAGGCAAAGGAAGCAAAGCAAACAGAAGAATCCAACATTAGACTCCTATTCTGGGGAAAAAAAGGTTCCAAGCATGGAACAGGAGGAAGACAGTGAAGTCAGAACTCCTGCACCAAAAGCTTCAAAGGAAAATACAAGCTTGTTACAGGCCACAGAGAACTTTAAGAGGCAGTTAAGAGAAGTGGAAGAAAAATTGGAAAAAGAAATGAGAACAATGCAAGAAAATTATGAAATGAGAGTCAACAGCCTGACTGAGGAAAATAACACCTTAAAAATAGACTAACTCAAATGGCAAAAGAGGCTCACAAAGGCAATGAGGAGAAGAATGCCTTTAAATGCCAAATTTGCCCAATGGAAAAAGAATCTCAAATGCTCACTGAAGAGAGTCATTCCCTCAGATTTGGATTGAAGGAAATGGAAGCTAATTACTTTATGACAAATCAATATTCTATTAAACAGATCGAAACAAATGAAAGAATAGAAGGCAATGTGAAATATCTCATTGGAAAAAACCCTTACCTGGAAAATAGATCCAGGAGAGATAATTTACAAATTATTGAACTACCTGAAAGCCATGATCAAAAATAGAACCTAGATGTCATTATTCAATAAATTCTCAGCTGATTTTAAAAGCAGAGGGTAAAATAGAGGTTGCTTCTTGTATCTGAATGTCAAAATTTAAAACCAGGGGGAAAATAGAGGTTGAAAGAATCCACCATTCACTGCTTGAAAAAGATCCGATAAAGGAAACTCCTGGGAATATTATAGCCAGGTTCAAGGCTTCCCAGATCAAGGAGAAAATATTACAAGCAGCCAGGAGGAAATGATTTCAATATTATGGAAATAAAGTCAGGATAACTCAGGATCTGGCAGCTTCTACACTGAGGGATTGAAGGGCTTGGAATATGGTATTCCAGAGGGCAAAGAAGCTGGGATTAAAACCAAGAACCACCTACCAAGAAAAACTGAGCATCATGTTTCAGGGGAAAATATGGTCATTCAGTGGAATAAAGGACTTTCAAGCATTCTTGCTGAAAAAAAACCAGAGTTGAATAGAAAATTTAACATTCAGATACAAGAAGCAAGGGAAGCATGAGAAGGTAAACAGGGAAAAGAAATTATGAGGAAGTTATCAAAGTTGCACTATTAACATTCTTACATGGAAAAACTATAATTGTAATTGATGAAACTTTTCTCAATATATGTATATATATATGTCTATATTAGAGGGTATATGGGTATAAGAATACATATGTGAATATGTCTATATATGTTTACAGGTATACATAGACAGAGGGCACAGGACCAATTTAACAGGAAGGGATGATATTTAAAAGGTTAAATTAAGAAGTGATAGAGGAATATAATAAGAGGAGATGGGGAGAGACAGAATGGAGTAAACTATTTCATATAGAAGAAGCAAGGGAAAATGTTTAAAATGGAGGGGAAGAATAGGAAGGCAAAATGGAATGGATCAACCTTATTCTCATTGAATTTGGCTCGGGAAGGCAATGAAATACACACTAAATTGGGTATCTCAACCTACAGGAGAGTAGGGGGGAAGGGAATGAGAGAGGGAATGATGGAAGGGAGGGCAGGCTTGGGGAAGAAGGAAGTTGGAAGCACCAACTTTTGAAAAGGGACAGGATCAAAGTACAGAATATAACAAGTGGGAGTTGGGATAGGAGGGAGGGAGGGAAATATAGTCAGTCTTTTGCAATATATCTACTATGTTAATATTTTGCCTTAGCTACATATATGCTACGTATACTGAACTGCTTACCTTCCTCGTAAGGGTGGGCAGCAAGGGAGGAAGGGAATATATCTGGAATTCAAAGTTTTACAATCAAATGTTTATGTATATACTATTAATACCATTTTAGACGGTACTGGGAAATAAGATATACAGACACTGGGGCATAGAGATCCCCCATTCCCTACTGGAAATGTCTAAGGGGTATGGGAGAAGATATGTGAGAGAGCAGGTTGGAGGAAGTAAAATCCTGTGGGACTGCCATTTTGGGGCAGTGGGTAAGGGAAAAATGGGGAGAAAAATTGTAACTCAAAATCTGGTGGAATTGAATGATGTAAATGAGAAGTTAAAGAATTTGAAAAAAAGAAAAGAAAGAAAAAAAGGGGGGTTTGATAGAAGGGAAGGCAGTTTTGGGGAGTGTTAGAAGCAAACAGTTTTGAAAAGGGACAGGGTCAAAATGGACAATAAAATAAATAGGTGTAAAAGATAAAAAAAAGAATAAGTGGGGGGCAGGATAGGAAAGAGGGAAATATAGTTAGTCTTTCACAATAAAACAGTTATGGAAACATTTTGCATTAATGTACATCCTATATTGAACTGCTTATGTTTCCAGTAGGGATGGGTAAGGATGGAAGAAGGGAAAGAATCTGGTAATCAAATTTTTAAGAACAAATGTTAAAAAAAAATGTTTTTTTTTTACATGCATTTGGAAAGCAAGGTGTTCAGGCACTGGGGTATAGAAATCCATCTTGCCCTACTAGAAAGTTGGGTGGGGATGGGAGAGGATATAAGAGAGTAGCAGCAAGCACCCCAGCGTTCCTAGGGTGGCTGCCAAAACAGGTTCTTAGATCTGCTTTGCCAAAAGAAAGCAACTCAAAATGGGGTAAAAAGCTTACTTTAATCAATCAAACATATCATTTACCTTGTTCAGGGAAAAGTCAGCACCCCGATCTTTAGAGTACACAGACAGAAGTTACAAGAAAACAGAAAAAAACATATCAAGTAGACAGGCCTCCAAACTGTCCAACCATTACATCCATAACAAATCACAGTTACCAGAGAGGGAAGCATCAACATCTGGGTTTTTCAAAGCCGGAAGGCTCTCAACAACAGCTTCCCAGAGTCTCATATGGTCAAATCACATAACACTTCTCAAAGTGAGCCCCAAAGCAAAGCCTCCCATCAGGGCTTATATAGCCTTCTCCTGGCTCAGAGAATGTAACAACCTTCTTGACCCACTGCCCAATCCCAAAGTATCTCCTGAGAAACAAACCTCCAACCACAGGCTCCAGGGGCACTTAAGCCTAGGGGCAGGGAAGATCTTTAAATTTACATTCCTATAACAAAGAGAGACCAGACTAGGGGAAAGGGTATTCAATAAGGTTGCTATATTGGGGTGGGGGGGGCTAGGGGAAAGATGGGGGAAAAAATTTGTAACTCAAAATCTTGTGGAAATGAATATTGAAAACTAAAAAAGTAATTATATGTGTGTGTGTGTGTGTGTATAGAAAGAGAGGGAGAGAGAGAGAGAGAGAGAGAGAGAGAGAGAGAGAGAGA
>NW_027185872.1:8135080-8137442 GCF_028583685.1 Petaurus breviceps papuanus | reverse complement strand
GAGAGAGAGAGAGAGAGAGAGAGAGAGAGAGAGAGAGAGAATATTCCATCAATCATTTACCACTACTTGTTTAATCATTCTCCAATTTATGAGCATATCTTCAATTTCCATGTTTTTGCCAACATTAAAAAAAGATGCTATAAATATTTTGGTGTGTTTAAGTCCTTTGCTTTTTAAAAATATCTCTTTGCTATATAGATCTACCATGTTTCCCCGATAATAAGACACTGTCTTATTAATTTTTTTGGAAAGAAAAACACCAGAGGGCTTATTTTCAGGGGAGGGCTTATGTTGTCCTGCCTCAGCTCTCCTCCGCAGCACTGCTCTTAATGGCGCCAGCAAGCAAATCACTGGGGAAGAACAGGATGACGCGCTCACTGCTGCAGCTCTGATTGGATGCAGCTCGGAGTGTGGCGTGCGTTTCACGGGGGGGAGGGGAGACAGTGCATACAGAGGGTACCGTAATGTAGTGTGTAGAGCAGGGGATCACCTTCACTACAGTAGCAATCTCAATAGGGCTTAGTTTCGGGGGAGGGCTTATTTTAGAGGAATCTTACACAGTAAGGGGAGGGCTTATTTTTGGGATAGGTCTTATTATCAGGGAAATATGGTAGCAGTAGTACTCCTGAGTCAAAGGGTATGCACAGATTATAATCCTTTAGGCAAAGTTTCAAATTGTCTTTTATAAAGTTTATATCACTTCACAACTAAGGCAATAGTGTATTAGTGCCCTAATTTTCTCAGTTTTGTAGGGTGTTCAGGGAAAACTAGTAAAAAAGAAAAAAAAAACACTATATTCCATTTACCTAAACACAATAAAACTTTATGGATTCCCTCTTGAAGCAAATATTGGCATTTACTTTTCATTGTAAGGAGAAGAGATAGGATCTCAGAGTGATGAAAGTGATATGTGGCACAGAGTGCTGGATTGATCATAGACTTATCCTTCCCAAGTTAAATATTTTCATTCAACCAAAGTGGTAGCTTTTAGAGGACTACCAGAAGCCTTAAAGTCAATAGATTAGATCACTTTTCTCAGCAGGAACAGTTGATTACTAACTTGGAGGGAAAGCTCAACCAACACATAGCTGGCAACAAGGGAACAGAACAGTGGGCAACTTTCAGAGATTTGGCATACCCTGCTATATTTGGACATCTGTGTCAGAACACTCACAAACATTAAGACTGGTTTAATGTTAATAATGAGAAAATCCAAAGGTGCTAAATGAAAAATAAGGACTCCACAGGCTTTACCAGCAGGAAAGACCATCCATCTCAAAGAAAGCAACATTTATATCCATGAAAAATAAATTGCAGGCAAGGCTTAGAGAGGTGCAGAATTGTTGGCTCAGTAAGAAGGCAAGGGAATTTTTTTTTTTTACATTGAGAGTAAAAATCCAAAGTGTTTTTTTTTTCCAAATGCTTTAATAACTTCTGATTTACATCATACATTTCCGCCAGATTTTGAGTTACAAATTTTCTCCCCGTTTTTCCACTACCTACCACCCCAAAATAGCAGTCCCACAGGATATCCCTTCCTCCAATATGCTATCTCCCATATTTTCTCCCATATCCCTTTCAACTTTTCCCATGGATCTCAATGCCCCAGTGCGTGTATATCTTATTTCCCAATTACACACACACACACACACACATACACACACACACACACACACATATATATATATATATATATATATATATATATATATTTGTATATTTGATTTTTAAACTTTGAATTCCAGATTCATTCCCTTCCTCCCTTGTCACCCACCCTTAACGGGAAGATAAGGAGTTCAGTATAGGATGCACATGTGTGGCTAATGCAAAAAAATAACAAGTAGATATATTGTAAAAGAATGACTATATTTCCCTCCCTCCTATCCCACCTCCCACTTGTTCTATTCTCTACTTTGATCCTATCCCTTTGGAAAAGTGGGTGCTTCCAACTTCCCTCCCGCCAGCCTGCCCTCCCTTCAATCATCCCCCCTCTCGTCTCCTTCCCCCCCCCACTCTCTTGTAGGGTGAGATACCCTATTGTGTGTGTATTTCATTACCTCCTCAAGCCAAATTCAATAGTAATAAGGATGACCCATTTCCTTTTGACTTTCTATTCTTCCCCTCCATTGTAACCATTTCCCCTTGCTTCTTCTGTATAAGACAGTTTACTCTATTCCGTCTCTCCGGATCTCTTCTCATTATATTCCTCTCACCTCTTAATTTCACCTTTTAAGTATGATCCCTTCCTGTGAAATTGGTCCTGTGCCCTCTTTCTATGTATACCTGTAAACATATATACACCCATTCAAGTATGTATTCATATGCCCATATATCCATATATATATATATATATATATATATA
>NW_027185872.1:8114203-8135070 GCF_028583685.1 Petaurus breviceps papuanus | reverse complement strand
ATATATATATATTCCCTTCAACTAAAGAGAAAAATTTCATAAGTTACAATTATTGTTTTTCCATGTAGGAATTTTAATAGTTCAACTTTGATAAGTTCCTTATAGTTCCTTTTCCATGTTTACCTTCTTATGTTTCTTGTATCTGAATGTCAAATTTTCTATTCAACTCAGTTTTGCTGCGTAGGTGACTATTGGTTTTAATCCCAGCTCCTTTGATGTCTAGAATATCATATTACAAGCCCTTCAATCCCTCAGTGTAGAAGCTGCCAGATGCTGGGTTATCCTGATTGTGTTTCCACAATATTCAAATTGTTTCTTCCTGGCTGCTTGTAATATTCTCTCCTTATTCTGGGAATTCCAGAACCTGGCTATAATATTCCTAGGAGTTTTCTTTTGGGGATGTTTTTCAGGGGCTGATCGGTGGATTCTTACTTTGATCATGGCTTTCAGGTAGTCCAATAATTTTTAAATTATCTCTCCTGGATCTATTTTCCCGGTCAGTGGTTTTTCCCATGAGATATTTCCCATTGCCTTCTATTCTTTCATTTGTTTGGATCTATTTAAGAACATCTTGATTTCTCATAAAGTCATTAGCTTCCATTTGCTCCAATCTAAATCTGAAGCCATGATTCTCGTCATTGAGCTTTTGAGATTCTTTCTCCATCTGGCAAATTCGACTTTTTAAAGCTTTCTTCTCATTGCCTTTTTGAGCCTCTTTTGCCATTTGAGTCAGTCTGTTTTTTAAAGTGTTATTTTCCTCAGTCAGGCTGTTGACTCTCATTTCATAATTTTCTTCCATTGTTCTCACTTCTCTTCCCAATTTTTCCTCCACTTCTCTTATCTGCTTCTTAATGTCCTCTATGGCCTGTAACCAGCTCGTATTTTCCTTTGAAGCTTTTGGTTCTGAATTCACTGTCTTCTTCCTGTTCCATGCTTTCCTCCATTTTGTCCCCAAAATAGGAGTGTAATGTTGGAATCTTCTGTCTGCTTTGTTTCCTTTGCGTGGTCATGTTGCCCCTCAGTCACTTGACCCCTGGGCTTTTTGCCACAGTAAGACTCTGCCACCAGACTGGGGAGCTTTCTTCCCAAATGCTGGAGTTTTCTCAGTTTCTCGATCTATTAGATGGGTACCCTCTCTGAGGTCTCTACGGGCTCTGGCAAGCTGGACATACACCTCAGGACCTCCACCCTAGACTGTAATCCAGATCCAAGCAGGTTAAAGCAGGAATGATTACTCCTCAGACTGGTGCTATGTCCCCCTATGCTCTGCAGGCCATGAGCTGAATCTGCCACATGGTGCTGGCTGGCTGTGCCCGCACTCAGCCGCTTCTAGCCCTGGGGGCACAAGCCAAGTACTCCCACTTACTGGTCCCAAAGTCCAGACTGCACTGACCTCTCACTTTTTCCTTAGCATCTGTGTGTTGATAAATCAGGAAATGGCCACAGCTGCTGCTAATTGGGAGTCCCTGCCTGCAGCACCAACCTGCCCTGGGGCTAAAGCCTCAGTGTAGGGCTGGGCTCAGCTCTCAGAGCACTGTGCTGGCTGATTCCTGCAGGCCTGCCATGCTGTCCTCAGCGGGAGGTTAGCTTCTCTGTGTAATTTTGTGGGTGCTGCAGCTCCAAAGTTTGTTTAGAGTCCCCTTTTTACATGGATTGGGGAACGTGGAAGCTGGAGCTGAGGGAAGGTCATGCTTCTACTCCTCCACCGTGGCTCTGCCCCCCCAAAGTGTTTTTGATGATGCCTTGAAGGCTATTTATGTGCCAAAGATCCAAAGTGCATCTCAACTGTTCAGTGTTGCTGGAACCATATTGATTAGTGATAAGGACATGATGTCGGAGAAATGGGCTAGACACTTCAATAGTATTCTCAACAGATTTTCATCACCTAATGCTGAAGTCATTAAATACAGGGTGTCCCTAAAGTCTGGACACAGGAAATCTCATTAAGTATACAGATTTTTTTTTTTTTTTGCTTTTGGGAGGGCAGTTGGGGTTAAGCAACTTGCCCAAGGTCACATGGCTAGAAAGTGTTAAGTGTCTGAGGCCAGATTTGAAGTCAGATCCTCCTGACTCTAGGCCTGGTGCTCTATTCACTGTGCCACCTAGCCACCCCAAGTATCCACATTTCCAAGAAATGAAGTGAATGAAAATTTCCACAACTTTTTTTTTAGCATTAATGAGATTTAATAGGAAGACATAGGAGACACATAGGAATTATCATTTATTAATTAAATTAAATTAATATCATTAATATGGAAAAATAGCTCCCAATAGATAATGAAAGCTTTTATTCCATATGACATTATCATGGTTAAAATTCATGCAAATTAAATAAAACATTGCTGAAAATTTCATTCATTTCATTTCTTGAAAATATGCATAATTAGGGTTGAGCCAAGATGGTGAAGCAAAAACAGGACTTTTGCAGCTCTGGCTCCCACCTCCTCCAATACATTTTCAAAATGTCTCTAAAGAAACTTTACGGGGGTAGAGCCAAGGTGGCGGAGTAGAAGCACGACCTTCCTGAGGCACCAGCTTCCACCTTCCCCAATCCATGTAAAAAGGGGACTCTAAACAAACTTTGGAGCTGCAGAACCCACAAAATGACACAGAGAAGCTAATCTCCTGCTGAGGACAGGCTGGCAGACCAGTAGGAATCGGCCAGCGCAGTGCTCTGGGAGCAGAGCCCAGATCCATGCTGAGGCTTTAGCCCCAGGGTGGGCTTGACCAGATACAGGCCAGAAGGACTCCAGATCAGCAGCAGAGGTGGCAGTTTCCAGATTTATCAACACATAGATGCGAAGAACAAAGTGAGAGGCCAGTGCACTCTGGACTTTGGTACAAGTAAGTGGAAGTGAGTGGCTTTTAACCATGGGGTGAGAAGCTGCTGAGACACAGGCAAAGCCAGCCAGTGCCATGTGGCAGTTTCAGCTCCTGGCCTGCAGAGTATAGGGGGACCAAGCACCAGTCTGAGGGGTAATCACTCCTGCTTTAACCTGCTTCGATCTGGATTGCAGTCTAGGGTGGAGGTCCTGGGGTGTGTGTCCAGCTTGCCAGAGTGTGTGGAGACCACAGAGAGGGCAACCATCTAAGACATCCAGAAGCTGAGAAAACACCAGCATTTGGGACAAAAGCTCCCCTGTCTGGTGGCAGAGTTGTACTGTGGCAAAAAGCCCCAAAATCAAGTAAGTGAGTGGCAAAATGAGCAGGCAAAAGAAACAAAGCAGACAGACGATTCCAACAATACGCTCCTATTTTTGGGAAAAAAAGAGCAAAACATGGAACAGGAGAAAAACTGTGAAGTCAGAACTCCTGCACCAAAAGCTTCAAAGGAAAATACAAGCTGGTTAATGGCCATAGAAGACCTTAAGAAGGAGATAAGAGAAGTGGAGGAAAAACTGGGAAGAGAAATGGGAACAATGCAAGAAAATTATGAAATGAGAGTCAACAGCCTGACTGAGGAAAATAACACCATAAAAAACAGACTGACTCAAATGGCAAAGGAGGCTCAAAAAGGCAATGAGGAGAAGAATGCCTTAAAAAGTCGAATTTGCCAGATGGAAAAAGAATCTCAAAAGCTCAATGAGGAGAATCATTGCTTCAGAGTTAGACTTGAGCAAATGGAAGCTAATGACTTTATGAGAAATCAAGATGCTGTCAAACAGATCCGAAAAAATAAAAGAATAGAAGGCAATGTGAAATATCTCGTGGGAACAACCACTGACCAGTAAAATACATCCAGGAGAGATAATTTAATAATTATTGGACTACCTGAAAGCCATGATCAAAGTAAGAACCTAGAAATCATCCTCCAGGAAGTTCTCAAAGAAAATTGCCCTGATGTTTTAGTGCTAGAGGGCAAAATAGAGGTTGAAAGAATCCACCGATGACCTTCTAAAAAAGATCCCAAAAGGAAAACTCCAAGGAATTTGATAGCCATTTTCTGCAATTTCCAGATTAAGGAGAGAATATTACAAGCAGCCAGGAAGAAACAATTTGAATATTGTGGAAACACAATCAGGATAACCCAGGATCTGGCAGCTTCTACACTGAGGGATCAAAGGGCTTGGTATATGATATTCTGGAGGGCAAAGAGGTGTGATTAAAACCAAGAGTCACCTACCCAGCAAAACTTAGTAACATGTTTCAGGGGAAAATATGGTCATTCAGTGGAATAGAGGACTTTCAATCATTCTTGCTGAAAACACCAGAGTTGAATAGAAAATTTGACATTCAAATACAAGAAGCAAGAGAAGCATGAGAAGGTAAACAGGGAAAAGAAATCATAAGGAACTTAGCAAAGTTGAACTATTAATATTCCTACATGGAAAAACAATTATTGTAATGTATGAAACTTTTCTCAGTAGTTGAAGGGATTAGAAATATATATACATATATATATATGTATATATATATATATTTACATATATGTCTATATATAAGGGTATATGGACATATGAATACATATGTGAATATGTGTAGATATTTTTACAGTTATACATAGATAGAGAGCACAGGACCAATTTCCCAGGAAGGGATGATACTTAAAAGGTGAAATTAAGAGGTGAGAAGATGTAATGAGAAGAGATCAGAAGAGCCAGATTGGGGGTAAACAATCTCATACAGAAGAGGCAAGGGAAAATGGTTACAATGGAGGGGAAGAATAGGAAAGCAAAAGGGAATGGGTCAACCTTATTCCCATTGAATCTGGCTTGAGGAGGGA
Source organism: Petaurus breviceps papuanus (assembly GCF_028583685.1). Lineage (NCBI taxonomy): Eukaryota > Metazoa > Chordata > Mammalia > Diprotodontia > Petauridae > Petaurus > Petaurus breviceps. The sequence goes on along the minus strand of NW_027185872.1, from coordinate 8,130,347 downwards.
GTGAAATAAACACTCAATAGGGTATCTCACCTTCCAGAAGAATAGATGGGGAAGGTGATGAGAGGGGGGATGATGGAAGGGAGAGCAGGCTGGGGGGTGAGGGAAGTTGGAAGCACCCACTTTTGTAAAGGAATGGGATCAAAGTAGAGAGTAGAACAAGTGGGAAGTGGAATAGGAGGGAGGGAAATATAGTCACTCTTTTACAATATATCTACTATGTTATTATTTTGCATTAGCCACACATGTATACCCTATACTGAACTGCTTATCTTCCCAGTAAGGGTGGGTGACAAGGAAGGAAGAAAAAAATATAAAGAAGAAACTTTAGAGTTACATAACCCACAAAGTGATAGAAAGAAGAAAGCTCCCACTGAAGGTAGCCCAGCTGTCTGAGAGGAAGATTCTATCACACCAGATTGGGAGCCAAGGCCAGTCCCACGTGAGTCACACAGTTCTGGCCCCAGGGTGGCCCTGAACAACAGTGGCCAGAGCAGACTTCCAGAGAGTGAATCACCAGCAGCTGTGGTGGTTTCCAGATTTCTCAACCCATAAATAACATAGAGAATATAAAAGGTCAGTCAGGAACTCTGTTGGAAGTGAGTGGAGAAGAGTGTGTTCTAGTCCTTGCCCCAGGGGTGGGATTTGGAAAAAGTGTGGCAGCTGCATTTGCTGCCCCATTTCTGCCTCCAGAGCTCCTGGCCTACAGATGTCAGGGGACCAAGCAACCATTCAGAGGGTATTCGCCATTGTTTTTACCTGCTTGGATATGGATATTGGTCTTGATGGTGGTCTTAGGTTGTGTGACCAGTTTTCCAGAGCTTGTGGGGGCTGCAGAAAGGGTACCCTCCTAATAGCTCTAGCAGTTGCAACAAAACCAGCAATATGGGACAAAGCTCTCTCCATTCTGGAAGCAGAGTTCTGCCATGACAAAGAGCTCAAAAGTCAAGTAATTGGCAAGATGAGCAAGCAGAGGAAATGCAGTTGGACTATATAATCCTTTTTGGGGACAAAAAGGATCAAAGCATGGACTGGAGAAGGATAACAAAATTAGAACTCCTGCATCAAAAGCTTCCAAGAAAAATATGAAGTGGTCAAAGGTCAAGGAAGAGCTCAAGAAGGATTTTGAAAATCAAGTAAGAGGAGTGGAGGAAAAACTGGGAATAGAAATGATTATGATGAAAGAAAATAATGAAAAGCGAGTCAACAGACTGCTAAAGGAGACCCAAAAAATACTGAAAAAAATAACAGCCTAAAAAGTGGACTAACTCGAATGGCAAAAGATGCCTCAAAAACCAATGAAGGGAAGAATGCTTTAAAAAGACAAGTTTGCCACATGGAAAAGGAATTTCAAAATCTCACTGAAGAAAATAATAATTTCAAAATTAGATTGGAGCAACTGGAAGTTAATGACATTATGAGAAATCAGGATACTATAAAATAGATCCAAACAAATGATAAAATAGAAGACAATGTGAAATATCTAATTGGAAAAATCACTGACCTGGAAAATAACTCTAGGAATGATAATTTAAAAATAATTGGACTTCCTGAAAGCCATGATCAAAAAAAGAGCCTAGACACCATCTTTCAAGAGATTATCACGCAAAATTGTGCACAAAATAGAAATTGAAAGAATTCACTGGCAATCTCTAGAAAAATATTCCCCTCCTCCCTAAAAAAATCTCCTAGGAATATCATAGCCAAATTCCAGAGTTCCCAGGTCAAGGAACCAATACTGCAAGCACTCAGTAAAAAAAATTTAAATATTGTGGAAGCACAATCAGGATAACACAAGACCTAGCAGCATTTCCCTTAAGGGATCAAAGGACTCTGAATAGGATATTCTGGAGGTCAAATGAGTTAGGATTAAAACCAAGAATCACCTACCCAGCAAAAATGAGTATAATGCTTCAGGGGAACATATGGTCATTCAATGAATCAAAGGATTTGAAAGCGTTCTTGATGAAAAAAACAAAGCTGAATAGAAAATTGGACTTTCAAATGCAAGAAGCAAGAGAAGCATGAGAAGGTAAACAGGAAAAAGAAATCATAAGGAACTTATTAAAGTTGAATTATTTACAAATTGTAACTTATAAGACTTTTCTCAGTATGAGGATAGTTGAAAGGAATATAGATGCATATATTTCTATGCATACATATATATGTATGTATAGGAAGGTGTATGCATGTATAAATATATATGTGAGTGTGTGCATATGTATGTACATGTGTACATTTAATATGAAGGGATAATATCTAAAAAACAAAATTAAGAGGTGAGAGAGAAATATATTGGCAGAAATAGAAAGGGAGAGATAGAATAGGGTAAATTATCTCATACGAGGCAAGAAAAAACTGTTACAATTGAGGGAAGAACAGACAGGTGAAAGAGAATGGGTAAACCTTACTCTCATTGAATTTGGCTTAAGGAGGGAATATTTAGGGACACCTTGTATTGACCTCAGATTCAAGTCATTCCCTCCCTAACTGAATTTCCCACTGGGGAAAAAAATAAAGTTTTGAATGGCATTAGGTTCCTCTCCTTTGGTAAAGCAATTGATGCTGATTCTATTCAGGCTTCAATTTATAATGTGTGGTCCATTACTCATACAGAAGTTGACAGAATTTCTTAAAGTTATATGGCAAAGGGAGGTTATCCCCCAGGAGTTCAAGGATGCCTCCATTGCCCACCTCTATAAAGATAAGCAAAATAGACAGCCTTGTGAAAATCATGGGGGTAGGGGTCTCTTTCTCTTAGTCCCTGATGGCAATATTCTTTCAAGTGTTCTCCTTAATAGGATGATCCTTCACCTGGAAGCTGAGAGAGCCAGTGTGGCTTCAGAGATGTTGAGGAACAGTCAATATAGTACTTGCCACCTGAATGGGCAATGAGAGAAATGCTACCATTTCTCTCAAGGAGAAATGTCAGGGACAGAATAGAGGTCTTTATACATTTGTCAATCTAAGCAAGGCCTTTGATACTGTCAGTCATGAGGGTTTATGGAAAACTATATGAAAATCTCGTTGGCAAGAGAACTTTATCAGTATTGTATGCCATTCCCAAAATGGCATGCTTGTTGGGTTCTGGATAATGGACAATGATTTTATGCTTTTCCAGTCACCAATTGAGTGAAGTAAGGCTGTGTGCCATGTATATTTGCTTTACATGGCAAAGGCATATTTGTGTAGATGCAAAATGTACCAGAGAGGAGATTAAAAGATAGTGTGGGGGCGGCCAGGTAGCACAGCAAGTAAGAGCACTGGCTCCAGTGTTGGGATGACCTGGAGATCGAATCCCGGGCTCAGACACTTAGCACCCACTCAGAAACACCTGGCCGTGTAACCTTGAGCAAGTTACTTAACCCCGATTTCTTAGGGGAGGCCAGGTGGCTCAGCAAGTAAGAGCACTGGCTCCAGTGTCGGGATGACCTGGATCAAATCCAGGCTCAGACACTCAGCACCACACCCAGATATAACTGGCCACGTAACCTTGAGCAAGTTACTTAACCCCAATTGCTTAAAAAAAAAAGATAGTGTGGATGGTTTATTTCCTCTCTTTTTAGGTTCCCCCTAGAACCTTATGAGAGTTTGAGTAAAATTCTGTGGAGGTGGTCTCTCTCTGGCAATCTAGACTTGCAAGGATGGAGGCGTATTAGAGTGTGTGTTCGTCCAGAAAGTGAGTGGGCATGTGAACAATCTGTACAAGTGGTTCTATACACATACATATAAATTGTGTGCATGTAGTGTTACAATTGGCTATTCTCAAGTTATCATTCATGTTACCACAGCACTATATTCTTTATGTATTAGAGCCTGTGTTGGTTGTCTAAAGCTAGTAATCCCCACCATGGTGGTGAAATGCTTAGCTGCTGATAGTGGAATGGGCTGTCTTTGGAGGAAGCCATTTTCCCTTGGAGAAAGTCTTTAAGTATGGATGATCGTGTGACTAATAGCTGCAATTCTTCTTCAATTATGCATTAGATTCTATTGGATATGGTCTCTTCCAACCCTGAGATTTTCTGATTGTCTTGAGGTCAGCAAAGCATTATTATAATAATGGTAATTCTAACAGCAGTGACATAGAGCACTTTAAAGTTTCCAAAGTGCTATACAAATAAGTCATTTTATCCTCACAACAACCCTGGACACCAGCTGCTATTATCCTCATCTTACAGATGAGAAAAGTGAGACAGAGTTTAAGGGACTTTTGCTGTCACCCACCTGGTAAGAGTCTGAGGATGTATTTGAACTAGGGTCTTCCTGACTCCAGGATGAACCCTCTACCCATTGTGCCACCCAGCTCCCTATATGACTACAGTGGGGTAAGATGCTGAAGGGAGAGTTCTATGAAAACAGTGACTGGTCTTTTACTTTATCCAGGTATTTTTGGCCCATATATGCCCCAGGGTAGTCATGCAGTTTGACAAGCATTGAACCTTTTATTCACTTCCTCTAGGGACCAGATCCTGGACTAAGCACAGAGGATTTAAAGAAGGAACATCAAAGCAAACCAAATGAGCAGCCAATTTTTTTAATCCAAACAAACAAACATGGTCTCTGTTTTTAAGTAGCTCCCATTGTAATGGGACAGTAAGGGTCGCATCAATATGTGTTGAGCTGAATTGGAAGATCTAGCCCAGGGTAATTTCTGCTCATTCTCTCTAATTAGACTGTGTCCCACCAGGGGATTTCCTGCTTCAGATGGAATCTTGAGATTTCAGCATCAGGTTCGTCATTGGGTTGGAAGCTAACATCCACGGTGTTTGGAACCTCAGTCTAATTGCCTCAGATGCAGACGAGATCAGGATGAGGCCAATGGCAATGACAGGGAAACTGGTGATGCAGGACTGAAGCAGGAGACAGACACCCTCAAACCTCCTCTCGGGGTTTCTTCCAGAATTTCATTCATGACATGGACCTCAAGGCTGTGGAGGTGTTGGCCGTTTGCTCCAACATTAGCATGTGGTGGAGAGAGAAATCAGTAAGGTTTATGTTTAGTTTTTTAACATATTTGCAGATTTCAAAGGTAATAATATTATCCAAATAGTAAGCTGGAAAGTGATTTTGCTTCTGGAGTGTTTTTTTTAAATAATTCCCCATTTTTATACCTTGTAATGGTCATTATTCTATGACAATTCACTCAACAGCTTTCAACTAATTGTTCAAGTGAAAGAAAACCCCTTTGTAGAATGTAGTCCCTGGTTCCTAAAGGTTGAAAATGAATCCTCAAAGTGGTTTCTTTTAAGCTGATGACAAAGGTTAAAATTCTCATGTTTTGACCAGAAAAGAAACTGAAGGCAAAGGTATGTTTGGCATGATAAACTCTCCTTTGCTCTCACTGTTGTCTGAGATTTGGAAGACATAGTTGGGAAGACACTGTTGTTTGTGGTATGAAGGGGCCATTTTTAAATAGAGTGCTTCATACTGTAGAGCTCACTGGGCAATCAGGTCTCTCAGAATTCAACAAGCTATTTCAAATTTTCTGTCTGGCTTATTGAGAGGACTTGGCCATGTGTATCTGTACACATTGTGTTGCTTTCTTGATCTATTCAGAAAACAACATGAATAGCAGGCTTTCTTTTCTGTGTACTTTCAGTCAAGGTAAGTGCCAGGAAACAAAGAAGGTTCATAGAAAACAAGAAGACCACTTTAGGTAAGTGGCTTCTACTCCAGCCCAGGTGACTAAGAGGGCTGTCTTGGCCGTAGAGCTACTGTCTCAGCTGATACTCGACTTTTCTTCCAAACTGAAAAGGTCCGTTCTTCTATGTGGGATTCTTTTAACAAGGTTTTGCCGTGATGTGCTACAGTGATATCTAAAAAGCATATGCTGCCTAGTATCATTTGACCTTGCTTAATTTTACGTCGTCTCTTCTCACTATATCCTTTCCTTTCCTGGGTCCCTACTCTCCTTCATGCTTACCTATAACTGAAACATTGATGTCTAATGTCAATCCATTACATTGCTTGTGAGGACACTCCAGTTTACTAATGTGCTGTTAAAGAACTCCCATCAGCTAAATGTCAACCTTCATGGACTTTGAATTCTTCCGTAGAATGCTGTGGCATTCAATAGCTACCCAATGCCATGAGCCCTTATTTTTCCACAAGTTCAAATTTCATCAATTGTTTCTCATCAAGGCACAGTTATTGGGAAACCAAAAGGCTGGGGAAAGTTTGTTTTAATATTATTACTTCAAGACTTTCCATGATTTTATTGACCTGATTTGACGCTGCACCTGCCTAGGTCACAAGTCTCCAATGAATTCCTCTGGTTGAAAAATCCCATGCTCTTCTGATAGGCATTTTTCTGGTAAGGTACACTTGCCTAGATTGATTGTTTTCTTTTTTTAAATTAAATTTTATGTTTATTTTAGTTTACATCATTCATTTCCAAAAGATTTTGAGTTACAAATATTCTCCCCGTCTTTCCCCTACCCACCACCCCAAAACAGTGATCCTACTATATACCCACTACTCCAATCTGGTCTCTTCTAGATCATGCCCCATCCCACCTCTGACCTTCCAGTAGGGCAAGATGAATCTCTATACCCCAGTGCCTGTTTGTATTTCCCAGTTACGTGTAAAATTAATAATAATAATAATAATAAATTGTTTAGTTCATTTGAATTTAAAACCTTGAATCCCAGCTTCTTTCCCATCCTCCCTGATCGCCCCCCCCCCACCTTATGGGGAAGATAAGCAACTCAATATTTGTTGTACATGTGTAGTACGCAAAAAATTTCCATAGTGGATATATTGTGAAAGACTGACAATATTTCCCTCCATCCTATCCTGACCCCCTACTGTTCTATTCTCTACTTTGACCCTGTCCATTTTCAAAATTGTGTGCTTCCAACTTCCCTACCCCTCAACCTGCCCTCCCTTCCATCATCGCCCCTCTCATCCCCTTCCCCTCTACTCTCCTGTGGGGTGAGATACCCTATTTAGTGTGTATGTCATTCCCTCCCTAAGCCAAACTCAAGGAGAGTGAGGTTGACTCATTCCCTTTTGCCATCCTGCTTTTCCTGTCCATTGTAACAGTTTTCCCTTGCCTCTTTTGTATAAGGTAATTTATCCCATTCTTTCTCTCCCCATTTCCTCTCATTATATTCCCCTCTCACCTCTCAATTTCACCTTTTAAGTATCATCCCTTCCTATTCAATTGGTCCTGCCCTCTTTCTTTGTATACCTGTACGCATATATACACACACTGACATAGGTATTCATACACGCATATACCCTCATACACACACACACATATATTCCCTTCAACTATTCTCATATTGAGGAAAGGTTCATAAGTTACAATTATCACTTTTCCATGTAGGAATGTAAATGGTTCAACTTTGATAAGTTCTTTAAAATTTATTTTTCCTTTTTACCTTATCATGCTTGTCTTGCTTCTTATCTGAATGTCAAATGTTCTTTTCAATTCTGTTTTTTTTTCCATCAAGAATGCTTGAAAGTTCTCTATTTCATTGAATGACCATATTTTCCCATGAAAAATGATGTTCAGTTTTGCAGGGTAGGTGATTCTTGGTTTTAATCCCAGATCCTCTGACCTCCAGAACATCATATCCAAAGCCCTTTGATCCCTCTGTGTAGAAGATGCCAGGTCCTGTGTTTTCCTGATTGTATTTCCACAATATTGAAATTATTTCTTCCTGGCTGCTTGTAATAATTTCCCCTTGATTGGGGAAGCCTGGAACCTGGCTATAATATTCCTAGGAGTTTTATTTTTGGCATCTTTTTCAAGAAATGAATGGTGGATCCTTTCAACCTCTATTTTGCCCTCTGGTTTTGAAACATCGGGGCAACATTCCTTGAGAATTTCTTGAAGGATAATTTCTAGATTCTATTTTTTATCATAGCTTTCAGGTAGTTCAATAATTTTAAAATTATCTCTCCTAGATCTATTTTCCAGGTAAGTTGTCTTTCCAATGAGATATTTCACATTGCCTTCTATTTTTTTTTCATTTTTTTGGATCTGTTTAATAGTATCTTGATTTCTTATAAAGTCACTATCTTCCATTTACTCCAATCTAATTCTGTAGGAATTATTCTCTTCAGTGAGCTTTTGAGATTTTTTTTTCCATCTGGAAAATTTGACTCTTTAAAGCGTTCTTCTCCTCATTGGCTTTTTGATAGGAGAAATTTGTCCCAAATCACTGGGGTTTTCTCAGCTGCCAGAGTTATTTTCTGGGTTCCCTCTCAGAAGCCTCCACACACTCTCTCTCAATGGTCACACACCCCAGCGCCTCCACCCTAGACAGTAATGCAGATCCAAGCAGGGTAAAGCAAGAGTGATTAACCCCCAAGCTGGTGGCTTGGTTCCCCTCCAATCTGCAGACAAAGGGCTCTGAGGCAGCCATGCGGGGGTGGTGGCTGCTACAACTCAGCCACTAATCACCCCGGGGGCAGAGGCTGGACTGCACTCTGGATCCCCTTTGTCCACAAAGTCCCTACTGACCTCCCACCTTGTCTTCAGTATTTGTGGGTTGATAATTCTGGAAATTGCCATAGCTGCTGGTGATCCACTCTCACCAAGTCCCTCAGTGGGGCTAAAACCCTGGACTCAAGTGGGGCTGGGCTGTGCTCCCAGCATGCTGGGATTTACCCTTCCTGCTGGCCTCCCAGGCTGCCTTCAATGGGAGATTTGTTTCTCTCTGTCACTTTGTGGATTATCTAGCCCTAAAGTTTATTTAGAGTCATTTTTATAGGTATTTGAGGTGGTTATGAAGGGGGCTAAAGGACTTTTCCTGCTTTCCTGCTGCCATCTTGATTCTATCCCCTTGATTGATTTTGAAGTGGCAAACACACAGACTGTTGTAGTCCATATTGAAAACCTGCTGAATTTGGTCTTCTGGCTATTATGGCCCTTTCTCAAGATCAAAGCTTTGGGAAACCCAAAGACAGTTTCTTCCATGCCACAATGGGAAGCAGGGAAGGTTTTCTCTTATCACCCAGTGGATTTTACTTTTTTTCATACAGAGTAACACAATTTAATGTATAAAATTATAAGAAACATATGTGAGTCTTTTGGATCTTTTCCCATGTTACTTCCATCCATTTACTGTACAAAACAGAATGGCTCACTTGCAATTCCTCACATATTATGACCCTTCTCTCATATCAAGGGCTTTGTATAGACTATCCCTCATGCTTAGATTACCTATTGACCCCAACCTCTGCCAATTTAAATTGCCAATTTCCTCTTAAATTCATCCCAAGCCCCATCATCTAAAGGAAGCTTTTCCTGTACAAGTCAGCTGTTAATGCCTTGTCTTGCACAGTTAAATCACCTTCAATCTGCTTCTGTATGTATCTTATATGTAGCAATATAATTTTTTCCTGTATTTAAAGGTAAGTTTTTAATGATGGGATTATTTCACTTCTGACTCTTCCCCCCCCACACACAGACCAGCACATAGTAGGTGCTGAATAATTTTTTTGTCTATTGATGGCTCCAAAAAATATAGATAATTTACACATCAATAAAATACAGAAAAATCAACTTAGTTTATATTCTTTTTTTTTTTAAAGCAATCGGGGTTAAGTAACTTGCTCAAGGTTACATGGCCAGTTATTTCTGGGTGTGGTACTAAGTATCTGAGCCCGGATTTGATCCCCAAGTCATCCCAACACTGGAGCTGGTGCTCTTACCTGCTGAGCCACCTGGCTGTCCCTAAGCAATTGGAGTTAAGTAACTTACTCAAGGTTACATAGCCAGTTATTTCTGGGTGTGGTGCTAAGTATCTGAGCCCAGATTTGATCCCCAGGTCATCCTGACACTGGGGCCAGTGTCTTACTCACTGAGCCAGCTGGCCATCCCATAGTTTATATTCTTATACAGAATTTCCTTTTGTCATTTCTCTTTAGGAGCAAGGGAACATGAAAGTACCAAAAAGAAGCCACCAATTCTGCTGAACCCAGTAGCATAAAATCAAGGGCACCCACATCGAGTTCAAGTTTAATCTACAGGGGAATCTCTCAGAATGTTGGGGTATCTAGGTCTTCACTAGTCAGAGTGGAGTGAAGAAGGTAGGATCAAAGGACTAAGTTTAGAGCTTTGAGAGAGCATTAAGACTCAGTTTCCTGTGACCAATTAGGGATTTGTCTTCAAAACTTGCCCAATTTAAAATACAGAACAACAAAGCCACACAGGGTCAAATCTGACTTATCATTTACAGCCTATACAAATTACCCACAAAAGAGCCTTTCAGATATATCAGGACTCTCATAAGCAGTCCATCACAAAAATATTTAGCACCAGGCAGTGAATGAAAACCATAGTTGTTCCTTGTCTGTCCACTGATGAAGGGATTGTTCTCTGTTTTCATGACAAACACATCATTAGTGCACACACATTGAAGCTGATTATTTCATTCAGTGCTGGGCACATTAGGGTTAGAGCTTCATAAAATAAAAAAAAACACAAATCACATGCCATGTTTTCCAAATACTCAGCTTTGTGTGGGATAATCAAGATTCCACCAAATGTTTTATTAAGCCTAGTCATAGGAACCCAGCTGAAGCCAGATGATCTCTGATTATCAAACAAGAGTAAATTGCATTCATTTTTGGTCTGAATTTCAATGAAATAGTTCCTAAAATACTTAGGAAGTTATAAGAAGGTCATAAATAAAACTGTCAAAATGCTTTAAAAAATCACTTGAGAGAGAAAGAGGAAGGGATGTAGGATGACAAAGAGAAGGGAGCAGAGTAGAGTCCTGTGCATTATAAAGAGCTTCTAATGAAGACCCACCATGACTGGGATCACAAGAGACAAACTAATGCTTTGGCACAGACAAAATCAATGTAGAAGTATAAGAAAACAATGGACAATAAGTATTCATTAAATCACAAAGAAGTAACAGACATGTCAACAATCATTTTTTTTTTGATGGAAGAATGATGCAGTATTAACTGCCCCATGGAAGACTGTTTGGTAAAAGAAATGCCAATGATAATAATTTGGACGTTTAATACAAACCTAGGAATTTGTCAAAGATGACAAAAATGGGGAATAGCCAATGGAGATACTGTGGGAAAAGAGGCACATGAATAAAGTCTTGGCAAGACTGTGAAATCATCTAAATATTCTGGGAACAAACCTTGGAATTATCCTGAGAGTACTGAAATTTTTTGTTGGCAAGATGGTGGAGTAGAAAAAGGATTTCCTCACAGCTCCTGCTTCCACCTTCTACAATATATGAGAAAAAATGACTCTAAACAAACTTTAGAGCTACAGAACCCACAAAGTTCCATAGAAAAACTAACCTCTCACTGAACGCAGTCCAGCAGGCCAGCAGGAAGGGGCCATTGCAGCACTATGGGAGCAGAGCCCAGCCCTGTGTGAACCCAAGGTTTTAGCTTCAGGGCAGCCACCACCAGCTGCGGCTAGAGGGATGTGGGCAGAGTAAATCACCAGAAGCTGTGTCAGTTTCTAGAATTATCAACCCATAAATTACAAAGACAAAGTGAGAGGTCAGTGTGAACTTTGGGAACGAGTCTGTGAGTGTGTTCTAGCCTCTGCCCCAGATGGAGAAGCAGCTGAGGTGCTGTGGACATGCAGCCACCACCAGATGGCTGCTTCAGATCTTATGGCCTGCAGATTGTAGGGGGACCAAGAGACCAGCCTGAGAGGTAATTGCTCTTGCTTTAACCTGCTTGGATCCGGATCGCTGTCTAGGGTGGAGGTACTGGGTTGTGTGACCAGTGAGCCAGAGAATGTGGAGGGTTCAGAGAGGGCAGCCAACTAATAGATCCAGCCGCTGAGAAATCCCCAGCAATTTCGGACAAAGCTCTCCTCTTGGGAAGCAGAGTTCTACTGTGTCAAAAAGCTTAAAAGTCAAGGAATTGATTGGCAACATGATCAGGCAAAGGAAGCAAAGCAAGCACAGAAATCTGACTTTGATTCCTTTTTTGGAGACAAAAAAGATCAAAGCATGGAACAGGAGGAAGACAATGAAGTCAGAACTCCTCCAGCAAATGCTTCTAAGAAAAATATGAATTCGTTACAGGCCATAGAGGACCTTAAGAAGGATTTTGAAAACCAAATAAGGGAAGTGTAGGAAAAATTGGGAAGAAAAATGACAATGATGCAAGAAATTCATGAAAAGTGTCAACAACCTGACTGAAGAAAATAATACCTTAAAATATACTAACTCAAATGGCAAAAGAGGGTCTAAAGGACAATGAGGTGAAGAATGCCTTGAAAGGCCAAATTGCCAAATGGAAAAAAGAATCTGAAAACCTCACTGAAGAGAATAATTCCTTCAGAATTAGATTTGAGCAAATGAAAGCTAGTAACTTTATGAGAAATCAAGATAATATTAAACACATCCAAACAAATGAAAAAAAAAAAAGAAGGCAATGTGTAATATTTCTCATTGGGAAAAACACTGACCTGGAAAATACGTATGGGAGAGGTAATTTAAAAATTATTGGACTACCTGAAAGCCATGATCTAAAAAAGAACCTAGAAACCATCCTTCAAGAAATTCTCAAGGAATATTGCCCTGATGTTTTAGAACCAGAGGGCAAAATAGAGGTTGAAAGAATCCACCAATCACTTCTTGGAAAAGATCCCAAAAAGAAAACTCCTAGGAATATTGTAACCAGGTTATGGAGTTCCTAAATCAAGGAGAAAAAATTACAAGCAGCCAAGAAGAAATAATTTGAATATTGTAGAAACACAATCAGGATAACACAGGATCTGGCAGCCTCTACTTTGAGGCAAAAATGGGCTTGGAATATGATATTCTGGAGGTCAGAGGTGTTCGAATTAAAACCAAGAATCACCTACCCAGCAAAACTGAGTATCATATTTCAGGGGAAAATATGGTCATTCAATGGACTAGAGGACTTTGGAGTATTCATGATGAACAAAACACATTTGAATAGAAAATTTGACATTCAGGTACAAGAAGCAAGAGAAGTATAAGAAGGTAAATAAGGAAAAAAAATCATAAGGAACTTATCAAAGTTGAAATATTTACATTCCTACATGGAAAAACGATAATTGTAACTTATGAAACTTTTCTCAGTATGAGAATAGCTGAAGGGAATAGAAACATGTGTGTGTGTGTATATGTATATATTTACACATACATATATATTTATATAGTAGTGTATATGAATACATATGTGAGTGTGTGCATATATGTGAACAGTTATATATAGACAAAAGTCACAGGACCAATTGAATAGGAAGGGATGATACTTAAAAGGTGATATTATGAGAGGAGATAGGGAGAGAAAGAATGTGGAATAGAATCTCATATAGAACAGGCAAGGGAAAGCTGTTACAATAGCGGTGAGAAACAGGAAGGCAAAATGGAATGAGTCAACCTTACACTCATTGAATTTGGCTTGGGAATGGAGTGACATATACACTAAATAGGGTATCTCACCCTACAGGATAGTAGGGTAGAATGGGATGAGCAAAGGGATGATAGAGGGGAGGGAAGTTTGGGGGCAGGAAAATTGGAAGCACACAATTTTGAAAAGGGACAGTGTCGGGGCGGCCAGGTAGCACAACGAGTAAGAGCACCGGCTCCAGTGTTGAGAAGACCTGGAGATCGAATCCCAGGCTCAGACACTTAGCACCCAGCCAGAAACACCTGGTCATGTAACCTTGAGCAAGTTACTTAACCCCAATTGCTTAGAGGCGGCCGGGTGGCTCAGCGAGTAAGAGCACCAGCTCCAGTGTTGGGATGACCTGGATCAAATCTGGGCTCAGATACTCAGCACCACACCCAGAAATAATAACTGGTCGTGCAACCTTGAGCAAGTTACTTAACCCCAATTGCTTAATAAAATAAATAAATAAATAAAAAATAAAAAAATAAAAGGGACAGCGTCAAATTAGAAAATGGAATAAGTGGGGGGTGGTGATAAGATGGAGGGAAATATAGTCAGTCTTTCACAATATATCAAGTATGGGAATGTTTTGCATAGCTACACATGTACAACCTATATTGAATTGCTTATCTTACAAGTAAGGGTGAGGGGCAAGGCATGAGGGAAATAATCTTGAATTCCAAGTTTTAAAATCAAATGTTTAAAGGAATGTATTTATTATTATTATTATTATTATTACATGCAAATGGGAAATAAGGTATGCATGCACTGGGGCATAGAGATCCAACTTGGCCTACTGGAAAGTCGGAGGGGGGATGGGGAAGGATGTAGGAAAGACAAGGTTGGGTGAGGGAGTATTCAGTGGGATAGCTGTTTTGTGGTGGTGAGTAGGGGAAAGATGCAGATCAAAAGTTGTAACTCAAAATCATGTGGAAACAAATGGTGTAAACTAAAAATAAACATAAAATTTAATTTTAAAAATAAAAATTTTTGTTGGCTTAGACCTAAACATATCACTCTAGACATATATTCCAAGGAATGTAAGGGAAAAAAAAGTAAGTTTCAATGCATATGAAAATATCCATTGTAACACTTTTTTGAGGAAGGAAAATAAAGAAAAACTTCTACTAAAATAAATATACCTTCTTTGGGAAATGCCTAAATAAACTTTTGAGTAATTATACTGAAATACTCCTTTACTAAAAGTGGTACAAAAAGGAAGGATACAGGCATTCCTTGGAGGTATACTGGTTCAGTTCCGGGCCAGCATAATAAAGTCAATATTGCAATAAAGCCAGTCACACTAATTTTTTGGTTTCCCAGTGCATGTAAAAGTTATGTTTACACTAAACTTTAGTCTACTATGTATGCAACAGTATTATGTCTAAAAAGTCAATATACAAAACTTACTTATAATACTTTATTGCTAAAAAAAAAAATGCTGTCATATTTTTTTTTTGGTGGTGTATGGTCTTGCCTCCATGTTAATGGATGCTGATTAATCAAGATGGTGGTTGCCAAAGGTTGGGGTGGCTGTGACAATTTCTTAAAATAAGACAATAACAAACTTTATCAAAGAGCTTGCCTCTTCCTTTCACTTGAACACTCAGAAGTCATTATAACGTTATTAACTGGCCTAATTGTCAGCATTGCTTTATCTCAGAAAATGCACCAGCCTGAGGAGAGGGAGATACAGAGGAACAGCCAGTCAGTGGAGCGGTCAGAACAAAGCATTTATCGGTTAAGATTGTTGTCTTATGTGGGCACTGCTCATGTTTCCCCCAAACTATTACAATAGCAAGATCCAACATCACTTATCACAGATAACCATAGCAGATATAATAATGATGAAAACATTTGAAATATTGTAAGAATTGACAAAATGTGACACCGAGACATGATATGAGCACATGCTGTCTGGAGAAATGGTGTCAATAAAATTGCTTGAGAAGGCATCACCACAAACTTTCAATTTGTAAAAAATTCAATATTTGCCAAGTTCAGCAAAGTGAAGCACGATAGAATGAGGTGTACCTCTATAGATCAACCTGGGAAGGCTTAATTGAAATGATGAAGAGTCAAGAAAACAAAATACACAGCCACGAAAATGCAATGGAAATCACAGTAAGCATGCTGGAAGATTTATAATTGTTACTCAGTTAGACATGGACAAAAGCTGTAGGAGAACAGGTGTGGGATATTGTGTATACTGTCAGTCATGGTAAATATAGTAGTTTTGCCAAAGTCTCACCCCTCCTCTCAACCACATCTTTTATGAGAGGAATGAGGAGTACATTCGGAAGCCTCTTTAGATTAGGAAATTGATGAATTTTTAGGAAGAATTTCTTGGTCCTGGTAACTGCTGATGCCTTGCCTGCATTTTGTTATTGGTTAGTTATTCTCAGTCATGTTCTACTCTTTGTGATTCCATTTGGGGTTTTTCTTGGCAAAGATAGTGGAGTATTTTCCCCTTTCCTTCTCTAGATCATTTTACAGTTGAAGAAACTGAAGCAAATAGGTTTAAGTGACTTACCCAGAGTCACATGGCTAATAAGTGCCTCAGGCAGTATTTGAACTCAGATCTTCATGATTCCAGACCCAGATCTCTATCTATTGTACTACCAAACCACCTTTTTGCCCTAAACTTCTTTAAATATGTTTTTCCCTCTCTAAATTCTTTGACATGTACATGTTGTATTTCTGGTAGAATGTAAGCTCCTTGACAAGAGGGACTATCTATCTATCTATCTATCTATCTATCTATCTATCTATCTATCTA
>NW_027185872.1:8071717-8114193 GCF_028583685.1 Petaurus breviceps papuanus | reverse complement strand
CTATCTATCTATCTATCTATCTATCTATCTATCTATCTATCTATCTATCTATCTATCTATCTATCCATTTATACTAATATCTATATCTATGTATAGACATCTAGATATTGGATTAAAACTTTATATAGATAGATACGCTACATATGTGTATATATGTATATATATATATATATATAGGTGTGTATATTTATGTATGTGTGTGTTGTTATTGTTATTGTTGTTCATCGGTTTTCAAAGAGGACCAAACGACCTCATGACATCTAAATTTTATTGGTCCAATAGGTATGTTTAGGTAGGTGGCATGACTTCATTGTAACTAGTTAATTCTATAAAACTTCAGAGATAGTCTTCAGTCCTGGAAACTGTCCCTTCCTCTCTCAGCCTAGTTCTTGAAGGACACAAGAGAGGCTTCCCAGTCATTGTTATTGGACAATTCTAGGTGCTTGATTATTGAAGGTGTGAAGAGCTTGTGGGGTCTAACCTATCACTTTAGACTTACCCTTCTGGCATTTTCCCAGAGCTTGGCGTTTCTATTTCCTGGTTTTTATTCCCCTGCAGTTCTCTTGAGACCACATAAAATGTAAGTGCTTATGTAATGGTTGTTCACTGACTTACTGGACTGAATCCATTGCTTTCTAGCTTTCACAGAGGTTCTTTTAACTAATTATGCTGGAATGGGTTAAACATTGTTTCACTGATGATATATGGGTTCTGGGATCCCCCTAGATCTCTCCTTGACTCCTTGAATTACAGGCTCTTGAACTCTGATTAAATCTTCTCATTTGAGGAGGCATTTACATGAGGCATTAAGTCTTACATCGTGTCTAAGCCCAAGCCTCAGTTACTAGACTTCCCACCCTCTCTTACTAGATTTCCCACCCTTGAGCCTATCAAAATATCAATCCACCCTTGAACTGGCCTAGCCCACCATTGTCTGTAGTCTCAGAGGTGGCCTCTAGTAACTTCCCACCCTTAATCACTCATTGACCCTCCCCAAACTCCTCCTCTAGATCACCCCTAGATTCCTCCCACAACCTTCTGTATATAAGACCCCATCTTGCCTCCATGCTTGTAAGTGCCATAGAATAATGAGAGCACTATACAATGACCTAGCACAAGCTTACTTTGAACTTTCAATAAACTTTACATTTCTTTGGCTGAGAGAAATCTTGAGTCAAATTCATTCAGCAGGACCTGGCATGTTGGTATTTTAGGGTCTCTAGAGAAACCCTAACCCTCTTTATGGGTAACCTCTTTATCACCCTCAACTGGCATCTTGGAACTCACTTTAAAACCCAACAAAATCAGGAGCCTAGATTGAGAGCTAGGAGGCATCTTAGAGTACATGCTGGCAAGGACATGAGGAAGGTGAAGCTGAGGTCAGAGATATGCATGCCCAGCCTCATACAGGAACTGAGTGGCTGAATCAGAGCTCAGATATAGAAAGCTATGGAGCCAGAAAGACACACACACAGACTCACACCCACACCCACAACACTCCCCACACCACACAAGAACACACACAAACACACAGACTCATACCCACACCCACAACACCCCCCCCACAAGCACACACACAGATTCATACCCACAACACCCCCCACACACAAGCACATACACAAACACACACAGACTAACACCCACAACCACAACACCTCCCACACACAAGCACACACACATACTCAAACACACACAAGCACACACACAAACACACTCACACAATAAGCACACACACAGCACAATGTTGGATATAGAGTAGGTAGATAACGAAGGCTTAGTGGATGATTGATTTGAATAAAGATAAATTGTCTCAAATAAATCATTTAAAGTATGGTATAGGCATTGCTTTGCTCCTCCCCCATCCAGATCTGACTGATTCAGTTCAGAAGGTTTCTTAGCTAACAAAGTAAATTAAGAAACTGAAATGGTTGTAAAACCTTTCCCTGGTAGATGGTAGCTCCTCTTGCACCATAAGCTGATCTCCTGAAATCTCATCATTCAGCAGACTGACTCAGTTCTAGATGCTCAACACCTTCTACCTCCCTCAGTTAGCACTCCCTTTCAATGGAAGGAGTAGGAGCAATACACTCCCCCCAAAGCCTTCCTCAGAACGTCAGGGGGAAACTCTCCATTTCCCACCTATCATTCACCCCGGCACCTGAATAATCCTCTCTGTCCTTGGTCTCCCAAGGACCATTGGTCAAAAAAGCAATTTTCTTTTTTGGATGCTGCTACTAGCCATTTAAGTCTTGGGAATGCTCTAGAAGAGGAATTGCTAATTAAAAAATAACAACCAAAACCTCATATCCTATTTTGCAATAAAGCTTATGAACTCATCATGATATTGTCTTTAAATCCCAAATAAAATAAAAACAAAGGAAGTCAATTACATCAAAATACATGGTTGTTCTTAATTTGAACATTCATGGACCCCAGGTTATGAACCTCTACTCTACACATAATATGCAGAGATTTCAGTAAAGCATACAATATATAACTTGATTCTCCATGTATTGCTGCAGTTGAGTTGTGAGTGATAGATTTGTAAAACTTGGTAACAGGAGTTGTTTGACTGACTGGACCTAAACACTGTCTATTACTAAATTGATGCCAACCTCTGTAGGGCTTTCTAGTGCAGTATCCAGGAGATCTACCTTTGCCTTTTGGGCTAACTTTTTTTTTTTCAAATGCCTGGGATAAAGGTTTAGATGTCATTCTTGTCATATCTATAGATGAAATTGAAGGCAGAAGGAAAGCTAACAGGTTGGGTTGGGGGTATAGAAAGTACTTACAGCTTAGTTATGTGTAGAATGGAATAATGTCAAATTTAATTTTGATAACTAGCACTTTCTAAGTGTATAAACCTAATAAGAAGCTCTCTCCCACAGGGCTAATGTGAAGATAAAATGAGATAATACCTGTAGAGCTCCAGGATGCAGAATTTGAGGGTCAGTAGTCACTTTGAAGATGATCTGGGAGTTTTAGTGTTCGGCAGGCTTCATATGAGACAACCATGTGACATGGCAGATAAGACAATAAATGTCATCCTGAGATGGTATGAAGGCGATCTACTGCCCAAGAGAGGTTGTTATTCTTCTGTATGCTACCTCAGTAGACTAAATTGGCAGTTTGGGGTTCAGTTCTGGGCACATTTTAAGATAGAATTGTACAGAACTAATGAATATCTGGAAGAAGATAGCTAGTATTTAAGGGGGAGAGGGACTGGAGACCATACAATAGACATGGTGCATGACTTATATACTATAGTGGTAGTATACGTAAAGGGGTCCCCTCTGAAGGAGACTCAGAATGAAGGAGACTTGTATTCAAATATGTGAAGACTTATCATCCGAAAACACAAAACCATAGTAGCAAAGCAAGGAGCCCTTTCTCAATTCTCCTTTTCCTTGTTTTCTCTAGGATATTTGGCTCTCTTTGTCATTATCTTCTTTTGCTGATCACTCTGTTGATCACTTTCTTCTAATGACATTGATTGTTATGTTGATCATTCTGCCTTCTACAGGGGTTGATCACTCTTCTTCTGGGCTCATCACTCTATCTTCTCCTTGCCTTTAGGCTCTTGTCTTCTCCTGGGCTCATCACTCTTGTATTCTCCTGGGCTCATCACTGTCTTCTCCTGGGCTCATGGCTCTTGTCTCCTCCTGGGCTCATCACTCTTGTCTTCTCCTGGGGTTGATCACTCTGTCAATCATTCTCTCTTTTCTCTCAATTTTGGAGTTTCATTATTTTGCACTCTCACCTTTCCTATATGCTAAAAGTTTCCTCAGTCTCTCTTGCTTGATCTCCATTCATATCCTTCCTTCTGACTATGACTGCTCTCCACAGATATGTCCTGGTTCAATTTTTAAATTTTGTTGATTTCAGCCTGACCTCATAGGCAATGTTTGGCCCCTTCACTCCACATACACAGCTACCACCCACCTTTAGGCTCTTATACCTCACTGACATATTGTGATGTCTTTTGAGTTTGTCATGTGATGTCTAGTATCTGTCCTCTCTAATTCATCCTCCTCAAAGCAATTGATGGATTTCTAAAATGCACTTTGGATCATGTTCTTCTCTGGTTCAAGAACTTCCAATGCTTTGATCTGGTTTCTAGGATAAAAAAGTTTGCTATTAAAAGACCTTACCAGTATATAGGACTTCAAACTCCTTTTAGATGATTATTGAGCATTATTTTCCCTCCTACACTTTGTTCCATCTAAACCATCCAATCTGCTGTGCCTCCTCCATTTCAATCCACTGTCTGTGCCCATGCCCAGTGACTGGATAGTCTTCCTCCTTCCCTGGCCTGCTTACAATCCTTAGCTCACTCTAAAGCAATGTTCATGAACCTTTTCTTATGCAAACTATTTTGTATTCATTTCATACTGATTAGATGGAAGGAACACAGTGTTTAACCTACTAGAGTGTTAGCTACTGGAGGCCTTTTTTGTTTTTGTATGAACAACCCCTAACACTATGCCTCACACATTAGAGTTGTTTGAGATACATGTATTGAATGAATGAAATACTATGTAAAGGTAATTGCATTCTTTGTGCTTGATCCTAGAGGGTGGGTATGGGAGCAGTGGGTAGAAGTTACAAAGAGGCAAATTTCAGCCTTTGATGAAGGGGGGCGGTAAACAAACAAAGCCTTCTTCCTCCCAGTTGGAACTGGGGGAAACTTGCTGGAGTGCTTAGGGAGCTGAGAATTCCTCCCATCCCAAGCTGGATGACACCATAACTAGGGCATGATATGTCAGCTCTGCGATCCTGGAATTCTCTGCAATGTAATACTCTGCCCTGGGGTGTCTGAATTTCTATTCTAGTGTTCATTTTTGCTAATCCTGCCACTGACCCAAATGTAGTACCTGACATTGGCTGCACCGCCTGTAGTTGCTACCCATTGCCCAGAGAATTACTGAACAAAGTTAATACCTAGTGCCCAGGGAAGCCTGCTACCATACCTGTGATCTTTCCTATGCCAAACCCATTGTGTCCTGCTGGATATACAGTCTCCATCACATTTTGATGGGAGTTATGCTCTCAATCATTTGGCGAGTTTCATCAAAAGCAGAAAATAGAAGGGTAGCATTCCCCTCGTTGCTAGGACTATTCCACTAGACTTGGTCTTCTTCAAGGATTTAGATACCTGCCACTGCTGCTTAATATGGAAGTCCGCACCTGGGCACTGGGAATCTACAATTCACTCTATTTGAAACAAACATGAAGAAATTCAGAATTCTCCCTTCCAATTCTGTTCTTGAGATTGTGAAAATTGACCTAAAATGAGATATATGAATATTGCCTATAGACACCAGAGGCAAATAAATTCTTCCTTTTTTTTCAGGTAATACTTTTTTTGTAGCTTACAAAAATTCAAAGATCTTAAATGCAGTGTTTATAGAGTTCTCAATCTCTCTCTCTCTCTCTCTCTCTCTCTCTCTCTCTCTCTCTCTCTCTCTTTCTGGCATTCATGTGATAGGTAAAATAAAAGTAAGAAACTATGAAGATACAATGCTGAAAAGTAAATTAGGTTTCTAGAAGTGCAATGTGTCCAGCCTCAGAAGCATAGGCTCAAACCCAAAGTTTGAGAGGAAATTGGAGTTAAGTGACTTTCACACAGTTAGTAAGTGTCAAGTGTCTGAGGCCAGATTTGAACTTAGATCCTCCTGACTCCAGAGCCAGTGCCCTATTCACCGTACCACCTAGCCGGCCCCAAAGAAAATTTTTTTGAGAATTCCATGCTACCATTTGGGTTATATTAACTACCCAATAATAACAATATACACTTATATAGTGCTTCAAGATTTGCAAAGCATTTATGAAGAGCATCTCATTTCATTCTCCAACAACCCCAGAGGGTAAGCACTATTTTATAGATGAGGAACCTGGTGCTGAGAGAGGTTGAGGGACTTCTCTAGAGCCATGCAACTAAGTGCGACTTAACTAACCTGAAGGTAAGATTTGAAATCAGATCTTCCTTATGCCATGTTCAGTACTTTCTTCACTGTATTACTCGTGCTTCAAAGAATCATGTTATGCTGCTGACCTCCCCACCTAATAAAAAGAAAAGGTGTCTTTCCAGAGGCTCCACGAAGAGCAGCCTTTTAGTCATTAATTGGACTCAAGAAGGAGACTGCCCAATTTGTCGATTTCTCCTTAATGTAGGGCATGGGACTGCCAGCCGCAGGAATGGCTCATCTCTGCAGTATCTCGAGAGGATCTTGAGTCAATGTTGTTGGACTGCTTTTGCTCTTTTCAATTTGAGATGTTTTCTTATGTTCAATAAATCACCAAAATATTTAAAACCATATACATTTAGGGGCAGCTAGGTGGCTCAATGAGTAGAGCACCGGCCCTGAAGTCAGCAGGACCTGAGTTAAAATCTTACCTCAGACCCTTAACATTTACCAGCCATGTGACCTTGGGCAAGTCACTTATCTCCAATTGCCCTCCAAAAAGCAAAAATAAATAAATAAGTAAATAAATAAATGAATACAGTTCCTAAATGTAGAGTATACATCTACTTTTCTTGTCCTCTTGAATTTAGTCTTTAATATTGTGCATTTCATGGATCTTTTGAAGGAAAACATTGTGAAATATAAAGGGGGAACAAACAGCCTTTGGTGCGGGTGATAACTGCCAGCCACACAATCTCACGCGGTTCTACCCGTCAAAATGTGGAAGCAAGGCAGGATGGATTTGTGCATAGTGTTTGTTAAATACAAATTTCTGTTTGACTCAGTAGAAGAAAATATGCCTTTGCTTGTCTTCTCTAACAAGGAGTCTATCCTGCATATGTTAAGCTCAATACAGAATTCATGCCAGCTTTTGATAGTCACTATACCAACAACTCATCACCTACTCACCAAAGTGGTAAAGAGGCAATAGGAATCGAAATTGGAAAGTCCTTAGCAACAAAACTGGCATCCAGCCCCAAACTCAGAGCTCATGGGGCAGTAGAAGCCCCGATGGGAGCCCTGCACAGTCATCTCCATGTCACCGGGAGCCAGGCAAGCACTTATGAGAGGCATTCAGAAGCATCCCTTATGATAAAGGATATTCAGGACTGTGGAGTCTGGGACTTGAAGTAGTTGGCAGTTTCAGTAGAAACAGGTAGGAGAAATCACTTTGTGCACTGAATGTATTAAGCTGTGCTGCAGAATATCTCCCTGACTGAGAGCAGAGGACGGGGAGAGGCCACAGAGATTTAGTACAAGGCAATATTCTCCATGAATCAGCTTTCCAAAATGGTCCAACTTGAGTTTTCAGGCTGAAGGCCTTTTCTACAGTTTTCATATTGTTTAGGAAAACACACCCTTAAGACAATCAGGAATGGGAAATTCCTGTTGTTGCTTAAAGAAATGTCAAGAGTTTAGATATTCCTTTCTGAAGAGTAAAGTAGCCCAAGACAACAAGGAAGCTGGTATCACTCTACTTCATTCAGGAAAGGAAGGACATCCTGGGCAATACCTCTACAAATTTCAGTTAAAGTTGATGCTTTAGAACTGGGTTCCAGCAGCTTTCGAGGTGACTTTTAGTAGATCTTGGCCAATGAAAGCACAATATATTTCTTGCATAGGAAATGTTTGGCAGCTCCAATTCTGAGGAAAGACAAATGCAATAAGTCATCAAAGGAAAAAAAATAACCTAATTAGATGATGAATGTTAGCTTACCCAGTCTGTCCCTACATATCCTACTGATTCTTGTTTTTGTCTCATCTCTTTCCTTCTTTTCCTTTTCTACCTCCCTCAGTGTTCACACTTGTATAGATCACAGTGGCCAGTCCAGAGCATTCTAACCCCTCCCAAAGAGTTGTAAGCATTGGACTGTTTGATCCAGCCTATAGCTTAGTGACTGGATCATATTTTATTACTTGAACATATTGAATTCAAATGACTACTACTATTCACCCCCACTTTATTCTGACATCCACCTCCGTTTAGGATTGTTCTTCTTTTGTCCAAAATACTTTCCTGTAATTAGGTCTGGGTTAAAGACAAATGCTTGCATACATGCATACACATGTATACACATACACATAATATGCACACATACATGCATGCACATAGATACACCTGCATCTTTATATCCTCTATGAACACACACATTGTCTATGTACATATTAATATATAGATAATATCTAGATAAGCAGTCAGACAAGGAACTTTAGCAAAGCCTTGAGACCAAACAGTGACTATAACCTGTCCAAAAAACTATTAACTAGAGAACGCTATGCAGGGCAAATATTATAATGTGAAACCTTCGGAGCATTATCCCTGAGTTCTGTTGCAGATAAAGTGTTGCAAAAATGACCTTCAACAAGGAAATAAATTTAAAAAAATCTCTTTCTCCTCTGTCAATGAGAGAGGATAAGAATATGTGCTACCAATCTTGCATATATAACAGTGAAATAAAGAGCAAAGGCTGCACTGTGTGCTGCAGTGATCAGCCAAGAAAGGTGCTGGTAGCAATAGAAAGCGGTATTGTTTACCACATTTTCCATTTCGTTATGTGCTGTAATGGGCGAGTGACCTCATATTGAGTTGGTCTTGCTTTGCTGATCACTTTCGTATCATGCAAGTTTGTTTCACAAAATAGATTATGTTTTATGATATCTTCCCACTTAAAGGGAAGCGGATCGTTATATGCCTGATTTCATCTAATGGAGAGATTTATTGTCATGGTGAAGTGAAAACGTGATAAATGTGTTTCCTAATTCCACCTCTTTCCAATCTGCATATTTCAAATTTCAATCAATCCAAGTGATTGCCGAACAGTGACTGTGCAATGAAATCCTTGAAAAAGAAAAAAAAAAGGAAAGAAAAAACCAACCATGGATGGAAATCTACATGCTGAGGAGATCCAGCTTTGAGGACAATGCTTCTGACTCTTTCTGAAGAAGTGTTGGGACTTTGACAAGGGAAATCAAAGCTTGGCTGTATTTTCAGAGACCAGACACAGACACTCTCCACCCCACAGACAGGACAGAGGTGGCTCACTCTGAGGAAACGAGATCAGTAGGTTCAAAGAATATGGCAGTGCAGTACTTTTCTTGGTCTTTCTATCATCTTTGGCCAATATTTACATTCCTTCCTCCTCTCCTCTGTAAAATGCTATGGCTTTTGACACGCTGGGCGCTGCCTTCCTGTATCTCCAGCCATCCGTGGCTTTAATTCCAGGAGTTGAGAACATGGAACCAACAGTGCTGTGAGTCATGTAAACAAGGGAGAAATAGGTTGGCTCTATTCCATAGAGTGAAGAGAGAACCAGACTGGCAGGAGGCAGAAGAACTCTATATGAAAAACCCGTGCATGTGCTGATAAGATTTAAAAACTCAAGCATACAGGAGTGAAAAGAGGAATGGGCCGGCCATCAGGGAAGGTGGGGTCTAGGTTTTGGTTTTCCTTGTTTCCATAACACTTAGCTCTTCATGTGAGTTGAGTGATTGATGGGAGAGAGTGACTGGAAACAAATTTGCGACTGTCAAGGATGATCTGGGTAGCTCTGTTTCTGATTCCCTGAATTTTGGGTTGGGAAGACAGCCTCTCTTGGAGGGACATTTTAGCTGTAAATCTCCCCTTCTGCAGATCATGCACCTCAAGGAATGCTCTGTGCAGAAGCTGGATCTGTGATGACTCTTGAAGCTATCCTACCTGTATGTAAAATGCCAGTCATGCTCTCCCCTTCACTTGACG
This sequence comes from Petaurus breviceps papuanus, assembly GCF_028583685.1. Classification (NCBI taxonomy): domain Eukaryota; kingdom Metazoa; phylum Chordata; class Mammalia; order Diprotodontia; family Petauridae; genus Petaurus; species Petaurus breviceps. The sequence continues at coordinate 8,104,488 of NW_027185872.1, read as the reverse complement.
ATGGAAGTTCGCTGCCCAGGAACACCAAGGGCACATGAATCTGCAAGGGCTTGACTGTTGTAGGTGAGATGATCTGTTCCACACTTCAGGGTCTCTGTGATTTGGGTCATGTGTGTATTCCTATTCTCATCACTGTAGAAAGCTCAAAGTTGCGATCTCCCTGACAGTAGGTAAAATTCTCTCGACAAGCTCTCTCAGTCTTCAGAGGATGGATGGACAATCCACCAGTCCTCACAGCCTTACTTGCTGGAGGCAGCCTCCAGTGACCTACCCTTCTCAAGCTTAGAGATAATTCCATGTTCAGGGAAATCTGAAAGAAGGTCTTTAACCAAGCTCCAGGCAGTCTAGGACTCCACTGAGTACTGAGTGAATAGTGGCACTTCTAACTCTGTCTCACAATATGGGATTTAAATGAATGAAATCTTTCTTTCATCTGTCTGAGATTTTTTGCTTGGTTCCCTGGTCAAAATGGAGTCAAATTCTGTGGAAACTAATTAAGAAACATGCTTTAAACATAATAAAGTGATTCAATGGCATTTCGAAAAGTTAATGGTGGCATCATTGTCAGTATGTACCCACAGCTATTTGAAAAGCATGCACGCTTCATGAAAATGCAAAATGCTACCCTCCACCTTTTCTTTTCCCAGTTCAGAGTGTTGTCTCCACATCCCCCTGTGTTTTCCAGCCCCAATTACTGGAGAAGCCTGACTGTCCTTTCAGCAAGAGTGACCTTGGCACAGGGAGCAGCTACAGATGAGAACAGTCTTCTTTCCATGTGTAGAATGGCTGCTCTGCCTCAGTTGCACTTCTGGGCTCTCTTCCTTCTTAGGTCTATGCAACCTTTTCTGAGGAGAAACATTTTTCCAATGCTGCCTCAGTCACCCACTTTGATTCCTTATTTTTAGCCTTATTTATTGCACTGCTACATCATAGTTTATATGAGATGCAGCTAGGAGATGGGAAAGAGTGCTGACCTTCAAAGGAACTCAGGACCATGCAATCCTATACTGAGAGCTGCAAGGGTCAATAGAGCTGTCTTTCCTCTAAAGAAGCAGGGTGAAGTACAGTAGGATGCTCCAGGGTCCCATGTCTGATGTGGCATTGAATCCAGATTTTTCTGTCACTCTGTCTAGTGCCCTACCCGTTACCAAAGACTGCCTTGTCTCTGATAGCCCCTTGCTGAGTGATCACAAAGGGTGACACTTCTTGTCTGGTTCCAAGCTTCATCTTCTATAAAGTAGGGATCACCTAACAGAAATGTCTCAAAGGGGTCTAAAGAAAGTTCCATGACTAAGTGTCACATGTGGTTTTGTATTGGAATAGCAGCAAAGTGCTCATAGTTAATTCCTACAGACATCAGCATTCTGGGGGTTGATAATAAGCTTCCTCCTCTGCTGGGGGCCTTGGTCTGGGTGCTGAAGGCCTGGTGATTTCTCCCATTCCATCTTAGGGGTCAGCTCCCCCTGGCTGGCTGACCGGGCTGCAGAGTCTGAAACTTACTTTGGAGACTTCTAGGAGAACAGATGCTTAACTTTCTGTTTGGAACAATCATATTTCAAAGATAATTCTAATGATGCTATTCTATAGTTATTGTGATTTTAAACCCTCTGTACAAAGCACCTAATCCTGCCATTCTCTTTTCCCATAAGAGAGTGGGAATAGCTGCTGTTATCTGGGGGCTCTGGGGACCAGAGAGGCAAATGCCCCAGCACAGATTCAGTGAGAACGATAATGAGGCAGAATATATTCAATAAAAAGAACAGGTCCTTTAAGATTATCCAAGGAATTAACAGAGGACACCTGGAGAAGAGCCCTAATTGGGATCAGATAATGGGACAAATAATCCTCCTGCTTCTGAAGTCCCATTACTGGGAAGTTTCATTCAGGCATCTAGTGTTAGGACAGGAGAGGTCAACACCCTGACGATGATGTGTCTGACTTGTAAGAAACTTTCCCTTCACTAGGGCAGAGCCTATTATCATCAGTTACAACCCCACACCTTCCCCCATTTGGTAGAATAGAATGGGCTAAACAAATCCACCCCCTTGTCCTTAGATTGGTGATGGTCTTCTTCAACTGAACTTGGTTGAACCTTAGATGGTAGACCTGCAGGCCATTCCCAAAGCCCTTACTCAGAATCTTTCTGCATTGAGAGAATTTTGTAGGATGTGAGCTTTGCTGGCATATCTCAGTGTTCCAGTGAGGCGTGCAGACATTACTTTAGTGGAGGGGGGATCTGTAAAAATAAACAAACAAAAAGGAAAACACTGTATTGGAACAATATACCAAAAACCAGGTGGATCAGGTGTGTGCCTTTCTTCATAGGATGATGTCCATTACTAGTTTACCAATGGATTCTGTCCCGATGTGCCACTGGAAACTACCACCACCCCAAGGAGTATGTGAAATCAGATTTTCGAAATAAATGAACTTTATGTATTAAATTAAGCACAAGCCAATAACAATAATGATCTTAGGAATTTGAGTGGTTTACAAATTTTCTAATGATTTTCAATTTTTAATCTTCTTTGTTTTAATTGAGAAATTAAATACATGTGTTTGTGTGTTAGAGAGAGAGAGAGAGAGAGAGAGAGAGTATTTTTTTCTTAATGGAATAATGTCCTGTAGGAGAGAGTAGAAAGGTAACTTAGACACCGTATTAGTATATGAAGGTTAAAAACTGGAGAAAATGCAGAGGAGAGCACCTGAGATGAGGACAGTGGAGAAGAGAGATTAGGTGAAGAAACGAAGGAGAAAGTTCTTCTAAAGAGGAGAAAGCTTGAAGGGCCGCGAGATTTATCTTTAGTTATTTTCCTCATCAGCGTTCCCTAAGAAGGATGGTTTGGCCTTGCTCTCTTTGGCCTCCAAGGACACAGCCTAGGTCCAATGGATGCAAAGTGCTGATTCACTTTCGACTCCTTGTGAAGAACGTTTTCCTCCAAATAAGAGCAGAGCCAAGAAGGCCACGTCCAACTGGCTGCCCACAAGCCAGAGAGGCTGGCTCTCCCTGCTCAGAAGTCTCTAGCCTGTAGGCCTTGTTTGTCTCACTTTCCAAAGAAAGTGTTTGGTCCTGGCTCAGGTTTTAAGCCCTCTGCAGCCCTTTCCCTTCCAGCTCCTCAGACAATCCAGAATCCAAAGCCTCCCATTTCTTCTGTTGGGGATCAAGGGAGCTCTCTGCCTAATGCTATGTCTGAAAGGGTTTGTATGCATGTAAGGAATAAAAGCAAAGGGAAGACAAAATGCAAAAAGACTGAGAGAAAAGCTATGGACATGATGAGAGCTGTTCCAAGTCAAACACTTTGTCTACAAAAAGTAGTTTAAGAAGATAAAAAGATGCAGTTCCACATTCTGCCTTGAAGCTAATATGAGGTAAGTCAGAAAATAGACACCAAAATAAAGTGAATTCAATTGCTATGCTTAATGTCTGAAGAAGGCTACTATTGAATAAGTGCTGAGAGCTTTGGGGGACATAAAATGACTTCCATTCCAAGGAGGTGACCCTTTGTATGCATATAGAGACAATAATTTTGAAACTTTGAAAATTAGTATAATAAAAATGTTTTTGGCTGAAAGTATTTCTGATTGTGTGCAGAGTCTCCATGTGGATGAATGCTGAAGGGTGAATGGATGTGAGTAGAATGGGCCAAACATCATCTCTCACAGTATTTTTGATGAGCCAACATGAAATCGAAATCAGAGCCAGGAGCTGGGAGGGCAGACAAAAGGGAGAAGCCTATTCTTCAGTCTCTTTCAAAGCTCGATGTCTGGGAAAGAGGGGATTGCTCTAAGACAGAATTTGCCTTCATTTGGCACTTATTCTCTCTATGCAGGTTCAGAGTGGTTCAAGGTAAACTTCTGATCAGCACATCCTAGACAAGGCAGTGTTATGGGGAGAGGACTCCTGGCTTTTCTATTTACTAGCTTTGTTACCCTGGGAAATTCCCTCTTCCCATTGGACCTCAATTGCTTCATATGCAAAATCAGAGAAGTAGACAAAGTGACCTAGAACATCTATGATGATGGGGATATTCCTTTTTGTACACTTAGTGATTCTTGACCAGAAACTGCTACTCTGCATAATAGCATGTCACTACACACCAAGTTGTGTTGAAATACATGAAGAATCATAGAAATTAAGTCCAAGGGAAGATTTTCATCAGCTATTATCTTTGCAGATGTGGGGCTGAAGAACTCACACAATTTACCGTTATATTTAATTGTGACCGAATTTGGCCCATAGTGGCCAATCACTTTGAAAGTTATCCTGAAACAAATAGAAAAATTCAAGAAAACCGCCTGATGATGCTGAAGGGATTTCTCAGTTTGTTTGGTTTCTCAAATAACTTTGAGAGTTCAGTTCAACTCTTAACTCTAGTGAACATGGACACTCCTTGATGGATTAATACAATTGACTTCTCCATTGTGGCTTTTTTCACTAAGAGATCATCTAGGAATAATCACAATGGGCAGCCTGAGACTGCCATGGCCACTTTCAATCCACTTGAGGCCCCTTTGCCTCAGAATGGGCATTTGTATAAGTCTGATATGCAGAGTACTTTGGAGAGCTACAAAGATAAATTACTAAGTCATTCCCATTCTGAAGCTATGTCTGAGACAGCTAAGAGATTTAGTTAGCAGAGTAGTGCATTTAGAGTCAGGATGCAATAAAGCAATATGAAATCAAGCAACAAGCATTTATGAACATTTGCTGTATGCTAGGTGTAAGTGTGGGAGGCATAAAGAAAGATAAAAACAGACCCTAATCTCAAAGAATCACTTAGAATTTATTGAGCACCTACTATGTGTCAGGTGCTGTGTCTCATGATGAGAACAAAAAGAAAGACTAGACAGTTACTGCTCTTAGTTATTGAGTGGGTGTGGCCTCGGACAGCAGGAGAACTGGGAAAGGCCTAAGTCACCCATTTCATCCTGGGCCAGGGATCTTGACCTATGTCTTGCCATTGGGCTCCTGTGATTACAGGAGAGAGAGAGGCTGATGACATGTCATTGGTGAAGGTTGAGCAACAAAGGAAGCCAGGAGGTGGACACAAGAAAGTCAAGAATTCCAGGCATGGGTTCAAACTCTAATACCAACTCTTCCACAGAGCTGAAGACAACCTAAGTTTGTTACCTCAGACATTTCTAAGTTGTTGATCCTGGAGAGGTCATTTTCCCCCTCTCATTCTCAGTCTCTGCCTCTATAAAATGGAAATAATAATATAACCTAATTTACAGAGTTGTTTTGAAGATACAATAAGAATATATGATTAGTGCTTTGTGATCCTTGGAACTCTACATAAACACAATGATGGTGCAAATGATGCAGAGATCACCATTTACTAAAGGGAATATAATATGATTGCATATGATGATGATAAAGAGACAATGATGATGGTAATGATGATGATAAGCTTGGTAGAGGAAAACCCTAACTTTAATGTTTCCCCTAAAAAAGAAGTCTCCCCCAAATATGGCAAAATGAACATAAAGTTATGTTAATATTTGCTGATAGATGCAAAAGCAGAGTTAACTATATGCAGCATTTCCCTGATGGTCAGTACCAAGTGAGGCATGAGATGGGGGAACATGCTCCCCAAAAGACTTGTCCAACCTCCCCGGTGTAGCACAAATGTTCTGGGCCATTCCAAAGTAGGAGGATTCTCTACGGATGCACAAAAATGTATGTTCAAGGCAGATTGTGTAAATAAAGAGGAGAAAAAATGGTAAGTTCAAGGCTAAGGAGCTTGTTTGGCTATATTATAGAGTGGATAAAAGGAAATAATATGAGATAAGGCTGAAATGTTAGACTGAAGGCTGAAAATTTTGACTTTTATTGTCATAAAAACCTGAAATAAAAGATTTGTATTTCATCTGAGAGGCAATAGGTAAAACTGATATTTTTCAATCAAGCAGTAACATGTCTCTAACTAGTCTTTAGGAAGGTCACCTTGGCTTGTGTATAGATGATAGATCAGAGAAGTGAGAGATTGATGGCCAAGAATCCAGTTAGGATGCCCTTATATAGGATGTCCAAGCAGGAGGTGAGGAAAATCTGATTGAGGGTCATGATTGTGTGACTGTAGAAGGAGCAAATGAGAAAGGTTACATAAAGGCAGAATTTATAGAATGTGGCAACGCAACATGGGGGCAATGTGTTGGGACAAGTCAAACATTGCTCTGAAATTATGCCCCTGGCTTAGTGGGGAGATGGTGATGCCTGTAACAGACATAGACATTTGGAGGATTGCTAGGAATGAGGAAATGGGAACAGGTAGGGACATACTGAATTTTGTGATGATGACAAGGCATTCATGTAAAGATGTCAGATAGATGTATTATGAGGTTCAAATGAGATAATGACTATAAATACTTTGTGAACCTTAAAGCATTATATAAATGCCAAAATTTAAGGGAAGAATAAAATGCAAATCCAAAACAAGATAAGAAATTCTATTCACACTCATGCTTCTCTGATGCTTGCTGGTGACATGGGGGTGGGGGGAAGAGCAGATTTCCCCAAAGCTCTGTCCATGGCACACCAACAACCCTCCAAACATTGGCCATTTGGGGCTCCAGTTTGGTGTCCAAACACAAAGGCGTCCAGGGTCTGTGATGTGTGGCAACAGAAAGAACCTTCACCAGGATGAAAGTACTGTGCTACTGGAGGCCTGAAAAGCCCATTAGAAGACACTTCCCTGAGCTTCTGATGAGAATGGACACTTAGTGAGTCATGTTTCTGAATACGCATGACTTCTGTTCAAAACCAAAGGCCAAAGCATCCTTTGCTCTCTGTCATAGGGTTTCTTCTAGTGACTGGGAACAGTTTTTCCCAATGAAAGCGACACCTGACCTGAGCCTCCTCCTCTTAGCCCTGTCCATGGGAGGGCAGGCTCCAGTTAGTGAAGTGAAGTTCTATCCAGCCTTGTATTAACCTGAGATCGCATTTCTGAAATGGGCCAAAGCCCACATGTCTTCTTTAAGACATGGATAGCGCAAGGGGAATGGAGGCAATGAGGAATAACCTCCTGTTTTGTATGCCTTGAAGTCCAACATCTAAAATACTGGACAGCACCCATTCCCCATGAGAATGCTAACATGAGAGCAAACAGGAAGGGATGGCCCCAAGAAAATCATGGCTGAGGTGCTAAAGGAAGCAGGCGTGGCCAATTTAATCTGGTTTTTTAGACTTTTAAAAGGATAACTGAGAAGTGTGGATTCTCCTTTGTACCTTTTGACCCATGGGTTTTCCTTGTATTAACCAGTGGATTCTAAATTAATAAGCAACAAGGACGTACCCATAATTGCTATAAACCTTAACATTGGGAAGTGGGAGATTTTCTTTGATGCTTTTTATCTTTTTTTTATTTTTGTTTGGTTTTTTGATGCTTTTTATCAATGAAGTCATTTATACCTTATCATTTGTAACCTATCCTTTGGTAAGTAAAACCCGAACATGTCCGATCTACAAGTGAACAATTGATTAAAATCCTTTTTTTTTTTTTTGGCTCATTGCTGTATATTCAAAGTTCAGTCATATGATTCACTGGTTCCCACTGATGGATTGTTTAGTAGACACAGTATTTTATCAGGCTTTCTTTTTGAGAGGGGCTGGATATGTCAAAGCATTCCCCAAGTTGGAAAACCCTTCAGTGCTTTCTTTATAAAATGTTCTTGATTCTGCTATCCATAAATAGCTCATAAGCATATAGTCTCCCCACTGATTTTTGCTTTCTTTTCCCTGATTCCAACTTTCCCCTATCCACAGGACTCAGGTACTCAGAATAATGTGATCACATACTTTACTGAACCAGGGGGAAATGAAAGAAAATAGATCATATGCTCTTCTATGGAGCAATCTATCTCTTACCCATAATAGAACTTAGCACAGGGCTTGAGGCATAGTAGGCACTTATTAAATTTTAGTTGACTAACAATCTCCTAAAACACTTACCCTTTTGACCTTGGGGGTCAACCTTGGGGGGTTCCTGATTCAACTGTATCTGAAATTTCTTGAAATGTATGAGGGAAAAGTTTCTTCCAACTCCATGTGTTTGAATAGAGCACAGGAAAGCAGAGGGAGACCTATGAGCTGGAATTCCTGAGCCTCTGGACCTGCTCTGCTGATGCTCCCACCCCCACTGCCATCCCTTCTTCAGGGCCTGATATTAGTGAAAACACTTAGCCCCAGCTCTTCCCTTCATGGGCAATGGGGCATCAGGCTATGGCTGGCACTGTGGTATAGCTGCCATGGGCTCTCAGGGACAATGGGAGCAGTAACAAGGCAGCCACCCTCACGGGCCACAGGGCATAGACTTTGTCACTTCCTTCCCCAAGATGCCTTGCCTAATGTGGGGCCTAGAGATGGGAAAGGTAGGGGCACTTCCTCAAGTATCAGATACTCTCTTTTTTTCCATTACTCTCTGGAGAAAGTTGAGGCCTTTCCACATACAACCACTCCCTGAGCTAAAAGTACCCATCAGATGTACTGGCTATGTGCCCGATAGGGTGTTTTTGTTTGTTTGTTTTAATGCTTTAAGGTTTGAAAAAATAATTTCAATATGTCCTCTCATTTGATAGCCTAATTCCAGCTTTCATATTTATAATAACATTTACATGAAAGTAAAACAAAATAGGGCAAATGTATTACCAGTCACAATTAGACAGCAAAGAAACTCAGGTGGGACCCAGAGAGCTAGAAACCCAGGATTATTGCTGGCAGAGGATCACAATATCTGTGAAAGCCACAGAAATCGGGGGGGATTTTTTAAATCAAGGTAACTTCATTCACCTTTTCAGGGACAAAAAAAAAATGAAACCATGACACAAAAAGGGTATAAAAGTTATGAAGTTGGGGCAGCCAGGTAGCACAGCGAGTAAGAGCACCAGCTCCAGTGTCGGGATGACCTTGGATTGAATCTGGATCAGACACTTAGCACCCACCAGAAACACCTGACTGTGTAGCCTTGAGCAAGTTACTTAACCCCGATTGCTTAAAAAAAAAAAAAAAAAAGAAAAGTTATGAAGTTTCAAAGGTATTAGACTTTTTTATTAGAGATTTCCCTAGATCTGCTTTCAGAGGGTCTGCTCTCTAGTAAGTGGCCCAATATTAATCCAGCTTTCCTGGCCTGTCAGTTTCATTCAGCTCTTAGGACATGAGGCCTAAATGGGACCGCAAAGGAAAATGGCTCCATAGGAAGCGATAGGTCCCAGGGGACAAAGGGACTCTTTTCATTGTCACTTGTAAAATCTGTATTTCTTTTGTTTGTTTGTTTTACTTAAATGTGGTTTTGTAGCTCTGAGAATACAAATCTCTCTATGTTCCTGTTTTTGAGACCAGGAAGTAAGACCCTTAAAGGCCAAGACTATTTCCTGATTGCCTTACAAGTTCCAAGCTATAATGCCCATGCAATATTCACAGCGCCATTCCCATGCCCATTACACTGACTCAGCTACGTTCAATCTGGCAGTTCTATAGCAGGGCTCATTGACCCCTCCTGGGTGGGCACCAGGGAGCTTCAGAGAAACAGCCCAATCACAGACCAATTGTACTCTCCATCTCATTAGCTATTCTGATCAGTGTCATGGAAGGTTAGTGCAGTGACTGACGTGAGCAGGTATGCTCTGTGAGAGGAGAAGGGAAATCCTATTTTTTGGATAGAAAACCTATTGTGGTTGACACCTCTTCCCAGAATGCTTTGTGGAATCTTCTTCCTGGAGCCAATAGTAGACAACATAATTTAAAAAGGAATCGCTCAAATCAACTTAATAGTGAACTGATGAAATGTTTAGTCTGGAAATGTCCAAACTGAATCAGAGCATTCCACATGAGCCCTACTGAATGGTTCTGGCTGGCCCCTTTGACCTTGAGCTAATTTTTCAGTTGACAGAGGGAAACGAGATCTCCCTCCCTTGGGTTCAGTACAATGGCATGGGAGGGAAAAAATGGGGTGGGGGCAGATTGCCTTGAAGCTTTACCAAAAATGTTTCTTAGAAGGTTTCCTTTTTTGGAGTGCCCATCAGTCCTCATTTTGAAATGAATTAATAGCAGGTCTGTATTCTAAGGACTTCTGAATTTATTGTATTGTTATATTTTCTCCAAATTCATATGATCTTCAGTGGACATATCATGATAACAGAAGAGAGATCATCGGGTAGCATGGGAGCTGTTAGTCTGGCAGTATTTATTGACAGCACCCCTAATGTGACCCTCTTTATAATTATAATAATATAAGCCAGATTTTCCACAGTAGGTTATGGTTTACAAGTGCTTTCCATGTTCTTTTATTTGATTCTCATGACAACCACGTGTAGTAGGCATAATTATTACTTCCATTTTACATATTAGCAAACCAAGGTTGATATCAGTCACAAAGCTAAGGGGCTAAGTTGAACTTCAAAACCAGGTTTTCCTTATTCCAAATCCAGTCTTTTTCCCATTTCATCATTTAGCTCCCTAAATGTGAAAGAAACTAGGGCTTAGGGTGACTGACTTGCAAATGGTGACAACTAAGAAGTGTCATAAATTAAAGGTGACAATAAGTCTTCGGATTCCAAACCCAGGGCTCAAGTCACCATTCCCTGGGTGCTGAGAGCTGATGAATGGAAGTGAGAAGCAGAGGGATATGGAGAGAAAAGCTATTGGATGGTTATAAATTGGCCATGAATGGCATGGAGTCTCTTAAATAACCTCTTACTGCTCAGTTCTGCGTATCTGAGGATGACAGGTATGAGAGGGAGAATCACACTGGCAGAGGTGGTCATAGCCATATTTAAAGGTATTCTTTTGACGTTTAGAAAAGGCCTTCTTTTATAGGAATTAAGGTACTGAAGAAATGTTCGAGTGGCCTTGTGGGGTGATATATGGTGGCTGCCTGGGTAACAGCACAGGCTCAAGGACTTCCTAGGGTAGGAGCTAAACCTTGGCATCTAGGGCTTGCCCTTGAGAGGGCCTAACCTTATATATATATATATATATATATACACACATATATATATATGTATGTATGTATATATATATGTATATGTATATATATTAACAAATTTAACAAGGGAAATAGAGGTTCTGTTGAGATGTCGGGTCCTTAGAATCCAAATAGACATCATCAGGAGGGACATTTTCCTCCTAGTCTATATGGATGTCAATCTCAAAGGGACTCGAAAATAAACCACCAGTAATCTATATCCCAGGTCAGTGAGGACAATTGATAGGTCTGTATGGGGGAAGAGCTTTAGCCCTGTGTGCTGTTGATTTTCATGAGAGAAAACCAGAGAAGAGATGGGGCAAACTGGACATTCTTTAGAAGTACTTTGGGGAGAGATGAGAAGGGAGTGAAAGCTAGTAGAGTAAAGGTGGCTGTCCTTGGTCCTAAAAATCTGTTTCCGTAAGCCATATAGGTTAACCAAGAATTCAAATATGTCTAGGTTGTTTCTATTCCTGCTATCAGAAGGAAAGGCAAAAATAGTGGTCTTCCAGGGGCGGCCAGGTGATTCAGCGAGTAAGAGCACTGGCTACAGTGTCAGGATAACCTGGGATTGAATCTAGGCTCAGATACTTAGCACCCACCCAGAAACACCTGGTCTTGTGACCTTGAGCAAGTTACTTAACCCCAATTTAGTTAAAAAAAAAAGAAATAGTGGTCTTTCTAAGAAAGTTAGTGAAGTAAGCACAGCTTCATTCTAGCTGCCATTCCTGTTCAGCATGCTCTCTCTCTCTCTCTCTCTCTCTCTTCTTCTTCTTCTTCTTCTTCTTCTTCTTCTGCTTCTTCTTCTCCTTCTCCCTCTTTTTCTCTCTCCCCCAAAAGATATTTTATGTTATTCATAATGTATCATATATGAAACATTCAAAATTTAAACATATATTTTCCATATTTAGAGTTAATATATATGTAAATATTTTACATATTCTTTTTCTACTTTAAAATATATCCAGAATTTACCTGTGAAAGGTCTCTTTTAAAAAATTAAAATAAGTAAGCAAAATTAATGATATAGTGACCTCATCTGAAAATATATATAACATTCCATATTTATAGGACCTCCTAGTCTTCCTATCTATCATCTATCATAGCTTTATTCTGACTGTCTGTCTATCTATCTATCTATCATCTCTCTATCCATCTATCTATCTATCTATCTATCTATGTGTATATATGTACATGCACACACATATGTGAATATAACAAGCATTTACACAACATAGTACAATATAAAAGATGATTACACATGAAACCACAAATTCCCTATGACAACTTACTATTCCTTTTAAATATATGACAAAGTTTTCTTGTACATGTCTTTTCCCTCTTTTTTTTCTTCCCTCCCTCATCAAAGATGGCTACCATTGGACAAAAATAGGTATACAAACAGTTAATACACACAGGCATATATAAACACACATACACATACAAATATGTGTATTGTGTATGTACACACATATATCAGTATTACTATATCTATATTGTGTATATACATGTAGATATGTATAGGTTTGTATGTGTATATATGTACACACACATATATGTATCTATATACGTATAAATTAATCTATGCATACTCCTATTTATCAGTTCTTTTTCTGGATGCAGATAGTGTCTTTCTCCATACATCATTTATAGTTAATTTGAGTATATATGATATTCAGAATTATTTATTCATTTAAAAGTTATTCTTTAAAAAATATTGTTGTTACTATATAGAATGTTCCCTTTGTTCTGTTCATTTCATTCTTCATTGTTTTCATAAAACTTTCCCACATTTTTCTAAAATCATTAAGCTCATCATTTCTTTTTTTCCAACTTTTTTAAAAATTAATTTGTTTGTTTTCTTTTAGTTTACAGGATTCAATTCCACAATTCCTTGAGTTTCACATTTTGTCCCCCTCCTTCTAGGTCCCCCCCACCCATGGCGGCATATAGTCAAGTATAGGATTTGTAAGTACTTTCACATTATACATTAGTCAGGTTATAAGGACAGATTGCATCACCTAGAATGAAAAATGGTAAAGAGGACATAAAACCAAATAAGAAAAAGAAAAATATCAAGTATTTTTCTTCCACCTGGATATAAACTCAATTCTTTCTAGTTCTTTTTCTGGATGCACATATTTCTCTCCATCATGAGTCTTTTGGGATTGACTTATATCACTACATTGATGAGAAGAGTCCAGTCTATCAAAGTTGGTCATCACACATACTTTATGTCTGTAATTGTGTACAAATTTCTCCTGGTTCTCCTCTTCTCACTCAGCATCAGTTTGTATAAGCCTCTCCAGGTAAATATGAAGATTGTCTGCTCCTCATTTCTTATAGCACAATAGTATGACATAACATACATATACCACAACTTGTTCAGACATTCCCCAATTGATGGGCAACCCCTTAATTTCCAGTTCTTTGCCACCACAAAAAGAGCTGCTGTAAACATTTTTGTACATATGGGTCTTGCTCCCACTTCTATGATCCCTTTGGGATATAACCCTAGGAGTGGTATTGCTGGATCAAAAGGTATAAAAGTATTTATAGACCTTTGGGCATAATTCCAGATTGCTCTCCAGAAAGGCTGGATGAGTTCACAACTCCACCAGCAATGCATTCGTGTTCCAATTTGCCGACATCCTCTCCAGCATTTATCGTTTTCCTGTTTTGCAATCTTAGCCAATCTGACTGGTGAGATATGGTACCTCAGAGTTATTTTGATTTTCATTTCTCTAATCAATAATGATTTAGAGCATTTCTTGATGTACTTATAGATATCTTTAATTTCTTTCTCTGAAAAATGCCTGTTCATATCTTTTGACCAATTATCAATTGGGGAATGACATGTATTCTTATAAATTTGACTCAATTCTCTGTATATTTTAGAAATGAGTCCTTTGTCAGAGACATAGGTTGTAAAGATTCTTTCCCAATTTCCCACCTCCCTCTTAATCTTGGTTACATTGGCTTTGTTTGTACAGAAGCTTTTCAATTTCATGTAGTCAAAATTATCCATTTAACATTTTATAAGGTTCTCTAATTCTTGTTTAGTCATAAAGTCTTTCCCTCTCCACAAATCTGACAGGTAAACTATTCCTTCTTTTCCAACACTGCTTACAGTATCAACCTATATACCTAGGTCATGCACCCATTTTGTCTTGATTCTGGTATATGGTGTTAGATAATGGTCTATGCCCAGTTTCTGCCATACTATATTCCAGTTTTCCCAGCAGTTTTTGTCAAATAGTGAGTTCTTATCCCAAAAACCAGGATCTGGGGGTTTATGAAACAATAGATTACTACAGTCCTTGACTTCTGAATCTTGTATGCCTAATCTATTCCATTAATACACTCCTGTATTCCTCAGCCAGTACCAAGTAGTTTTGATGACTGCTACTTTATAATACAGATTGAAATATGGTATAGCTAGTCCACCTTCCCTAGCATTTCTTTTCATTAATAACCTTGATATACTGGACCGTTTATTCTTCCAAATGAATTTTGTTACTATTTTTTCTAGCTCTATAAAGTAGTTTTTTGGTAAATTAATTGGTTTGGCACAAAATATATAATTTAATTTAGGTAAAATTGTCATCTATATTATATTAGCTTGACCCAGCCACGAGCAATTAATATTTTTTCCAATTGGTTAGATCTGACTTTATTTGTGTGAAAAGTGTTTTGTAGTTGTGTTCATATAGGTCCTGGGTTTGTTTTGGCAGGTAGATTCCCAAATATTTTATAATGTCTACAATAACTTTAAATGGGATTTCTCTTTCTATCTCTTGTTGTTGAATTTCATTGGAGATATATAGGAATGCTGAGGATTTATGTGGGTTTATTTTATATCCTACCAAGCTATCACTCTTTGCAGATGACATGATTATATACTTAGAGAATCCTAGAGAATCAAGTAAAAAACTGCTTGAGAAAATAAATAAATTTGGCAAAGTTTCAGGATATAAAATAAACCCACATAAATCCTCAGCATTCCTATATATTTCCAATGAAATTCAACAGCAAGAAATAGAAAGAGAAATCCAATTTAAAGTTACTGTAGACATTATAAAATATTTGGGAATCTACCTGCAAAACAAACCCAGGACCTGTATGATCATAACTACAAAACACTTTTTACACAAATAAAGTCCGATCTAACTAATTGGAAAAATATCAATTGCTCATGGCTGGGTCGAGCTAATATAATAAAAATTACAATTTTACCTAAATTAATTTATGTATTTAGTGCCATACCAATTAATTTACCAAAAAAAATACTTTATAGAGCTAGAAAAAATAGTAACAAAATTCATTTGGAAGAACAAACGGTCCAGAATATCAAGGGAATTAATGAAAAGACATGCTAGGGAAGGTGGACTAGCTTTACCAGATTTCAATCTGTACTATAAAGCAGCAGTCATCAAAACTACTTGGTACTGTCTGAGGAATAGAGGAGTGGATCAATGGAATAGATTAGGCACAAGAGATTCAGAAGTCAATGACTATAGTAATGTATTGTTTGATAAACCTCCTGACCCTGGTTTTTGCGATAAGAACTCACTATTTGAGAAAAACTGCTGGGAAAACTGGAATATAGTATGGCAGAAATTGGGCATAGACCATTATCTAACACCATATACCAAAATCAAGTCTAAATGGGTTCATGATCTAGGTATAAAGGTTGATACTATAAGCAGTCTCCTAAAACAAGGAATAGTTTACCTATCAGACTTGTGGAGAGGGAAAGACTTTATGACTAAACAAGAATTAGAGAACATTATAAAATGTAAAATGGATAATTTTGACTACATGAAATTGAAAAGTTTCTGTACAAACAAAGCCAATGTAAGCAAGATTAAGAGGAAGGTGGGAAATTGGGAAAGAATCTTTCCAACCTATGTCTCCGACAAAGGACTCATTTCTAAAATATACAGAGAATTGAGTCAAATTTATAAGAATACAAGTTATTCCCCAATTGATAAAAGGTCAAAAGATATGAACAGGCAGTTTTCAGAGAAAGAAATTAAAGCTATCTCCAAGCACATGAAGAAATGCTCTAATTCACTATTGATTATTTTTTTTAATTAACAGGAATATACTTCCTTTTCCTCCTACTCCCAATTTCATTTTTTTAAAGGGAGAAGACAAACAAATTACTTTTAAAAATATGCAGAATCATGGAAAACAAATTCCCTTATTGCTACATACATGCAACTTCTATAATCTACACTTCTATATGTGTATTTGTTTCCTGTTTCATTATTAGTCTTCTGGAATCATGGATGATCATTGTCTTCATCATAGTTCTTATGACTTTTAAAATTGTGTATTTCATGGCTATGTTGTCATTTTATAAATTCTTCTGGTGCTTATTTCATTCTTCATCAGGTTACTCAAAAAGATCTTCAAAATTGTTCATTTTTTGCACTATTGATGTTCTCATATAAATTGTTCTTCCATTTCTGCACATTCCACTCTGCATCAGTTCACAGAAGTCTTTGAATGTCTCCTTAGAACCTCTTTCCTTGTTTCTAATAGAACAATCATCTTTCACCACATTATTTAATATACCATTATTTAATCAAGCACTCAACAGTTTATGGGGATCTTTCTTATTTTCAGACTTTTTGTCTGTTTTTGCAATACCACTCACATGAAGTAGTCAAAGCTCTCATGAGACCTGTTCTCTTAAGCCCAGAGAAAATGCAATAAAATTAATTATACCAAAGTTTCAGGAAATCTTAAGTCCATGAAGTCATCTTTTCCAAGAATACTTATACTGGAAGAGGACTAATGGGAGAGATCAGTGCTTCATACAAAGGAACAAATCAGTATAATGAAATCATATATACACGCCTTTAACTTACCCCAGTAGTTGACTCTTGGAGATGACTATTGGACAAGTCACTTAGATTCTTCAGACCTCAGTCTCCTCATTTCCAAAGTGAAGAGATGAGTATGGGAAGATGGCATCTAAAATGTCTTCCAGATCTCACACAAATTACATCTCCTTAGAAAAGAGAAAGAATGATGTATTCTAAAGATTCTCTCACTCCCTTTTTCGATCAAGGAGCCTATGGCCTGGGTGATGGAAAGATGGGAGATAGGACATGATACTTTGCCTTTCTCTTGGTTGACATCTCTTCCCATAAGATACTCAGGCTGTGAAAATCTTACATATTTTCTATAATTTTTGAATATCTTCATCACATTTGGCTTGGTTTATAAGAGCTGATGAGAAAGTTTTAGTTGACTTCTCAAACATTCCTAGGATGACCTTTCTGTGTCCCTTTTAGACTTTTATGTCTAGTCTAGTCATTCTCAGTAGGAATGCAGGAAAAACAAATATTTATTTAGTATATAAAAGCACCCTGGTCAACCATATCACATGAAGCTCTTTCCAGGATACTCCCCCATCTCCCCCACAATTATCAATCTTCCTACCAGATAAGTCGTAATCTGTTTGTTTGTTTCCTTCTATTCCATAGAAATCTAGGTTTCTGCCATTCTTATGAACCAAATGTTTTGAAAAATAAAATTTAGGTTCATTTGTTTCTATAGTAACCATGTAAGCTCTCACTGCTCACTGCTTCCTGCTGCAGACCACCATTTCCCCCCTCAATTTAAAAAAATTTTATTTACTGTTTTGAGCTCCAATTTCTATCCTTCCTTCCCTTCTTCCCTTCCCCCTTCCCTAAGATGGTAAGCAATCAGATATTGGTTATACATTTGCAATTATGTAGAACATTTCCACATGAGTCATTTTGTACAAGAGAAGTCAAATGAAAGAAAAATGTGAAAGTGAAAAAATAGCTTGCTTCATTTTATACTCAACCAATATCAGTTCTTTCTCTGGAGGTTGATAGTATGTTTCATCATTGGTCCTTTGGGATTATCTTGGTCTTTAAAAGATACCTGAACACTTTTCTAGCTACAACTGTTTGAAAATAATGTGCTATGCTTGATGGATGATTTAAGGTGAAGGGTCATTTTGCAAGTTGATCTTTTTGCCTTAATTGCTCTCTTTAGTCCTAAGCCACCCTCATCTGTTTCCACCTTCTAATGTAATTCCTCTGCTCTAAAGGACTTTGGGGCATTAGTAGGCATTATCTGAGGTGGGATAAGGGAAGTGAAGGAATGCACCAGCACTTCTGAAATCACTCATGTTCATGATGACCAATTTCTGCTTCTGTGCAAGATTGGAGCTTTACAGAATCATGACTATCCAGGAGGAAAATGATACCCAAGTGCAGCCCTGAGATGATGTGCATTCAGAGGGGACTTTTATTCTCTGCTCCCTCAGCACAGATGGAAGTGAAGGGGAAATCCATAGGGTTTCCATTATGAGGCAATGGACTGATTTGCCAAAGACTTTTGTATTTAGATGGTGACATCCCTAGACACCAATGTGCTGATTTCAGGTGAACAGAGCTTTCTGCATGGAGGGAGATTTTCGATGAAGTTTATTTCAGTGATCATGAATTCCTCCAAAGATATAAGTGAAAGAGAAATGCTTTGTGATAAAAACCTTTGTAGCATTGCAAGGAATATTAATGAGAGAGTCATCTTTGCCAATGTGCCTAATCCTTTATCATTCATATAGAAAGCAGGCCATTTATATTTGCCCCATGAAATAACTATTTTTAATTAAAAATATTCTAATGCATTGTGAAGAATTTCTTACACAATACTAAAAATATGCATTCTTAACCAGGCTGAAAACTGGAAACTAATCAGCCTGAAGAAGCTTTAGAGAGTTGTGTGTGTGAGTGTGTGTGTGTGTGTGCGGGAGGGGGGATGAGGACTGTAAAGGAGAGTGGAGAAGAAAATATTTATTTTCATTATTGATGTGAAGATAAGCTTGGATATATCTCATAGATTTAGGATCCAGTACTGAAAGAATTTCAGATTGTACAGTCTTCACTCTTTTTGACAGATAAGGAAACTGAGTGTTGTAGAGTGGCAACTTACCTACAGTCATGTAGTTAATAATAAGTAGAACAAGAAGTTGAATCATTGTTTCCCAGGAAGTAAAAATGAGATAAATCTGTTGTTCTAAATCTGTGTGGACATTTCATTGGATACTCACCTTGACCTGTCACTTTCAAGTTGTAGGTTCTCCTTCTATCATAGAGAATATGGCACATCCTGTTTAACTATTGGCCGTGTTCTCTCATAAGTCTTTGCCTGTGAGTCCAACAAATGTGTCAGGGGCCTTTCTCCTGATTTCTTAACATTGCATAGATTCTAAGACAGCAAGTGGGCTATTACTAACTTAGCTATCCTTCTTGTTACTTAACTAGCCTGCCTCCTTTTCCATTGTACAGCTCCCTGATAACATCTTCTGCATGAGTCAGTTTTCAATGTGTAGTAAGTGGGATTCTTCTTTAATCTGGAACCTCTTCTCTCTTACTTCTATGACACTTGTATATGCCTTTGGTGAGCATAAGATTTCTCCTTTTGTCATTGTTGTTTTTGTTGCTGTTGCTTGGTTTTTGTCTCATTTGATGTTAACATTCATGAACAATTGATCAATCAAGTACAATTTATTAGGCACTTATTATGTGTAAGATATCATGCTAAGAAGTAGTGATTTTTAAGAAACCTGTCCTCTAGGAGCAAATGATCTACTTTGAAGGCAACACCTAAATAATTCCATGTATGAAAGATATTTACAGAGTAAAAGGAATGTAACAATAGAGAGGAAGGCTACATCATATGATAATATGAAGGGAGGCCTCCTACAGAAAATGGAACTTCAGGGGAGTCTTGAGGAAATACAGAAGGAAAAAAAACCCTAAGAGGTATAAGTGAGTAAGAAGAGTATTTTCAGTATGAGAGGAAGCCAGTCCAGAAACAGGTAGAGGTGAGTAGGCTGATATGGCTGAGTTTTAGAGAGTTTAGAAGAGAATAAAGCATGAGAAGACTGGAAGTAAGGCATAAGATTATGAAGAATTTGAAATATTCAATATAGAAGTTTATATTTGAGGTAATAAGGATGTAAAAGAGACATCCTGGAGTTAATTTATGGGATGGGCAGGGATAATGATGGTATCACACTTGTACTTTAGGAAGATTACTTTGGTAACTATACACACAAACAAAACCAATGCAGTCAAAATTAGAAGGAAAGTAGAAAACTGGGAAAAATTTTTATAGCAAGTATCTCTGATAAAGTCCTCATCACTCAAATCTATAGAGAATTAATTCAAATTTAGAAGAATACAAGTCATTCTCCAGTTGATAAATGGTAAAAAGATAGGAACACAGCTTTCAGAAGAAGAAATTAAAGCTAGCTAGGGTCACATAAAATGTTCTAAATCATTAGTGATTAGAGAAATTCAAATGAAAAGAAAAACTACTCCTAAGTGCCATCGCATACTGACCAGACTGGCTAAAATGACAGAAAATAAATATGACAACTGTTGGAGGGAATGTGGAAAAATTGGGACACTAATGCACAGTTGGTGGAGTTGTAAACTGATCAAATCATTCTGGAGAGCATTTTCAAACTATACTAAAAGGGTTATAAAACTATGCATACCCTTGTACTCAGCAATACCACTACTAGCTCTATATTTGTATCAGCAATGCCATATTCACAATGCCTATGGAAATTACAGATATGCTGATGTAATTATCCATCACAAAATACATCAGGCTTGCCATATGGGGGAATAAGCTAGAAAATTTATTAAAATACCAAAAGACTGAGTCCCAAAACCAGAAAATGAAAGCCATCAGAGTAGTTATGAAATTGGCACAAGTAGATAAAGTATAAAGCACTCACATTCTCAAGCCTTTAAAACAGAACAGGCTACCTCAGGCAAAGGTCCTCCTCTCCCCACTCACAGCAACCACCCAGCATCCAGGAAGCATGCTCCCAGCAGCTCTGGCCCCTGGAAGTCCTCAGCAGGAGTCCTTAGCAGAAATTCTGGCTGACTCAAAAAGGGCTTCGTGCTGCCACCACAGCTGCCTCTGCTGCTGCTGCCGCCGTAGCCACCACTGCTGGCCACCACAGGAACTCTAGCTTGGCTTCTGCTTCCTCTTGCTTCACCCCTTCCTGCTACGTCAGCAAGTCCAATGGGGCATGGAAGATCTTTAAATCCCATAACCCTTACAATATTCCACAATTTTAAAAATGGAAAAAAAAAACATCTATTTCTACAAAAATATGTGTACCAGCTCTTTATTATGTGGGATAAGAATTGGAAATAGAAGGGTTGCCCCTCTATTGGGTAATGACTGAAAAAGTTGTGGTATATGATTGTAATAGGATACTATTATGCTATAAGAAATGAAAAACATAATGATTTCAGAGAAATCTGAAAAGACCTATATGAGCAGATGCAAAATGAAATGAGCAGAAAGAGAACATTGTATCCAGTAATAGCAATATTGTAAGATGACTGACTAACTGAATGACTTATCTATTCTCAGCAATACAACAATCTATGACAATGCTAAAGGGTTTATGATGGAAAATACTCTCCATCTTCTGAGAAAGAACTGACATAGTCTGGATGCAGAACAAAGCATAGTATTTTCATTTTATTTTTTGTTGTTTTTTTTTTCGTTTTCTGTTTTTTATACAACACCACTAATATGGAAATGCATGATTGTGCATGTATAATGTATATAAAATTGTTTACCATCTCAAGAACGGATCAGGGAGGAAAGTGAGGGAAAAAATTTGAAACCCAACATTTTTAAAGATCAATATTAATTTTTTCACATGTAATTGGGTAAAAATAAAATATTATTAAAAAAGGAAAAAGCAATAAAAGCAATTCTAGTTTCCTTATGAATCATGAAATCCCATAAATAAGTTACCTTAGCTGTTCATTACATTCATCCCTCTGCATTTGAGTAGAGCAAAAATACGCCACAGATGTTCTTTTAAGCTTACTTGTGGTAAATGGATATTTATGGTCTACGCTGCCATTGATGTTGTACGTGTCTTTAAGACCTTCTCCCTCTAGAGTATAAGAATATGACTTAGGTGAGGGCTGACATTAAATATTGTATAAAATGTGGGGCATATTGATGCCTACGAATGGCTCTTGGGGACACATACAAGGATGAGATGATTCCATTATTTTTCCTGGATACAAACTTTGCTGTGGTTTTATATTCAGTAGCTGCTGTGCTCATGGTTGATATATTTGGGAACAGTGGAATGTCTCAGTGTAATCCCTGTCAGCACTTAATTGCTATATGTGTTGTTAAGTATTAATGAAGTAACTTCCTCTTTTGTTTTGCTTTTTTTGGAGGGGGGAAGGCTAGGGCAATTTGGGTTAAGTGACTTGCCCAAGGTCACATGGCTAACACTTGTTAAGTGTCTGAGGCCAGATTTTAACCCAGGTCCTCCTGACTCCAGGTCCTCTCTTCACAGCACCACCTAGCCATCCCAAATAAAGTAACTTCTCTTTCAGTACTCTCTTAGCTTCTTGGATTTTATTTTCTGAAGGGCAGAGGTCACCCTCTCTATGCTTCACTATGTTGTTCTGAAAATACACTTGAGTCTAAGTCCAGGAAATGAAATAGTAAAAATAAAAACAAATGAATAGAAAACCCTGGTATCGTGGTAACACTCAGCCTTCCCTCCTATCCTCTTGTTATGGGCTTTAGACAGCACAGTGCTCCCAGCTCTAGCCCTTTCTGGGGACTGGTCACCTTTCAGAGGTGTTTCTACTATTAGAACATATTGACTTCAGAATATAGACAAAATAGAAACTATAAAGCATTCACCTGGAGTCGATAGTGCATTGTCCCTGACCATCCTTTGATTCTCCCTCAGTGGGACTCTGGACATGGTCTGAGAGAAGGAAGCAGGTTTTTTTATTTGCAGTCGTATTCTTCTTTCCCCATGTTCTATGATTCTGTATTAAGTGAACGATTCCTATCTCCACTTAGTTCTCACTACAATAGATTTCTGCTTCTGTCTCCCTCCATTTTTCTCTGCCTCTCTCTCTTTCTATCCGCCTCCCACCACATTAGCAGGCACCTCTTTTGTTGACACAAGGTTGGTCCCGTCCATGCGATTTGTGGGGAAGGTGGTTTTCAGACCATCTTGCATCTCACTTTCCGCATGTCCTTATATTTAGGAATCATCTATTCAGTGCTGTGCCTCTCTCTGTGGTTCCTTCATAGGTCACTTTCACACAATGTGTTCAATAAATGTGAATGCATATTTGGAGACTAACAGTGCAGTTCACAAAGGAAGAAATCCTAACTACTGACAAATATATGGAAAATTGTCACAAATTTCTAATAATTAGAGAAATTCAAATTAAAACAACTCTCTTTCTACCTCATACCTGTCAGATCAACAATAAAGAAAAGGAAACATGATAGTTGTTGAGAAGACAGGCTGTACCCCCTTCATCAAAACTGTCAATTGGTACATTCATTACAAAGAACAATTTAAAATATACTATGCTTCCTAAAGTTACTAAATTAATCTACTTACTTTATTCAGTAACAACACTATGAGAAAAGGGGAAAGGAGAGAGGGAGGGAGGTAAGAAGGAAGAGAGAGAGGGAAAGAGAGAGGGTGGAGGTAGGGAAAGGATACCTATGTATCAAAATATTGATAGCTTTTTTTTTGTGATGCCAAAGAACCGGAAAGTAAGGGATGGGGGTGTCATAAAAGGAATGAGTCTTCAAATTTTCACACATGAGAGTAATGGAATGTTATTAGTCCATAAGCAATGACAAAGGGGAGGAAGGATTCAGGAAAACCTGGGAAAATCTATGTCAACAGATACAGAGTAAAGTGCGTAGAACCAAGAGAATAAAGACTGTAACAACAAACATTATACATTAAGGAAGTGGGCAACTGGACTGAAGGCCAGCCCAGGGAGAGGGGATGAGTCTATGTCCAAAACTCTCAAGTTGAATGTGTGACAAGATTCAGGAACAGAATGGATATGTAGGGTGAGTGTGAGTGAGTTGAATATTATTTAAAATTCCTCAGACAAGATTTTTTGTTTCATATCTCTTTGATCCCAGGTAGTTGCGAGACTTCAGTGTAAGGCCTTGATCATTTTTGCTCAGTCTCCAAATAACATCAGAAAAATAATGCTTGGGGTAGCTAGGTGGCTCAGTGAATAGAGCACCGGACCTGGAGTCAGGAGGACCTGAGTTCAAATCTGCCCTCAGGCACTTAACACAAAAAACTAGCTGTTTGACCTTGGGCAAGTTACTTAACCCCAATTGCCCTCCCATTGTCTCTCTAAAAAGCAAAAAAAAAAAAAAATGCCCCCAGGCTTACTAATTGGATGTAGCTTATTTATTTTGATTAGTTATATATTAATCTTTGAGAAATATTTTCAAAGAGATAACTCATTAACTATGCAAAAAAATGTTTGACTTAATTTTAAAAATCATAGGATAGCTGTTCATTTCTTTTTTAAGTTTAATATGTCTTGTGGTCAAACAGCCATGATTGTGGTTAAAGCTTTTGGAAAATCTTGAGTATTTAATTATGAAAGACACCAAATGAAGATCGTATGTATACAGACCATCATTGCTATTGCTAAGAGCAGAGTGCCAAGGAAGCTGAGGCCTTTGATTCCATCTATTTTCTTAGCCATTAGCATTTACCCTTCTGTATCCTGAACTCTGAAGGCCCGACCCTAGATAGGATTGCACTTGTTCATTCTGCTGATTACAAAAATGACGGGTCCAGGAGTGTGCATGGCTCCTTGAAACCTGTAACCATAGCCTGAAAGATGATAGCACATGCTTTACATAGCAAAATCAAAATGAAGATAATACTGGTTTACATTTATGCAGCATAATATGTTTCCTGAATTCATGACTGTTTTCATATTTTGCTTCAAGAATTGGCTTTATACAAAGAGGGATTTGAACTTTCCAGGATTTCCTTGAGGACCATATGAGAAAATGTATTAAAGGATTTTGTAAATGTCAGCTAGACACACACAAACACACACACACACAGACAAGTATACACACACACCTAGGCAAGTACACACACGCACACACACACACACTGGCAGTTACTGGTCCTACAATATTATTTTTGATTCACAAATATTTCAATAGACCAGTGGTTTTCTTTATTGTTGAGCCCTCTCATCATGCCAATCACCAGATGACCGTGCTTGCCCCCCTCATGGGACTCCTGTCTGTATCCTCCCATTAATCTCCCATAGGAAATCCAGCCAAGCAGCTTATGGTCTCAGTCACTTTCTCCCACCATTGTGAGAGAGCCAGGGCGGGTCCAGGACTGCCCATTTCCCATCCCTCCTTTTAGTCTCATCATCCAAACCATCTTATCTTCCA
The DNA here is from genome assembly GCF_028583685.1 of Petaurus breviceps papuanus. Classification (NCBI taxonomy): domain Eukaryota; kingdom Metazoa; phylum Chordata; class Mammalia; order Diprotodontia; family Petauridae; genus Petaurus; species Petaurus breviceps. The sequence continues at coordinate 8,079,202 of NW_027185872.1, read as the reverse complement.
GTACAAATCCTTGATGGTGTCCTTTACTCTCCTTAAGCATAGAAGTAAAACTTCTGAATTCCAATTGGTATATCTTTTTGTTCCCATTATGTGACTCCTTTGTTTCCTCTGTGATTCTATTTTTTTTTCCTTTTTAAAAATAACATCAAGAAAACCTTTTATAAGACAATAGCTCTAGAACTTGAAGGGACATTTGTTGTTCTTCATTCATTTCACTCCTGTCCAATTCTTCATGACCCCATTTGGGGTTTTCTTGTTCAAGATACTGGAGTCATTTGCCATTTCCTTCTCTAAGTCATCTTACAAATGAAGAAATGAAGGCAGACAGGGTTGATTGAATTGTCCAGGGTCATACAGCTAGTGAGTGTCTGAGGTCAGATTTGAACTCAGGATGAATTCTTCTTGACTTCAGGCTTGGCACTCTATCTGTTGCACCCCATAGATGATGGGAAGGGACTTTACTTTTTTTTTAATAGTGTTTGATTTTTTTTATAATCACATTTAAAGATAATTTTTAACAATCATATATTTATACAATTTTAAGTTCCAAATTTTTTCTCCCTTTCCCTCCCCTAACTCCTCCCTAAGATGGTAATCAATTTGATATAGGTTACATATGTGCAATAATGTAAAACATATTTCCTTATTAATGATGTTGTGGAACAAAAGAAAAAAAACTACCAAAAAATAAGGTGAAAATAATATCCTTGGTCTGCATTCAGACTTCACCAGTTTTTTTTCCTCTGGAAGGGGATAGAATTGTCCATCATCAGCCATTTGAAATTGTCTTGAATCATTGCATTGCTGAAAACAAGTAAGGTATTAATAGTTGAACACTGCATAATGTTGCTGTGTCTCTGCTTTCCTGGTTCTGCTCACATCACTCAGCATCAGTTAATCCTAGTATTTCTGTTTTTTTTTTCTGAAATCTGTCTGCTCACCATTTCTTATGGATCAGATGTATTCCATCACATTCACATACCACAATTTGTTCAACTCTTCCCCAATTGATGTCATCCCCTCAATGTCCAATTCTTTTCCACAGCAAAAAAAAAGAGTTGCTATAAATATTTTTACACACGGAGCTTCTTCTCTCTTTTTTATGATGTCTTTGGCATATATCCCTCAGAGTGCTTTTATTGGGTTAAAGAGTATGCACAGTTTTATTTTCCTTTGGGTATAGTCAGGAAGAGATTTTAGAAGTCACCTAGTTCAACTGTCTCATTTTACAAATGAGGAAACTAAGCCAAAGCAAGAGGAAATCAGTTCATAAAAATCACACAAAAAGGAAGCAATAGAGACAAGATTTAGAAGCCCCATTTCAGACTCCAAACTCACTACCCTTCTCCACTGTACCACACTTTCACTACTAGGTTCTTGATAGAAATAAGCATTATAATTATAATACACAGTCACGTGTATAGAAGTGTATGTATATGCATCTAATGTAAAAGTATATGGTTTTGGGGGCGGCTAGGTGGTACAGTGAGTAGAGTGCAGGCCCTGGAGTCAGGAGGACCTGAGTTTGGATCCAGGCTCAGACACTTAACACACACACACACACACACACACACACACATACACACACACACACACAAACACACATAGCTGTGTGACCTTGGGCAAGTTACTTAACCCTAATTGCACTCAAAAAAGCCAAAAAAAAAATATATGGTTTTAAGAACTTAATTTAGAAGGTCTGATGAGAGCAAAGTATAGGGACATCCTTATCCCCATACTTCTGGAAGTGTTGACTTTCTTAATGAGGCAAGAATTTCATTCAGTTTTTGGCTATTATATCACAAAATCAACATAGATTGAACTTTCATTCCACTAAAATCCCTAGATCAGTTTCACAACATCTGTGTTCTGGCCATACCTTCCTTCAGAAGTTGATTTTTCTTTTGCCTAAATATAGCATTTTAAGGCTATGCAAATCGAATTTTCTTTTATTCAGTGTAACCCAATGATCTGGCCTGTTAACATTTGCTTGGATCCTGACTCTGACATTGTCAATGTCATCTCTCTGCTGCCCCTACCTGCTACCCCCCAGATTTGTATCATCATCAGATCTGAGGAAGATTCCATCAACACCTTGATTAAGAAAATTGGCAGGGATATTTCATAGAATGAAACCAAACACTAATAATGCTCACGTCCTTAGATAGAGACCTCTGGTCAAACTGGCTAGCTCCTTTGACAACGACTTTATGTGTCTGCCCATCCCACTCTTTGGGAGTGTATCCAGATTTCATCATCTAATCCATGTCTCTCCATATTCTCCATAATCAGTGTATGGGATAATTTGCCTGCCCTCCCCAGCCCTCATTGTGTGGATTGTTTTCATTTCTGGGAGTCACTGTTTAAGGACACTGATACCTTGAGGAATCCAGAGGAGAGCAATCAAGTGTTGATGGCAGAATGTGCATTCATTTGAAGGAACGGGTATGGTGGTAATGGTGAAGAGATGAGTGAGGGTGAGGAGATACATGCAAGGTATCTTCAAGACCTGAAAGGGCTTCCACAGAGAGGGAGGACCAGCATTGGTTTATCTGACTGTATAAGAAATAATGATGAACAAATAGATGAAACTGAACTTTGAGATTTTTGGGGGAGGATGAGAAAGATGAGATCTGCCCTGAAGTTAGGCCGACTGCTTAGAGACAAGGTGGATCCCTTCTCTTCAGGGACATACAGGCGGAAGGATGGACACTTAGTTGTTGGCAGGTTATAGTAGGCATTCTTTGTGGGAATGATTGAGACTTGATCAATCAAGTCTCTTCCATCTCCTGAATTCTGTAAACCTGTGGTTTATCTATAAACGAATGAAAATCGTTTAAGTGCTTTCTATGTGCCAAGCACTATGCTAAGAACTGGGGATCCCAATGCAAAGTGAGCCAGCCCTTGCCTTCCCGAAACTTACATTCTAGTGAAGGAGATAACACATCTGTTCTAAGGGAACTTAGTTTAGGAAGCAGCAATAGCCTGGGAAATCATAAAGATGGCGGCTGATCTCAGTATAGAGCCCTCTAGAAAATACTTTGACTAGGTGAAATTTCTGTCAGAGGAAAAGGTTGTTGAATCAAAGGTCAGATATATGGAAATCACATGGCAAACTTTAAAATGCCATTTCCATGTCATGTGTTTATCATACTTGTATTTCTTCAGCATATTTCTCTTTTCCTATTGTACTTACTGTTCAGATTTTCTTTTTTAGAGTCAGGATACCTTCACCAAATAACGAGATATTGAGTACAGTTTTAAAGGATTGTTCCTCTCTTCCAGGAGTAAGAAAATAAATGCCTACATAAAAGGCCCCAGGACTGTCGCCTTGTACAGGCAAGGGGAAAATGATGTTCCCAGAACCTCATTAATATACCAAATGTCTCCATTAAATTGGTCAGTTAAACTAAAAATGGCCTTTAAAATGGACAAATGTAGAGTATAACCCAGCAAAAGGACAGAGGAATAGAAGAGATAATCCAGGAAAGAGACAAGTCTGTCAAATATAAATCCATTAGTTCCTCTTTCCCCTCCCTGATTATGGCTGCCCCACCAATCTGGGGAATGGCAGAGAGTCCCACTTTTCCCTTATCCAAGATTTCTGTGATATCTTAAAGAAAAAAAAAAGTAAAAATGGCTGCATGTCTCAAAATGTTTGAGACATGGCCTAATTCCTTTTTGGCAAAAGAAAAATCGCAGGCAGAATGAGGTCTCACCTTAAGCATTTGTCCTTTCCAGGAGGGAAGCTCTTAGGAGATAATTAACATTAACTTTGGCATTGTCCTTGGCAGAAGATCTGGCCCAACACAGAATTTAATGCAGTTAAACCTCACGCTACCCAGCTCCGATGCTGTCCTGTAACTAAAAAAGGAGCAAAGCCCGTGTTCACTGTTCTCCATAAACCTTGCAAACGGTGTTGTTCCAGGTCAACGTGAAAATCCTACCTTCATAAATCATAGCTAATGAGATCCCTGACAAATGGCTGCCTTTGGGTCTTTCAGTGCACGTCCTGCAAATATCACCAAGCATTACCCCACTAATGATGCAATGACTCCACACCACGATGGATCCAGCCATGAGGCAATGACTCCACATGACAACGGCTCTTTTCACATCTAGGCTCATGAAGAACCAAAAAGTTTGCAAAAGCAATGCTGAGCTCCTGCTCCATTCAGTTTTGTTTTTAAGCGCTCAGAGTAGTAAAAAGTAGCCCTTTTTTTGGTATTCATTTTTTTATTCCTTTCCCATTTTTGTTTTGTTTCATCTTCTGTGAGATTTTCAAATGTTTAATGAGGTTCTTATCTTCTTCTTTCCATCTTTATCACTCCGCACTAACTGCCCCCATTTCCTGAAGAAAAAAAAAAAGCCCTTCTTTACAACAAGTCTACTCAAACTAAACAGTTCAGTGCATTGTCCATATCTGAAAACAAGGGCCTCCTTCTGTACCTGTCAGCTCTCATTGTTGTCCAAACTTTGATTAGGTGCTCAACACTATAAATTTGGGATTGGGTGGAACAGGGCTGTGGAGGCCTTCCAAGCTCTTTTGCTGTAAATGACTCCAGTCATTAGGGAAATCGTGTTGCAGGTTCTGCTCATGCCACTCTGCATCAATTCAGAAAAGTCTTCACAGTTTTCCCTGACTTTGGCATCTTTGTATTTTTTGTGTTCACTTGACTTAGCCTTTTCTTTTATGAAGTTTGTGTTCTGGGGCCCAGCTGTCCTCTCATCATCCCATGCATCTGGAGCACGTTACAGCTGGCCTGCTCTACATTCTTCCTCATCTTCTCCGTGATTGCCGTCCCTTTCTTCATGTGCCGCGATAACACACAAAACACACCTGCTACTCCTCCGCAACAGTCTTGTCAGTTTATGCTGCTTTCACTCTATTCACCATCCTTGCAACTTTCTAAACCAAACCATCCCTCCCAGCTGCCATTTCCTTATATTCATGCCCTGTTTGGGTTACACTCATATGCCACAATTTCTTGAGCATTCCTTAATTTATGAGCACTCAATATTTCTAAATGTTTGCTAAAGCTAAACAAAAAGAGTGTGTGTTTGCAATATGAGCTTAATATGAGTGATTCACATATACACATGTGCACACATATATTCAGGTATTTTATACAGACATGCATATGTGCACACAGTTATATATACATACATACATACACATATATACACACACATATATACATATATTTATATATACAGTTTCTACATTTACTAAAATAAGAAAATGGAGATGTAGGTATGTAAAAGAGATATTCATATTTATATATTCAATTTGGGTTCTTTATAATGCACCTATATATGCATAAATATATATGTGTATATATATGTATACATATGTGTATATATATACACAACAAATGCCTATACATGTGTATAAAGGCATTTGCATACATAAATATGTGCATAATGGATCTATATATATAATGTAACAATATATATACACACACAGACATGTATATATGTGTACAAAGGACTTAAATAATATACAAACACACGTATGCCATACATATGCACATTTTTGTTTTATGCAAACATTTTGAGACAGTACCTGTGTGTGTACATATATGTATGTATGCATGTATGCATTTACATGTGTGTTTATAAGCTCAACAAAGCAGAATTGAAGCAGCTCAAAAGAAACATGTAAGGCATAGATTTAGAAAATCCTCCCAAATTTTCTAATGGACTATATTGTCTGTGACCTGTAATAGAATTTTCCAAACTCATATTTGTCTAATCGGTCACAGTTGGACACCCTATAACTTGACTTTAACAGTGGTGTGATTTTAGTCTTCTTCAAAAACAAAGTAAAATGACCAACCAATATAGACACAATTGAACATAGGAATAGCTGTATATATATGTATATATGTATATATATATATATATATATATAAATGTCTATAGACATAAAGCCTATTCATGTATACATGCACATGTATTGGTACACATATAATATACATATGCACATGTATGCATACATGCACACAGTGTTTCCAAGTGTTTACTAAAATATGTATTAAATGAATATATTCACAGTCTCTAATTGTTTGCTGATGCATGTGTGTCTTTGGGTATGTCTGTAGTGTATGTATATCTGTTTATATATTAATCTAGGTTCAAAGAATTGGATAAGCAGTTTAAAAAGCTAGATAAAGAACAAAATAAAATGCCAAGTTAAACAACAAACTGGAAATCCTTAAAATTAAAGCTTTTGGAATGAAAACTTTTTTATTTCACAAAAACTCTGGGAAAACTGGAAAACATATGGCAGAAACTAGGTATAGAACAAATTCTCATACCATATACCAAGATAAGATCAAAATGGGTACATAATTTACACATAAAGGATGACACCATAAGCAAATTAAGAGAGAATGAAATAATTTATCTGCCAAATTTATGGATAAGAAAATATTTTAGGAGCAAAGAAGATGTAGAGAGCATTAGAAAATAGAAAATGGTTATGCTGATTATATAAAATTTAAAAGATTTTGAACAAATAAAACCAATGAAACCAAAATAATAAGGAAAGAAGAAAACTGGGGGAAATTTGCAACAAGTATCTCTGAGGAAGGTCCCATCTTTCAAAGATATGAAGAACTGAGTTCAATTTATGAATATACAAATCATTCTCCAATTGATAAATGGTTAAGCTATTTAGACAGGCAGTTTTCTGAGAAAGAAATCAAAGCTATAGTCTTATTAAAATGTTCTAAATCACTATTTATCAGAGAAATATAAATTAAAACAACTCTGAGGTAATGTCTCATACCTATCAGATTGACTAATATGACAAAAATATGTTGGATGCTGGGGGGATGTGAGCAAACTGTGACACTAAAGTGCTGTTGGTAGAGTTGTGAAGTGATCCAATCATTCTGGAAAGCAATTTGTCACTATGCCAAAAGGGCTTAATAACTTTGATTACCCTTTGCTCCAGCAATACTACTGCTAGATCTAGATTTCAAAGATATCCCCCCAAAAAAGGAAAAAAAAGTCTTATTTGCACAAAAATATTTATAGCAACTCATTTTGTATTGGTTAAGCATAGGGCATCAAAGGAATTCCCATCAAGAGGGGAGTGGCTAAACAAGCTGAGCTATGGAATATTATTATGCTATAAGAAATGACAACAAGATGATTAAAAATAAAAACAACTGAAAGGACATATATGAACTGATGCATAGTGAAGTGAAGAGAACCAGAACATTGGACACAGTAGCAGCAATACTGTATGATGAAGAATTGTGAATGACTTAGCTATTATCAGCAATACAATGATCTAAGATAATTCCAAAGGACTAATGATGAAACATACTATCTGCATCCAGAGAAAGAAATGATATTGATTGAATACAGACTGAAGCAAGATAATTTTCTCTTTCTTTCTTTCTTTCTTTCTTTCTTTCTTTCTTTCTTTCTTTCTTTCTTTCTTTCTTTCTTTCTTTCTTTCTTTCTTTCTTT
>NW_027185872.1:8029165-8071707 GCF_028583685.1 Petaurus breviceps papuanus | reverse complement strand
TTTCTTTCTTTCTTTCTTTCTTTCTTTCTTTCTTTCTTTCTTTCTTTTAATTGGAGCTTCTTGTACAAAATGACTAATATTGAAATGTTTTACATAATTGCACATGTATATCTTATATCTAGTTGCTTACTCTCCAAAGGAGGGGGGAGGAAGGGAGGGATAGAATTTAGAAATAAAAACTTTAACTGGAAATGTAAAAAATGGGAAATATTTTAATCTAAGTCCTTTGTATATGCATCTACATATACATAGATATATTGCATACTCTTTGCTTCCCAAAATGTGCTACAACCAAAAGTGTTTTTACATACATACCCATCTTCAACATGAGCATTTTATCTCTGTTTCTGACCCAGTGGCTATTGACCTGCTAGATCTATTAGTGACATTGTTGAGTTAGAATGTATATACTTGTTAGTGCCTTTGGTTGCAAAGATCCAAACTTCTTTGCCCAATGCCCAGCCCACTTCCCAGGTCTGCCAGTAGTACTTTAGGGTCCCTTGCCTATCAAACTTCACTTCACAGTCCACTCTCTCCTATTTTCTCATCCATGCCAATACATTAGCAGTGACAGAGTTTCAAGTTTAAATATTAATTTCCTTTAGTGACAGCTATTGGGAACATTTTTCATATAGCTATGATAGCTTTTAAATCTTCATTTGAAAATTTCCTCTGCATTCTCTGCAGTTACTTTGTCAGTTAGGGAATTGCCAGTATTTTTACATATTTGTATAAATCTGTTGTATATCTTAGATATCAGACTTTTATCTGAGCCATTTGCCAGCAAAGATGTTGCTGTCAGTTCATTGCTTCACTCCTAACTCTGAACTGCTTTGATTTCACTTGATAAAAACAATGTTTTAGCTAAATTTTAATTGCTTGCTACTTCTCCCAAGGCCCAGTGTGACCTCATGACTGGGATCTGAGCATTTCCAGGGAATTGCCCTTCCCTTTGAAAATGTCACCAATGAAAGAAGAAAGTGAAAATAAGGTAACAAATGTTTAAGGGAGCTTGGCCATTGCTCTTCTAGCATAAATAGGACCCCCTGACAAGACCCATTTTCTGAGGAATTCCACGGTTTAAGCCCCTTATAATCTATAAGGATAGTACAATCAATGTATAATATTTTCAAATGAGATGATGGAAATAAAGTGATTCATAGATCTCAAAAGTTCGACATAAATATGTTATGTTAATTGCACTAGCAGCACTGAAGAAATTAGTCAATTAATAAGCATTAATTCTGCAGTCTGTGTGATGTAAAGCAGTGGTGGGAGTAAAGGGAACATGAAGACAGAGCCTCCCCTCTGGGAACTCCCATTCTAACAGAGTGATGGCGCAGACATGTAGGAATCTCTACAAGATCTAAGCAAATCCCATCCAACTGGAAATTTGGGAGAACAGGGCTGGGCCTTTAATTCAATGTCAAAACACTATTCTTATTGGTTTACATTTCTACAGTTGTTTTCATAAAAAATATAGAGAAAAATAGTGGTGTGTACAGTTATTGTTATTGTCTCAATTGCCATTTTTTGATATGAAGAAAGTCCAAGTTTTCTCCACTTGTTCAGTATCTCTCCCCCCCCCCCTTCCCTTCAGGAACAAGACCTTCCATCTGTCAACTCTGGGTATTTTTTCTAGCTGTTCCTCATACCTAGAATACTCCCTCCAACCTCCAATTTTGGATATTTGTGAGTTCATTTAAATTTCACTCACTTTCTTCAGGAAAATCTTCGAAAACCCTCTTAATTCCAGTGGTTTCTTACTTTGAATTATCTCTTATTTAGCCTGTACACAGTTTGCTTTGTCTATATTTGCTTGCATGTTTTCTCCCCCATTAGATTTCAAGCCCCTAGAGGGCACAAGTGTCTCTGACACAGTGCCTGACACATAGATGAAAGTTAATGTTGAATGAATCCGTGGAATAGCAATCGATATCCTTTTTCTATCCATTGCAATTTTATTACAGTTTTGACAAGGCCAATATTGAGTTGCTTTCAGTGCATCCTAGAGCTTTGTCTTACTATTGTGGTTGTAGCTTATACCAGTTTTAATCTTCACTCTAACAAGATAGCTGTTTGATTTTAGATGTGAAGCTGATTCAAGATTGGCCATCGCATCAACAACAAATCATGTCGGTGTGCTAAGATTTAATCCATTTTCTCTGTGTGTACATGTACATGTGTGTAATGACATTCTGCCTCATTGTATAGCCTACAAATCCTTTTGTTTTCTTTATAATGAAAATGCCCATGCTACATTGGGTGAGGCTTCTGTGTGATCTAAAAGAAAAGAGGTTAATTAGGGAAGGATCTGAAAGCTTGTCAGTGCAGCTTGAATAAGAAAAACAATGGGCTTGGAAAATGTTTGACAGAATAAAGAAAGAAGCCTTTTCAACATAGATAATGCTAATTTGTGCTTTCCTAAGTCCAATTTGGCAGTAAGCATCTCTTTCTATTTGAATTTGACCAGGCTGATGTAGAAGGCTGGTATTAAATTCAGAGAAATGGAGCCATTAATCCATACATTGTGATCCCTTCAGGCTATGCACTATTTTCATTTTAACATGTAATATCGTTTTACTGTGTTTTGTTAACTATTCCTTGACTACTTGAAAGTCTTGTAGGCACTCCTGCTGTCATGGGGCAGCTAGATAGTACAGTGAATAAGAACTGGGCATAGAGCCAGAAGACAAAAAATTTAAATCTAGTCTCAGACATTTACTGTGTGACCCTGGTCAAGTCACTGGACTCTATTTGCCTCCATTTCCTCGCCTGTAAAATGACAATAATGACATTCACTTACCAGCTTTGTTTTAAGGATCAAATGAGATGCTAATTTGCAGCACATAGTGCAGTACCTGTAGCAGAAAGAGCGCTCTAGAAAGGTTGAATCCCTGGGATCCAGAAGACATTGGTCCTGCCATTCTTCATTTCTGGTCCATGTTTGCCATACATCTCACCAGCCATACTGATTCTCACCTTGGAATCTGAGTCTTAAGTTAAACAATCAAATGATCACATTTGGAGAATCTTAAAAAGAACTTTAACGGTTTTCTCCCTTTTCACTCTCAGGAAAAGAGGTTCACATATAAGCTGTGCTTATTTTCCTGGAGTTCTTCTGAAAATGCATATCATGAACATTTGAATATATCATGAGTAAAATGTCTTATCAATGATATGCCTTGTGGCCTGTGGCACACTATGAAACCTGTGCTGCCAAGTCTTCTGTGTACTTTTCCAAGAAGTGTCTATGAGACAGCCTCCCCCTTCAATGTGATCTTCTCCTTCTGCTTTCATTTGGAATAAGAATGTCAAGATTGATATGATTCTGTTCCTTCAGTTCTATTTCTACTCATGTATCATTACATAGTGATGTCACAGTTACAGAACCAATAGCCAAGGTAAAGTTTATAGATTAAAATAAAAGTTCAATTCATAGTAACCTTTTGGACCTTATTTTCTAACCTGAAAGTAAAACGGGGTTATGTGGGACTGGGGCTATTTTATGTCTTTCTTTACTTTATGACAAAATTGTTCTTCATGAAGTGGCCAACTTCCTGGTGATGAGTCACTGGCTAAGTCAGTGACCTGGTCCTTGGAAAGTCAACATGTTCTCCTGCCAAGAGCCTACTCAAACCCTTCTTATTATGTAGAACCCTGTGATCAAGTAGCTTATCCTTGGAAGGTCCAGCGTTACCTCCATGGCACAATGAGGTATAGGACTAGGACTCTGTGGGTAAACATGCTGTTATTTTTGTAAATTACAATATTTTTTAACAACCGCCATGATCTAAAAAGTTAGTGATTAACGAAGTTGGAATGTGTCCAAAACTCTGAACTTTCCTTTGGCTGTGAGCAGTCTTGGGATTTTTAAATCACCATAAAGACAACGTCCTTGGTTTTATGTCTTATCCTACACAAGAGAAATATTGAATCTAAAGTTCCATACTATACTCAGCAGGCAATAATTCTACAATCAGTCTCAAATGAAAAATTAGCTCTTTAGAAAACATGTACTTGTATTTACTAAAGAAGTCATATAATATAGACAAATAAATGAAAGCAAGATTTGTTTTCTGAGTGAATTACAATGCACTTATTTTCACCCAGTTGGTAGAAACAGTCTCTTTTGAGAGCCATTTATCTAACGATACTTAATTTGGTGGGAAGAAAATCCACTATTGGTTAGGCCCTACATAGAGGTCCTAACTGGATTTAACTATGGCAAAACAATGGAATGCTTAGGCAGATATGGTAATTTATTTCTTTTATTTTAATACTCTGCCTCTCTTTAAAAAGAAAAAGGAAAAAAAAAACCTAAAAGAGAGGATTAGCAATTACCTCCAAAGTGTGATGGTCTCTACTCCACTCCAGTTAATAGGAACTCCAGATTTCTTGATTGAATCAATCAAAGGTATACTCTTTGTATGAAAAAAAATATCCTTAAATCTGTTCTGGAAGAGTGGAATGATTTCATCTTTGTATAAAGGCAGATGACACCCAGGAGAAAGACTGTGATTGGCTGAATGTATCAGAAACCCCAGTGGGCCTGTACATGACCCCGAAAGCCGGTGCAGAAGCATTTCCAGATTTTACAGGATCATGGCTATTTCAGGTGGACTACTTTGTGTATTCATACCAGAAGAGGGCTGATTTGTGTACATTTTCTGAAAGAGGGAAGTCTAATGAGTCAAGTGTATAAGTTACATTCTCCTTTCCCTTCCACTGACCATGTCATTGGACATGTTGTACTGGTAGAATAAAACACAGGGGGTGAGAACCTCACTGAGGCCAAAGCAGAGAAGACAGAACAGACAGATCTATAACTCTGGAGGGAAGCCATCTTGTGCATCCTAGCAGAGAAGTCCACCTCCAGGCAGAACTTCATGAGGACTCCAGAACGGGAGAAAAGAACTTGTAGTAAGCAGGGCTGCCTCATGGCCAGGCCATGCTTGAAGTCTCTCCTCCTCTAGACCTGTAGTTAAGTGTGTAACAATGAGCTCCAGATTTGGGAGAGTATGCTTTTGTTCAAATTATTCTTACAAAATCACATTAGTTGATACCCTTTTTTAATTTTAGTTAATTGTGGTGGACAGTAATGAGCATTTCAGAAGTAGCGGTGCTAGAAACTTCAGAGACTCACTGAGTTACTCCTGAACACCTCAGGAACTGTTGGAGACATTATTTGCACTCTGGTAACAAAATCCACCAATTTAATGGAGGTTAGGCCAATTGCCACAAAAGGGCTGCTAGAATGGATTTTGTTTCCCATATGTTAGATCGAAGACCAAATAAGCTGCCAGCCCATCTTGAAATTTGATAGGAAGCTTACCTTTAAAAATGGTTGGAATTAAAGGGAGAAAGAATACTGAAGTAGTGGCAGCAATGAAATCTTCCAGACTCAGAAGTCCTTCAGTGAGGTTGTAACTGCCACCTTTTGGAAGAACCGAGTCACAAAAATGATTGTGACTCCACTGTGAATGACAATGTTAACTCTCTGCATTCCCAAGACTGGACAACCCAAGGACCCAAGAAAGGCCAATCTTCCTCTGGCTTGTGACTGCTCAAGAAAGTTTAAGGAGGCATGCCATTCCAATCCTTTCCAGGGAAACTCCAGCCTGGGCCAAGTTTAGAACTAGAAACATAATCCTAAAAAGGAGGAAATGATGTAGTCATCCAAAGAAGGCAACATGCACAGTCAGAGGACTCAATAACTAAATGCTTGTTTGTTTTTTTAAGCATGTTTGAAAAAAAAAAGTAAGTAAAGGCAGGTAATAAAGATGAATACAAAATTGTGGCATTGTCCTGTAGGAAACATCCCCAGCTCAAGGATGCCCAAATTCAGAAGAAGCTCAAAATGGTGCTGAAAGTTAGCAGACACCATAACCAGCGCTTGCTAGATTTTGGTATAAATTGCAACCTAATCATCTTTGCTACAAAATGACCAGTTAATTAATAATGTATAACAGTTGCCCATTTTAATTACCATACATTAAAAGTAAGTTCTGAATTTAAGCAGTGCAAAGGAGTGCAACACCCAGGTAAATAGTATTTTCTTTTTTTTTTTCTTAATGTTGCCAGTCACTAATTATTCCCATAATCACTTCTGTGGGTAAAATTATTGGTTCTGGAACAAACTAGAACCAGAAATAGAAGAAGAACCAGCCTCGGAAGCTTAGTAACCGACAGGGGTTTATTGAGTTTGCTGGCGAGGGAACCCCACCTGTGTGGGCAGAGAGCCCAAGCAACAAAAAGACATGGCTTGTATCAGTTTCAATTTGGGCAGGAGATAAACTAGATATGGGCCGCCCCAGGGGGAGACAGGGGATGCTGCTGGGGGCTTCCAGGGGAGCAATCAGCTATGCTGGAGCCCCTTCTTGAAGAGAAAGAACCATCAATGATTTAGTAACAGAAAAGTTACTTCTTCAGGTCATTATTTCTTGTAACCCCACCCTAATAAGTGGTATTGCCCTCCCCATCTCTACAGAAAAGAGGGTTTTAGGCAGAGCAGGGGCTGCAATGCAAACAGAGATGGGGCAAGAGAGAGGGACATAAACACAATCTGCATGTTTGCTTGGTTACCCACACCTTCCTTCAAGGCCAAGCACAGCAACAATCACTGCCCTCCCAATAGAGAAAATCAAACAAAAAAGAAAACACCTCGAAATTCCTTCTGCAACTTTGCAGCAAATCTAATGCTCCCAGGGGCTAATATGCAACTCTTCTATTGTTTTGCAATTTCCAGAGGCCTGGACACCACGGGTCATCAGCAGAAGCTTTATTAGAGGCGGTCAGAAACCTTTAATGACCTCAAATTGCTATGGGATCTACTCAGCCTCTCTGTCCTTAAGAAAAATAAACTGGTGCTTACACACACATACACACACACGCATGCATACATACATACACACACATGTAAATGCGTGTGTATGTATGCCTATGCACATGCACGTGCAGCTACAGACATATGTACACACCTACTTTTGTATACATATATCCATACACATATATGAATAATGCACATGTATATCGGTGTGTATCTATGTATATATTGCAGATGGAGAGCCGCCTTCTCACTCCTCTATCTCCCTAAACTGAAAAACCAAGAAAACCAAAGTCATCTTACAAACATGCAGAGTCAAGCCAAACACATTTCTGCTTTGGCCATGCCATACATATGCGTCATGCAAGTCTTCCCAGGGTTCACTGAAACTAGCTGCTCCTCCATTTTTAAAGGACAACAGTATCCTATCACATTCCCTTAATATAACTTATTCAGTCATTGTCCAATTGATGGACAACCCCTCATTTAACAATCTCTCTTTTCTTCTGCTACTGCAAAAAGAACTATACATATGATTTTATGTGACACATGAATGTATGTATGCATATATGCCACATAAATATATTGACACATAAATAATATATAATCATATATGTATGTAGATAGATGACAGACATATATGTTTTAGGTCTGGCATAGTGGATAGATCACAAGGCCTGGAGTCAGGAGTAGTTGTGTGACCCTGGTCAAGTCATTTAACCTTGTTTACCTGAATTTTGTCATCTGTAAAATGAGCTAGAAAAGGAAATGGCTGAACCACTCCAGGATCTTCCCCCAAGAAAACCCCCAACGGAGTCACAAAGAGTGAACACTACTTAAATGACTGAACAACAATAAGCATGGATGTGTGTTTGTGTTTTAGTCTATGTTGATTCCTCCCCACCTCCCCATTCAATCAATTCTAGTGCCTTCTTATCGTCTCCAGGGTCGAATACAAATCCTCTTTTTGTCTTTGAAAACCCTTCCTTTCCCGGCCCCTTTCTACACAAAGAAAACTGACCAGTCTTCTTACACCTAGACCCTGGACATGGTTGAAATCCAGGGCCACACTCTTCCTCCCTGTCCCTGTTCCTGTCCCGCAGCCCTCAAACCCTTCCTTCAGGCCTGGGCATTTGGCATTTTCTTGAGCATCCCCTTGGGGTATCCCTTGATTTCCTCAGTCTCAGCTTATGTGTCACCTTCTGGGAAAACCTTTCCCATTCCTCCTCAGTGCCCCCCTTCTGAGGGTATATAGCCTGTTTGCGTGTAGCTCTCTGCCATATAAGACTCTGAGTTCCTTTACTGTTCCTTTACCTTTCTTTGTATCTTGAGCACTTAGCGCAGTCTCTGATACATAGCAGGCACTTAACAAATACTTACTGACTTCTTCCTTGTCCCAAGAGAGATCTCTGTCTAGTTGAAAGGCATAAATAGGAAATGTTGGGAGTATTTCCCTTTAGGTGAAGTGTCGAAAAGTTTGAAGATACAGGTTCATGTATATTCAAATTTAGAACTTTAGGCTAAGCATAGAGAATGAACTTTCCCAGTCTAACATATTCTATGTGCAAATCTTATACTCTGATCTCCTGATTCCCAGTATAGTTGATAGCAAGGTGACATTACAGAAAATCTGGGTGCAGATCATATGTGTGGTATGGACTTTGTGACCCTGACAAGTCACTTAATCAGAAACTCTATTTATTCATCTGAATAATTGGTTAATAGATGTGTACTTGACAGGGTTGTAATAAGGTGCAAACTGAGGAATGAACATAAATGCTCTTTGGAAAATATAAAGTATTGTGTGAATGTGAAGTGTTATATGGATTTCATAAATAGTCAATTACATGTTTTCTAGATTCCAAATCATAGATCGATCTTTAAACTAAACACCATCTTCATATTGCACAGGGTTGGACAATATAATGTAAACTTCTGATAGACCTGGTCTTTCAGTTAAATTATCAGGCCCCTCCTCACCACCTCTCTTGACCCTACTTTTCACCATGACTTGTGTTGATTAAGATCAGATTCAGCAAATGAAGGGGGTCCTGAGGAGCTGGACACAATTGAAGTCAATGAACAATGACTGCTCTGAACTTATCATCTCCCCTGATATTGCCTCCTTAATCCGCCTATGACTTAGCAGGTCTCTTGACTTTGTCGTAAAGGCCCCCCACATTGTCAGCTGACCTACTAAGAAGCCTGAGAATTCTTAGTACTTGCCATCTGACCTACTGTATCCCCTGAGGATGTCAAATCTTTTCATCCACCTCTCCACCTCACGTTTTCTTGTCTCCCTTAGGAAGGTCATTGATTGTCCTGCTTTATCCATGTGTATCCCCAGTGTTTATCAAAGTGTTCAATGCATAGAAAGTGTCTAATCAATGCCTTTTTTATTTGCATTCATTCCTAGGGAAAGATGTTGAGGCACAGAAAAAGATACAAAGGCCCATCTCCCACCAAACATGCCTGAGACTTCTTGGAGACTGAGCCTCTTTAATATTCATTGTTTAATATGGAACCTACATGAAGTCTTCCTTGGGCGTACTTATTCCAGAGGCCTACATGTTTTTTTTTATCAGCCTTGCTGGCCTGGTTGCTAAATTCCCAAATCACTGCATCATGTTCACCCTGGAAAACCCAAATGACGATGCCATCCTATAACTGCTTACAGTCCTAGTAGAGACAAAATTTTTGTAGTTTCCCTGGTGAAACTTTTGTTCTTTCTTCTTTTGCCCAACTTCATCCAGGGAATGAAAAATGCTTCCTTCTTTCACTTTTCTCATAATTTTTTTTTCTAAAAACTCACAAAATATCTAGAGCCTGGAATCATTCTGGGAATGAGCATAAGGACTTCAAAATGGTAACCTCAACCTACTCACTTATCCTTAATTAAAATTTAAACCTCAATACTGAAACCAGAAAAAAGAAAACACTTTTCTTTTTGATTTGTATGTGGTCCTTTGAATGCCTTTAGAGCAAAATTCCATTTTTTAAGACATTTAGAAGAAAACTTTAAGCGTGTTAGATAAGATGACCAAAAGAGAATGAAGCTCAAAGAGGAAGCTGATCATTAAGATGTGTCTGTAGCATTGATGTCAACGATAATAAGAACATTTTAAATGATCTTCTTAAACACAGGTGCTGAAAAAGAAGCTAATTGAAAGCACCATGCTTTGTTCCTTGGAATGCTGAGGTCCCCAGGAGAAATCCTCTTGGCTGTAGCCTGTCAGACTCTATGGCAAGTTTAATCTCAAGGTCATTATGTGGTCATGTGATGAGGTAAGCAAAGAAGCGGAATGAAGCAGAACAGCCAAGATGATGAGGGCATGGGATGGTTTTCTTGCTGCTCCAGCTGCTCAGACCACATCCTTCTGGATCTGGATCTCTTTGGGGGCCCCAGCAAGATGGAATAATCAAATGTTTACCAATTTCACTTTCTTCTGGAGGAGAAAGAACTCAATGACTTTAAAACAAATACCTTATAGAATTTAGTTCTTTTTTTTTACCTGCTTAAAAGTGATATTCCATCTAATGCCTTAAAAAAACAAGTTCGTTGGAATACAATTTAAATAAATGAATACCAAATGCCAAGTATTTAATATTTCTCTTAAAATAGAATTGCAGCCTTTGGTTTCCTTTCCTGTTCCCTCCGTGCCTTTACCTGCAAAGACCCCTGTGGTTTAAATAACCAGTGTGTGTACACTAATAAAAATCCCATTAAATTAAATGGCCAGTAGGCATGTAGAATGTCCTGCTGCAATTTCAGAAGACAGTTTGGTACCAGACACCCTGCGATGCACATTTTATTTTATCAAAGTTTAAAAAATCGTCATTTATAGAATCTGTTTATTTCCATTTAAATAAAAAAAAATTGGACTCTCAGGAAAGCAGTGGTATTGTGTTATTTTTCTTTCTTTTTGGAATGAAATGGTTGGGTAAATTCCCTGTCAGGCACTGTGCTGCACAGCCCACAGCAAATGTATATAATTAACCCAACTGGCCAGTCATTTTCATTCGCTGAACTCTGACTCGCTTCTTCCATCCACTGGCAATCAGAGCCATTCAGGGCGGTTTGTGCAGCAGGATACTGCGCCTGGCACATTCTGTACCTGGCTTTGGACGGGAATTATTTCTGAAATTAGAAACAATTTTCCTTTGCAAATGCTTTATGTTTGCAATTGACCCTCTTTCTTCTCAATCTAGATGTGACTTTAATGTTTATAAAAGAGACATGATGCCCACATAGTACACACAGCCAGGGATCATGGGTCATCTAGAAGTAACAAGAATACTGGGACCTGGGGGGGGAATTCTGTTTAGGCCAGTTAAACAATTGGTTACCTGTTCTATAATGCCCATTAGCCAACCCCACAACGGAAGCGGAACAACTGTCTTTTAAGCCTATGGTTTTTGACATATGGATATAACCTGAAATTTTTTTTCTAAAAGTAAAAAGGAAAAATCATAGGCAAGAAAAAAGAAATAATAAACCAGATGGTGGTCATCTCTATCAGCTTCAGGCAGACATCACATTACACTCTGTGCTTCATGGGTAAGCATTTTCCCTGAGGAAAGAAGGGTCCATTAGAGTCTATGATTTCATGGAAGAGCTGGACTCTCCTAATTCAGGGAATCTCTTTCACTGACAAACTGCCCCATTGCCATTCCCATCCAGAGATGTGGTTTGTGATTTTAATCACAGTAATCTCTATGTAAAATAGCCGTTTTAAGTCAGGCATGGAAAGAAGCATGTACTCATAAGGCCAAGGCCCGGACAAAATCAAGGGCAGGTCCAACATCAAAATGGAAAGTGAGTCTAAAGAAATCAGGACACAAGGCGAAAACGAATCCCACATATCCTGCCTGGCGTCTTCCTTCCAACGTGTTGTTTTGAAAAAAACCTGTTTGTGGGGAAATGAGTGTGTTTGTCTCAAATGAATCACATGGTTATTGTCCCAGACAAACACCACAAGTTTTGTCTCAAAAATAGCTGATTCACTTGATTTTTTTCTTCAATATAGAAGTCCCCTTTGGAGAGCAGAGTAGAAGACTATTTGTTCCCTTTTCTTAAAGGTGCAATTTGTCTCTAGCAACCATTAGGAGAGAATCTAAGAAGACTTGGTTTGACTAAAAATGTCAACTCCAAAGAAAGATTTTAATATCTTATACATGTTTTTGAAGTCTTACATGTCAGAATAACAATTTCTAAACATGTTTCATCTTAAATATGCACTTGAAGGTTGCGATTTCCTATGATTTCCTTTATTTGGGGGTGATAAGGAAGATAGGACTTTGAGTAGTAGGGCTTTTGAAAACAATGCTGATCCTGTATGTGAAGTCCCATGCTGAGGCACTCTTCTACTGTTTTTTAGGAATTACATTGGATTTCTGGTCCCAAGAATGATAAGACTTTTTAAGTGGTTATTTGTTAAGTTTATATTTATTTTGCATATATTATTTATTTTTCTATATGCTTGGATTAGAGGAACAAAAAGAATGCATCCAAAGTTAAGATTCTCAGAGTCTTCAGTAAATGGTCAGACCTAAAGCACTGATTTACTTTGACATACTTCATTGAGAACTTATGAGGTCTCTAAGAGAGTACACAAAGGATCTGGTCTTGTCCTAGATGCTGCTTAAGATGTTTCCATAATTTGGATAAAAGCATTGATGATGTGATTATTGAATATGCAAATGAGAAAATCTAGAAGGAATAGCTAATATTTGTGATGACAGTCAAAGCTTACAAAAGATCTAAATAGATTAAAAAGCTTGGCCATGGGAAATATGAGGACATTTAATCTTTATTGCCATGGACAACTTGGGATCGTTGAAAAAAGTTTTGCAATTTTTTGAAGGTAATCCTGTCCTTTCTCCATGGGACCTGCATCTATCCAAGATATTCATAATGGAATGAAAACTCCGTACCGTTTTCATTCAAATGACTATTAGAATTGGGAAAGTAGGCATTCTTTAGCTCTGGAGTGACTCCTAGTCTTGAGGATGGTTGAGTCAATTTTTTTTGGAAACGTTAAAGATCTCTTTTAGGAAGTCCTTTGAGTTTCCGAGGCTGGATGTCATTAGAACCATGAAATTCTCAAACAGAAGAACAGAGAGGACCTCACCAGCTATGAAGAATTTGACTCTGAGCTGTGAAGATGTGTGAGAGGGCTTTGAAAATGAACTGAAAAGAGCTGAAAGAATAATGACAAGGTCAGGAGGAATAATCAGTCCAGACTCTTAAGGGCAATAATGAAAACAAAGGTTGGAATAAAGGACTACCTTTCCCATATCTAAAACTAAAAGAATAATTTTCACCAAAAACACAATGATATAGTGGAATAGGTAAAAAGTTAAACTTTGGTCAGCTCAGTAAGCAGTCCTGATTTTAGAGCACTTAATGAACAGATGTACACTTTCCCTGGCAGTTTTATAGGGTTCTACCAAAGGAATTGAGGAAGATGTGTATCTCTTGGGGTAGGTTATCTTCTTTAACTATAATTTATTAAAAGTCAGGGTTCTATCAGTATGTGTGTGTGTATGAGTGTGCATGTACTCACTCATGTGAGTGCTAGGGAATTTGATAGAATGAGGGGTCATTTGCAAGTAAAAGAAATGTTTAGTAAAAATCAATAAAACTCTCATCTACGTGTATACCTATGTATGCAATATATGTGTACTTAGATATAACATTTAAACTATTTCTATTAATGAAAAGTCTTTCTCAAATATACTATATATGTATTCGTCTCTTGATTTCCCCCCTCAAAATATGATGATTATTTTATGACATATTTTATTATTTATGTTCCTCAGTTCAAATCTAATCTTAGATACTTATTAGTTATGTAACCCTGAGCAAGTCACTTAAACATGTTTGCCTCAGTTTCGTTCTATGTGAAATGAACTGGAGAAGGAAATGGCATACCACTACTGTATCTTTGGCAAGAAAACCCCATATGAGGTCATGAAGCATCTCTCTCTCTCTCTCTCTCTCTCTCTCTCTCTCTCTCTCTCTCTCTCTCTCTCTCTCTCTCTCTCTCTCTCTCACACACACACACACACACACAGATACACCAAACACATTCACATACTAAACAATATTAAACTCTTTCTAGAAACACTGATACTACTGAACAGAAGAAACTCTAAGCAACCAGAAAGGCACCCAAATAAGAGAATATACAGTATTCTACTCTCCTCTCTGCCCCCACCTAAAAATAAGGGTGTTTTATAGTTTATTCTTTGGGACCAAGATTAAACATTACATTTAAAGAGATTTTGGTTGTATTTTAATGTGATACTTATTTACTTCATTATATAAAGCTTGGAAAATTAACTGAAATAAGGTAAATGATTAAATATTTATTGTTTTATACAATTAGCTTAATAACTTTTGACATTAAAAAATTTAGTATGAAATATTCCTGACTTTTAAAGCAATTGGTCACTTTGAGTGACATAACATTAAGTTTAAGAGATTTCAACACATATTCTTTAATTCATCATACTACCGCACTTTAAGACATTGGATATTAAGTATGCCTTTGACCGACCCACCATCTTTTTCTTTTCCCTGAAGTAGAACCTTAATTATAGTCCATTTTTTAAAATTGGATTTAATGCAAGCCAGACCACAGGACACTGAAGCCCATTTATGTACCTCTCTATAATACACTTCCTTTTAACATTATATTATTTATTCATTTGTAACATTCTTTTCTTTTTAAATATTGAGTTCCAAATTCTCTTCCTCCCTGCCACCCCTCTCCCATCCCTTGATAAGGTAAGCAATATTGTATCAATTCTACACATAAAGTCATACAAGACATTTTCATAGTAGTCATATTAAAAAAAAACAAGAAAAATAAAGCTAAAAAGTATACTTCAATCTGAACTCAGTGTTCATCATTTCTCTCTCTGGAGGTGTAGAGAAATTTTTATGATAGGTTTTCGAAATTATCTTGGGTCATGATGTGGATCAGAGCAGACAAGTCTCTCACAATATTTCTGTTACTGTGCCCATGGGATCTCCTGGTTCTTTTCTCTCCATTCTATATCAATTCATAAAGATTTTGTCATGTCTCCCCTGAAAGCATACCTTTAATCATGTGTTATAGCATGACAGTACTACATCACAGTCACATGCCTCAGCTCGTTCAGCCATCCACTGACTGATGAGCATCCCCTCAATTTCCAATTGTTTTCCACCAGAAGAAGAGCTGCTGCAAATATATTTGTACATACAGGTCTTTTTTCCCCCTTGGTCTCTTTCTAGTATTGACCTGGTACTGGTATTGCTGGTCCAAGGTCATGCAGAATTCCATAGCCCTGTGGGCATAGTTCCAGATTGCTGACCAGTTCACTATGCCACCAGCCGTTCATCAGTGTGTCGATTTTTCCCTCATGCCCTTCAGTATTTGTCATTTCTTATAGATATGAGGTGATACCTCAGAATCTCCTTAATTTGTATTCCTCTTATCAATAGTGATTTAGAGGATTTTATATGATTATAAATAACTTTGATTTATTCTTCTGAATATGGCTTGTTCATATCTATTGACCATTTATCAGTTGGGGTATAGCTCTTATTTTTTGTGCATTTGACTCAGTGCTATACTCAGTATATATTTGAGTAAGGCAGTCTTTTTTTTCATGATTTTCCCCACTTAATAGAATTTTATTTTTTCCAGGTATATGTAAAGATAGTTTTGAAAATTCATTTTTTAAAAGCAATTGGGGTTAAGTAGCTTACTCAGGGTTACATGGCCAGTTATTTCTGGGTGTGGTGCTAAGTATCAGAGCCCAGATTCAATCCCAGGTCATCCTGACTCTGGGGCCGGTGCTCTTACTCACTGTGCCACCTGGCATTGAAAATTCATTTTTAAAAGATTTTGAGTTCCATTTTTTCTCCCTCCCCTTCACCTTCCTCAAGACAGTAAGCAATCTGATATAGGCTACACATGTACAATCATATGAAATATATTTCCACATTAGTTATTTTGTGAAAGAAGAATCAGAACAAGAGAGAAAAAGCATGAGAAAGAAAAAAAAAAGAGGAAACAGTCTGCTTCCATCTGCATTGAGACTCCATAGTTCTTTCTCTGGATGTAGCTAGCATTTTCCATCATGAGTCTTTTTGGAATTTTCTTAGATCATTGTATTGCTGTGATGAGTTAAGTCTATCAAAGTTGGCAATTGCATAATGTTCTTGTTACTACATACAATGTTCTTCTGCTCACTTAGGTCAGCATCAGTTCATTTAAGTCTTTCTAGGTTTTTGTTTTTATTTTTTTTTCTGAAAATATCCTACTTATCATTTTCCATAGAACAACACTATTCCATTTGCAATGCTGGAGGAACTGTGGCAAAACAGGTCCTTGAATATGCTGTTGGTGGAGACGTGACCTGGCTCAGCCATTCTGAAAAGCAACTTGGAATTATGCTTCAAGCGCTTTTAAATTGGGCGTGCCCTTGGAGGAAATGATATTGCTACTATATCCAAAGTGATATCATTACTATCTGCAAAGAGATCACAGATACTAAGGCCCCATATGTCTGATGATACTTTTATAAGCTCTTTCCATGTTGGAAAAAAGTAGAAACTGCAAAGGTGCTGATCAGTTGAGGAAGAGCTGAACAAGGGTATGGTACAAGAAAATCATGGAAAACTATTGTGGTATAAGAAATGCTGAAGGGCATGGTTGGAGAAAATCCTGATAAGAGTTTTATGAAATGCTTCAAAGTTAAGTGAGCAGAAACAGCAGAACATTTTACACAGTAACAACAACATTGTGAAGATAATCAGTTCTGAAAGACAGTTATTGCTCAACATAATGGCCAACCTCAATTCCAAGGACTCATGATTGTCCATACATGCATGCATACATGCATACGTATGTACATACTTGCATATACATGGAGAGAGAAATGAAAGATTCTGAGTTTATTTTCTTGTCTTTTACTTTTTTTCTCCTCTTCTCTTCCTGATATAGTTAATACAGCAATTTTTTTCTGCTTGACTTTTCTCTCTCCCTGTGTGTGTGCATGTATGTGTAATTTTTCCTGTCTTCCTAGTAGATAAAGGAGGAAAAGAATTTAAACATGAATTTAAAAAAATAGAGAAAAATAAAAGACAAAGTACTTGTGAATGCCAATGCACCATAAAAAAGTACAACATTCTTCTGTGAGTTTTTCTTTCTGCAGGGGTCAGGGTTGGAAGGCTTGCCATGTGGCTATTTATTCCTAACAATATTTTTCTCTGAAAATATTTGTTCATTCGTGTCCAAGGTTTTGAGACTAGGAAATTCTGGGGTTAGTCTTGTGAGGAGAGATGCCATGGGATGAAGGCTTAGCATAGTTTGAAGGATGGGGAGAGGGTTAAATCGAGAGCAAAAACTGTAAGTACTGGGGTTTAACAGCATACTTCTCTCAGAGAACAGGGGCCACTGAAACATGTAATCAAGCTATTTGGATGTGGACCAAGAGCCCAAGAGAACAATGAAACTAAATGAAAACAGAGTATATAAAGATGTTTGTTTGTACCTTACTGTTGGATAGAATCAGAAACATTTCAGAATGAGTTCTGAAATGATGCCTGCATTACCAAGAATAAATGAGATAATCAAATATAGTCAATTCTCAATTAATCATACTAATAGAAAGAGAGATGGTGCATGGAGGACCCAAGAACAGATCATACAGAAATCAGTCTTATCATTCTATAATGCAATTAAAGGGGATGCTTTAGTTAGATCCACATGCTTAAATGACTTCTCAGAATTCATACTCCCTGACTGGACCCAGGTTCAATAACATCTAGTCAGACAGTCAGTTATTCAGTGGTCAACAAACATTTATTAATCACTCAATATCAGCACGGTAGCAAATGCTAGGCATACAAAAACAGCCAGAGAGAATTACATTCCCTGGCTTCAAGGAGACCATAATCTAATGGATGAGACAACATGTAAATGCCCATGTGTGCATAAAATAAACACAGAGTAAATGACAAGTAATCTCAGAGGGGGGGGGGGGTACTGGTTGAGGAAGGTTTCCTGTGGAAGAAAGGGTTTGAGCAGAGTCCTAAAGGAAGCAAATGAAGCTAGAAGGCAGAGTTGAGGAAGGAAAGCATTCCCAAGAATGAGGTCAGCCTATGAAAAAAAAAATCATTTAGAAGGAAGAATGAGAAGGCCCTGGATGGTAGAATACATTGAAGGCAGTCAAGTGTAGGAAGTCTGGGAAGGAAGGAAGGGAGGAAGGGAGGAAGGAAGGAGGGAAGGAAGAAAGGAAGGAAGGAAGGTTGGAAGGAAAAAGGGAAGGAGGGAGGAAAGGAGGGAGAAAGGAAGTAAATGAATGATGTGAAATGATATCTACACCTTTCAGCTAGTGGAAGACCCCAGCCAGTGACCAGAGATGCTGCTGGCTCACAGATACATTTAGAGGAACCGCTGTTTCAAGTCACCAGTTGGTCTGCTCTTCAGCTGGAGCCTCTGGGTATTGAGGCATGAGTGGGAATGGACACTGGAAAGTGGTGGTTGGCCCTGGTTGATCTGGAGCTCAAACCATGAGTTTGAATCAGTATTAAACCAGATTAGGCAAAGTGGATCATGGTATGTGTGTGCGTGTGTGTGTGTGGGGGGGGGTTGCATGCATGTTTGGACATTTGTGAGCACAAGTGAACATATCTATGTATCTCTCTGCTTCTGTATTATCCCAGCCCCATATGTCTGTTTCCTGCTTCCTTCTTATTGGGAATCACATGATGTATGTTTGGCATAATAACAATTGCAAATGTCCTTTGGAGGAAAAGTCATTTTTATTTAGTAAATAGAATGCATGAATAATGAACAATAGAAGAAAATGGTAAAATAATTAGGAAGTGGTTCAGAGGTGCTCATTTACAACTGAGGAAATTAAAAATGCAAATACATTATTATCACAGAGGTAGTTAACAGACAAATGAGGGCAAGGGGAAGAGAGCAAGTCTACTAATTCATCATTGTTTGAAAGACACCTGCAAAGTCTAACTGGAAAAGGCAGGCTGAGAAATGCAGATGGCCACATTTTGTAACGTATCCATCATTTTTTTTTATTCGGTAATTGGAGGAAGGAATCATCCTCAGTGGAAAGAGGATGCTTTTTAAGTTAAATACTCGAGTAAAAATTGGTCGATAGAGAACCAAAGCCTGCACACACACCCCCCTGTGGGCTGAACAGTCATGCAATGTTTATCTTCTGAAACCAAAGGCACCTGCAGTCCAGCCAACACGATCTATATTGGGACACTGACAATTAAATGCATTTCCGTTTCTGCTTTGGTTGGCGGCTTGATTTATTGGAACGAGGCTGTGCTGTGAATTCACTCACTAGGTTCTAACATGCTGAAAAATAGTCCAGTGTCTGTCGCTAAAACCAGAGCCAAGGGATTGCAAGGGTCACTTTCGAGTCAGGGCTTGGGCTTCATCGTGTTGGTCCAAAGATGAACAATGTTAACAGGACCAAGTGAAAACAGAGCCTGGTTCACTCTTGGTTCTGTCTACAGATGGGTGCCTTAAAAACATTTAACCAGTGAAAAGCACACATACTCTCTGAAAATCAAATGAAACAAAACCCGTGTATACATGTAGATGCATGACGATAGGCAGATATTTGCATGTATATGCATGTCCATACTAACACATGCACACATATAGGAATACACGTGTGCATATGTGTGTATGTATGTGTGTACACATGTGTATTCCTTTTAAAAGAAATACAAAGGTAACAATCCCCAAAATATCTGGGGAAGAAACAGGAGATGCAAAGGGGAAAGGAAGGCTAAAACAGTGAAGGTCAGTTCTGATGAGATCCGTGCCTGGGGGCTGGTAAAACTGCCTCTGTCTGGCCAGGGCTGGCACAGATGGGCAAGGCCCACAGCCTAGCTTTAATTCGTGGTTTCTCTCTCTTTACTTCAGCCTGGCTCTGCTTTCGGGAGGGGGCAGTGGGGAATGGGCTGCCTTCATAGAGAAGAATGGAGAACGGTGTATAAGAGGTCCTCAGGTTACTGAGTCAGTCCGGTGCTGCCTGCTCTCCCAACCACTTCTCTTTCCTCCTCAGAGACCTGTATGTCCTGATCTAGTTCCCACAATCTGCAGGGGACCACAACGGCAGTCTTTTTTGCCTCCTTGGAGGGGATGGGTCCTCCAGGCATAGAGAATACTCCACGAGTAAGGGCCTGACCACCTATACAGCCAGGTGTTTGTGACCGTGGCCACAATGATGACAGCTCCATAGAGGAAAATGACTCTGGGGGTCTGTGCCTGACACTTATGAAGGGCTTAACAGATGCTTATCGATGATGGTGAGTCAATGCCTCATTTGTCTGGGGATGGCCATCTCTTGCAGCAGTTAGGAAGGATGGATTTCTTTGTAAATAGTGCCTGTGTGCAACGGGTTTTCATTTCCCTTTAGACTGGGAGCTTCTCTTCCAGGAGGCCCAGTCCCTTGCTTTCTTCCCTCTCCCTGGTGCTTCTTACTATGACCAGCACACAATAGGTACTTAATAAATGCTCATTGACTAATACCACTGTTAGAATCAAATTTCACATCTCCCCAAACTTTCCCACATAATAAAGGAAACAAGGCAGACTAGGGCAGTGATTTGGTCTGCCATCAGATCTAACAATCTGCACCCATAGACCCACCCCCTTTCTTCAAGAAGAAGGAAATTTTTGATTAACAGGCATCTCAAAATAAGATATAATAACAAAAACAGCTCCTGCTTATGTAGCGTTGTAAAATGCATTATCCCACTGGATCATCACCACAGCCCTGCCGAAAAATCGCCTTTCTAAAAATAAGTAAGGAAACTGAGGCTCAGAAGGCGTGAATCACCCAGGGGATGTAGAACTACTTGCTGTCAGATACAGGGTTTTGAACAAATGTCTTCCTGTCTCCAAGCCCAGGCAGTTACCTCCAGCGTTAGGAAGTGAGATTCAAAATTTGAGGTCTTTATCATTGTTTTTCTTTATGTGATTCCAGTCATTATGTATGTGGTGTCCCCTGCTTCTATTTCTTCTCTTTATATCACTCAAACGGACCTCACCATGTGCCCCTAAATAGCTGTTCATCATTTCTTACAGAATAGTACTATGGCCTAGAAGTCACATGGAGTATACCACGTACATGGTTGTATGCCATGATTTGGGAAGCTGAGTCACAATGGACATCAGTCTCTGCATGGAAAGGTTTCTTGGTGTCGATCCCATGAGGAGTAGAAAAATGGTCAGAAATGTGACATTTCTTTGTCTTTGATATTCTTAGGGCATAGGCTCAGCAGTGAGCTTATTGGATTGAAAGACTGTGAGATTAGTCACTTATATTTCATAATTTCAGTTGATGTTTAGAATGTTTGCAGCACTCCTAAGCACCACCGGCATTTCACGCACTCCCATACCTTTTCCTCATTTGTCCTCTTGATAACCCTGTGAGGTGGGTATTGTCCTCATTTTACAGTTGAGAAAACTGAGGAAGCCAGAAGTTAAAGGACTTGCCCAGGGTCACAAGGCTAGAAAATGTCCAAGCTGGATTTGAACTCAGGTCTTCTTGATTCCAGGCCCAAGGAGTACCTGCCCTTGTCCAGGTTTTCTGTCCAGTTTTCCCCTTTATTCCCTCATGAGTGATGAGAAGTGATGGGAGACCCTTCTCAGTGTGGCAGGTCAGGTCCCAGCCCTGCCATCCCACAAACTCGGAGGTCTTCTTGTCATCTCGCCCCCTTGAAGGGGTCTCTAATTTTTATTTTTGGTTGTTTATTTGGTTGATTTTATGATCACCTCAATTCAGTCTTCCAGCTCTGGACTATTTCCTCGTCTCCTGTCCTCTTCACCATGGCCTTCTCACCCTGGCATTGGCTCTATGCCTACAATGGTCTCCTCTGCCTGGTAAGCTCAGCCTCAGAACCTCCATGTGGGGAAATAGCGAAGCTCTCTATGCTCATGACTAATTCAGCTCAGCCCCCAGGTCTGGGCTTGCTGGATGACTTCACCTCCTTGCCTCAGGAGGTCAGACTCCATTGCCTCTCCCCACTGTGTGCTTAGGTCCTTTTGCGGTTCCTATCTCCTGTTAGAATATAAGCTGCCCAAGGACAAGGCCTTCCCTTCATTCTGCTTGTGCTTGGATGCCCAGCCTTCATAGTACCTGCCATATAGTGATGCTTTGTCTAATCTAACAAGCGAACCTAATTAATGCTATGACTTTTATTTTACTTTTGGTATTTTAACTTTGCTGTAATAAATTTTATTCCAAGCAGTAATCTTCATTCTGTTATGAATATTTATGTTTAAGTAATGTTCTTATCCACATCTTTGCTTCACTCAAATTCATTCTGCGTCCTTCCCCCCTCCCCCTCCATTTTATGCACAGATGAATCTCATCCACCTTCATGGTTGGAGTTTTTGTTTTGTCCTTCATTACACTGCAATATTAGCCTCCCCCTTCCTGGGAAAGAAAACAAAAAAGAAATCATTCCAAGCCCTTCAGTCATCGTCTTCACCATCAACCTCCCTTTTCTCACCTCCCTTCTCTCATAGCCCATCCATTTTGAAATTCCATTCTCTCTCATTTAGCCCCAGATTGCCCTGACGTCCTTTGTCATGTTTCTGCTACAATGATCTTTCAGAATAAAAGCATGAGTAACAGAACATCAACCTTCCCCTTCCCTATCTCCTTTTCAATCAAGGTGTCTCCTGTTGTGACTCAGCTCCTCATTTCATCCCAAGAGTCTTTCTGCCTTCACTGTTTGAGTGTCCGCGGTCCAAAACTCGTTGCTGTTGCTCCCTTTAGAGATTTGTGGAGATGATGGGACCCCAAAGACATAATAGAAGCAATTATCAATTGTGGAATGGCTGAATGGGTTGTAGTATTTCAATATAATGGAATAGGATTGTGCTATAAGGAATGATGAGCAGGCCAATTTCAGAAAAACCTGGAAAGGCTTACAGGAACTGATGCAAAGTGAGCAAAATCAGAGGAACATTGTACACAGTAGCAACAGCATTGTGTAGTAATTGAATAACTTAGCTCTTTTCAGCAATGCAAGCATGCAGGACAATTCCAAAGGTCTCATGATGGAAAATGGTTTCCATATTCAGAGAAAGAACTGATAAAGTCAGCAGGTAAAAGTATACTGTTGTGTGTGTGTGTGTGTGTGTGTGTGTGTGTGTGTTTCCCTTTGGCCTGTTTCTTCTTTCATAACATGACCAATAGAGAAATACATTTTACATAATGACACATTCTAACCTATTTCATGTTGCTTACTGTTTTAGGAAGGGAGGGAGAAAATTTGGAACTCATTTTTTAAATGCATATTAAAAATTGCCTGTACATGTAATTGGAAAAAACAAAATACTTTTAAAAAAGAAACAATTAATGGTTATTTTGACTTTTCATGATGTTCAAATAAGTTTACCTATCTATTTTCTCTAATGCATGCAATTTAAAATTAGGAATCTCAGTCCAACTTGGTTTTTCTTCCTTGGGTGGCTTGGAAATTACCAATTCTGTTCTAAGAAAATGTTTACACCCAACATTGCATAAAGAATAATTTGAGGGCACTAGCCATTTCCCTTTGTTTTTAGGTGTAATCATCCCTTCTTCCCATTTCTTGTTATTTTCTAATTCTGCATGATTATTATTGGAGTTCCTTGGTACATAATCTGCTCTCTGTCCATTTGTTATTATATGTCTGAGTGTGAACACCTGAGGTTTCTGCTTCTTTCTAGGTGCACTTTGCTCCCTGATGCCAATACTTTTGAGGAAAATCATTTATTTATTTATTTTAAAGAAAGCAATAGTCAAGCATCTTGTTATCTTAATACCCTGTTTTCCATACTATTTTTAAAAACTAGCTCTCCCTATCTATCCCAGGATGGGAATGTTTTGGTCACTTATGGGTTTAGTCCCACTACTGATAGACATAGAAAATTTGCCCGGCTCTGTTTCCAAGGTGAGTGGGTTCACTCCTTATGTAACTGGGCTCCCTCTGACTCCTTTCACCATACTTCTGTGTGGACACACAATTGGCTTAGCATGGTACAGCTGAGAACCCCCAAGCTCAAGAAATAAGCCATCCTTGGGTTCCCCAGTAGCCAGGATGGCAGTTATGGGACCCCCCATGCCAAGTTGTCAACTGTATTTTATAGGAAATATCCTACCTGTTCTTGCAAATGTTTTGTCAGTTGATACTGATGACATGCTTGATGAGGGTCTGAGAAGATAGCAGGTGTGCTTTTGTAAACGACACAGTATTTTAGACTGTACCTTTATAGTCACACAGCTGCGAGAATTGTGCAGAGAACACAAGGCTTCTCTGTGCCTGTTTGACGACAATTAAAACATCCAAACAAACATTTGATTGAACAGTACTAAAGACTTGCTGGCAACAGTGGGATTTTCATTCATCTGTCAAACCTGACATGACAACACTCCACATTAATATGACGTTTGTTTAAAGCAAAGAAAGGAGAGCTCATTATTGAAAAGAAAGCTGCCCATAGCCATCCAAATGGAACAAGGATTTCCCTGGTGATCATGCTTCAAAAAGCTCCTTTTGGGGATGACTTTATCCCAATGGCACCAAGTCACAAAACAGTTTGGAGCCTTTCAAAGAGATACAGGATCAAGCAAAGAATTTGGTTTCACACTGTTAGTGGGGCAAGGGCAGGTAGGGAGGAGAAGGCATATTATCCTGACTGCAACCAACAGGTGGATGAGTGTCATTGTGGGATGACCATGGCACGGGGAGGGGGCAGAGAGCTGAGAACTGAACAGGAGACAAATAAGGTTTACTTAGGAGAAGGTGGGGAGTCCTTTAAATGACTCCAAATTTCTCCCTGAAGGAAAATCCTTTCAACAATGTGATTGGAAGTGGAGTCTCTCTCCAAAAAGAATGCTTCAGTAACAGTTCCAGAATCTTGAATATCTGGATTGAATTTAACTAATCTTAGTGGAGAAAGGGAGGTTACTGAATGTCATGGTAGAGGAAGTGCCTGCCAGGGGCTATGGCCAGCCAATGAGCCCAACTGCCCTGGTGTGACAAGTGCAGTGGGAGCTCAGAGTGAAGGTGGGAAGAGAGCAAAAAAGTCCCAGGAGAAAGGAGGGGGCTGATCTCAGGGAGAACAGGAAAAGGAAAATAGCGGGAGGGCAAATGGCTCAACACAAGAGCAAATCATATTCTTCAGGTAAAAGAATAATAGACGATTGGCTTAGTGAAAATTTCTGCTTTTTGTTATTAATTTAAAGAGTCTGAATTCCTTTGCAATCATAAAACCTGTATAATCACAAACATAGGACTTACTGCATCAGATGTAAGGTCTTTGAAAATAAAACAAAAATAAAAATCAGTTAGGTTAGTATGTGAAGCAGAAATACAGGCAGACAGTACGTGTAGCCCAGAAGCTTAAGAAGTCCAATTGGGTTATGATTTCATCATTTCCTATGTAGTCTGCAAGCACATCTATTCTTGCACCAGAAAGCCTTATGGCTGCCCTCCAGACATGGGGCCCTGATTCTCGTTTGCCAAGTCTAGACAAAAGGAACCTGACCTCCGCCCAGGCTCTGAGGCCAAGCCAGCTGCGAACTCTGTGCTCCACACTTCCCATGGCACTCGCTAGCTCCAAGGCGATAATAGAGACAAACAGCTAGCATTTATGGAGTACTTTTAGGTTTCTGTTGTACTTCTATATGAATATATATATAAATGCATGTGCATATATACAGATTACAGATATGCATACACATGTAAATGTACACTGTAAGTACATAGCCACACATACACATTCATATCTTCATATATGTGTGTGCATATGTAGGCGTGTGTGTGTGTGAAGTAAGAGAGAGGGAGAAGGGAGGAGAGTAGAGGAGAGGAGACACTAATGTGGGTAATGTGGGTGAGGGCAGGTGCTAAATAAAAGCCAGAAAGAAGCAGCGGACCCCTTCAAATGAATGACATGTGCTAAGCACTAGTGGGCACGAGGTGGAGCCATAATGCACAGACCACTGGACTTGGGGTCAGCAAGACTCATCTTCCTGAGTTCAGATCCAGCCTCAAACACTTACCAGCTGTGTGACCCTGGGCAAGTCACTTAATTGTGTTCGCCTCAGTTCCCTCCTCTGTAAAATGAGCTGGAAAAGGAAAAGGGGAAACCACTGCAGCGTCTTTGTCAAGAAAACCCCAAAAAGGGGTCACAGAGTGGGACAGGATTCAATAACAGCACCGAGGATTTTGAGGCAGAATCATTAACACCAGAGAAACTGGGTGATTGGCTCATCTGTGTGACTTTATGGGTCACATAGTAACTATCAGAGGCCAGATGTGCATCCGAGGTTTCCTGTCAGCAAATCTTGCACTCACCCATTAAACCACTCAAAGAACCTGTCACCACCGAGCAGTGTGGACATGGAGTCCTCCTCAGTGCCCGGGGTGGGGGCAGAGGGAGCGATGAGCAGAATCCATTCCCTTCCAGCTGCTCTGTGTCACCTGGCACAGGAGAGAGTGGGAGGAGGGGAGCATGGTGGCTAGAGGAGCAGAATGTTCTCCCCTCTCTTCTTCTCTGTCTCTAATCTCTGTCTCTGTCTATCTGTCTGTCTGTCTCTGTCTCCCTGTCTCCTCTCTCCTCTTTATCTTTCTCTCTTTCCATTCTCAAAGTGAATATTAACTCCTGGAATGATCTCTCCATCATGTTAATGCTGGGCATTTCTCTTGTCCTGGAGAAACACAGGCTGCAGGCAGGGGAGTCGCAGCAAAGCCTAGGGCTCGTCCAGGCTTTGATTGTCCAGGTAAGCATTAGGTAGACTAACCCCTGACCTGGCAGAGAACGGCAACATCTGTGACATCAAACACTGACTGAGCCAGGCTCTGGAATGAAGGGTAATAGGTACAATTATACACTCAGGTATTTGTGAGCTTGTAAGGATCAGTCTCTAATCAATGTGGAGTCCATCAAGGTGAGAAATTGAGAACTTTGTGAGAGCCGAGTTTCCTCTTTGATCTGCAAACAGAAAATCCAAATGAGAACATTAAGAATCACAATTTTCCAGTAAATTGCTTCTCTGATAACAGGAGTATGGGAGGACTTAAGAGAGGGGAAAAAAGGAAGGTGAGTGCTTTCTCCCTTAACATGTTCTTACACTTTCTGCTTTGCTCTTTTGGTCATAAATGCACCGGGCACCAAGCATATTCTCTCTAGGTATGCAAAGGTAATTAAGAGACAACAATCAATCTTGGGCATGAAGGCAGGACAAGTACTCGTGTCTCGCAAGGGTGAGTTTTAGCCCACTGACTAAAGAGTAGTAGGGACTTGTTTGCACATGACTTGACTTTATTACGGAGTTCTTTCTGCTATGGCTCCTCCCCTTAATCTAGAATGGGCAGAAATGCCTTCCCTTTGAGTCATCCTGGCCCTTAACCCTAGGACTTTCCTAGGAGTGACATCGGTCTCCTAGAGTAGGGGATAAGAGGTTTACTTTTCCTTTCCTTGTTATTCCTTATTCAAAAGTCCATTTCCTTCTTACACAACTCTAGGTTGTCTTAAGGTGATTAGTTTCAGTTCAGTCATTTTCGTCTCCGATACTCCGTTGGGAATTCTCCTTACAACATGGCTGGAGACCTAGGTGTGATGCTCTAGAGGCAGGTTCTCTGGCTTATTGACACTATATGGTTTGATTAAGGCATTCATACCTCCCAGTATTTCTAAGGTGGATAATTTCCATTTTCTATCTGAAGGCTCTCCACTTTTCCTTTCACCATAGCTAGGTTTGAAGCTCTGCAGATCTGTACCTTTTTCAGAGGTTTTGATAGGGCACCCCTCTTACATAATGAATTATTGTGGGTGGAAGGGTGTGTGGGTCCTTGGAGTAGATGCCTTTTAGTTTAGTTCACATTAGATCAGCATCTAGAAAGTAATATGTTTGGAATCTAATTTATTTTGAAAATTCAATAAACATTTAGTAAGTGAGCATGAGGTGTTCTCTCAGACGTGGTCTGACAGTATAACCCTGGGCAAATCACGTCTCTCAATAATCTAGGTTACTGGGGCGGCCAGGTGGCTCAACGAGTAAGAGCACCGGCTCCAGTGTCGGGATGACCTGGGGATCAAATCCGGGCTCAGATACTTAGCACCACACCCAGAAATAACTGGCCGTGTAACCTTGAGCAAGTTATTTAACCCCAATTGCTTTAAAAAAAATTAAAAAAATAATCTAGGTTACTGTAAGATTTCACATTGCAGAGAAGATGTCAGCCTTCACTGGTAGATGTTTCGTATACCAACGAAATAAAAACCAGTCCCAATCTCTAACATTTAGTTAGATTTGCATCATATTGGGGTCTTTGCTTGACAGATCTTGGCAAGGTCAGTCTGATAGTTAATTAACATTATCAAGTCCTTACTATGACCCAGTCTGAAAGTCGATTATATAAGTGAGACCAGTGATCAGCAGAGAGTTTGGGCAGAATGGGTTGATTTGAGAATTGTCAACATGGAGATGTCAATTGAGTCCATTGGAGCTGGGGAGATTACCGAGTGAAGTAGTATAGAGGGAAAAGTGAAGAGACCCAGGACAGAATTCTATAGGCTGCCTCTGGTTAGACTGAATGGTCTGCATGGGGACCCAGTCAAGGAGACTGAGGTCTAATAAATGGGAAGAGAATGAGGAAAGAGCAGTATCCTGAAAAACTAGAAGAAAACAGGGAAATATTTATATGAATAGGTTCAAATTTACAAATATGTTTTGCAAGTTGAAATCTAAGAAATGATGGGACATATGCTAAAATGGGATATAACTTCTCGAGAACAAGATCATTTGACGTGCCTTATGTCTCTCTTCCGATTCAGGTCATGGAAATGGATTTTGGGGCAAAAATGTGAGTCACAGATCTGTTTGAACATTGGAAAATGGTGGGTAAAGAAAAAGGATGGAATGGATGGTGGAGCCAGAGACTCTCAGTCCATGACTACTCCATACTTGAGTGCATTTTTCTATACAAGTAAAATGGATGAACAAAGATGTAGGGGAAATTGAATTCCATAGAGCATTGGGAACAAATAGACATTACTCTCAGCCACAAAATTGCTAGGACATAAGTTTCAATAGATTTTAAAAGTTATTTTTTAAGTTGTATCCATCTAGCATCTAGTGAAGGTACATGTCTGCTCATGTGTGCACTCACATCTGTTTACGACAAAGCAGATTTTTTTTTACTTTGTTGTTCCACTATTTCATAAAGAAGAGGAGAATATTAGGCTAAGTCAAATAAGGGATAATCAGTGTAAGCATATCTCCCACAACAATGAATTTGGTGGCCCTATAATAATAGATAGAATTTCATTTGCCTTATTTTCCATCATATTTCTTTTCTACTTCATAAAATCATGTTGCAACAGACTGATAAAGAAATCTTTATTTCATTCCACATTACCCGTTAATTCTGGTAAGGTAACCATCATAAAACACCCAGAGCTTCCGTTAATAATAATGTGTATCAGGAAAAAAAGTCAGGGCAACATTCTTTGTGCTTAGAAACCAGAGTGTGTTACAGAACTCATTTAGGTGTTTTTTCTTCTCCCTTTCTCTCTCTTATTTGAACTGCATTCCCTTTTACATCTCCAGGGAATTGATAATTTGGTTTTCTCCTACTCATTTCAATTACTACAGGATTGACATTACAAGTTGTGTTGGATTGAGCTAAGATCTCTATCAAAATCGAGCTGGACTCCTGCTGAGAAATCCCAAGAGGGAATTTTCATTTACTTAAAGGTATTTAAGTGACTGGAGAAAATGGGTTCCTACGTGGTATCATGGCAACCAGGAGAGGAAGCTGTCTTTTGTATCCCATGGAGCATCTCACTTTCTTCTGAAAATCACGTCCAATCATTTGTGTTATGATTTCTGCAATGTGTGGCCGGGTTAGACGAAACCCAAGAAGCAAGTATCTTATTTGTTGGGAAGGTCCAGTCTGACTTGGAAGACTGGACTAAATTCATGGAGTAATCATGTGCTTCTCCACTGGGCTAGGACTGGCAGGCATTTTCATTCTGCAAACCAAATGCAAGCTTCAATGTCAATCACTTGGGGGGCCTGACAATTGTACTAACTGCACAGTCCCCACCTCAATCCACCCCATACCCAAACCCTCTGCATCTGGTGCCTTTACAAACAGCTGATCATCATGGTGAAAAGGCAACAGATGATGAGATTTTAATGGGAAGATGGCAGCGAAAGAAAGCAATCACGCTCAGCCTGTTAATGGTTAATTGCAGAAAAACTCATTCATCAGTGAAAGATAGTCTGATCAGGTGCTGGAGTCCAAGTGCTGCTTTTCCAAAGCTTCCTTTTAAATCCCTCCCCATCCCCCCCCCAACCCCCAGGACAGCCACTTTGATTTATTCAAACTTCTCTTTAGAAGATCAAGATGTGGCTGAGCAGCTAAGCAGAATGCCTCCAGAGCTCCCTGTAATCACTGCCAGAGAGAACAGCTTTCTGTCCCCAGAGCAGTCACAATTCACTTCCTCAGAGGAGCACTTCACTGCTGCACTGCTGTCTGGTCATTAAATTACAGACATCTCTTCCTACATGTACTCCTTTGCCTAAGCTTCTAAAAAGTCTCTCTCCCCCCCCCTCTGTCCTCCCCCTCTCTCTCTCTTTCTCTCTCTCTCTCTCCCCCCTCCCCCTTTCTCTCCACCTTTCTCTCTCCATTTCCCTCTTCCTTTCCCTCTCCCTCTCCTGCCCTCTTTCCTCCTTCCCTCACTTACTTTGCTAGTGGCTCTTGTGGAAGTCTGAGCAATGATGAAGAACTGAAGAGGAAAAGTTCTGGAGAACAATTACCAACTAGCCTCTAAGGATTAAATCATTGGCAAGTATTTCATTGAACTCCCTGACCCAATACATCAAATGTGGTTTGGGGCATTTAAAGAAATATCCAGGCCATTTGAATGGAAAGTGACAACAATGCAAGATTTTAGAATCCCCTTGGACTTAGGGCTTCTGAGTTTAGTGCAGCTCATTTTCCAAGAACATGTGATCAAGTTAACCCAGAAAGAAATCTTTGAGGTTATATGAAGTATAAGTATATACTTCTGTTAATGTATTTAACAGAATAGGGTAGGAAGTATTTCCTGTCCATGTAGCCTGTCCCAAAGTGCAGTGAATTGCCTCAGGAGGGAATGTGTGTTTAGATGTCCCAGCACTGTTACAGTAAATCAAGGAAAGGCTGATGATGTTTTGGGATATTTAAGAGACTTTTTTTTTTATCAGGAAAGGCTTGGACATAACAGCTTCTGAGGGCCCTTGTAGCAGAGCCAGTTTCCTCATCTGTCACATGCTTCCATTACTCCTCCTGCTGCTAAACCTAGGATTCTGCAATTCTGGATTTGTATTGTTTTTACCACATCCCGCTGATACAGCCTATGGGCAGTGGACATTGTGAGAAAAGAATTCAGGAGAAAGTGGATAGGGCTAGATACAGAGATATAGGCTTCATCTGCATGTTTGCTTGCTTGGTTGGTTGATGTCCCGCGCTCTCAAAGGGACTAAATCATCATTATGTTTGGATCAAGCTGCAGTGTGTTCAACTTTGACTGATCAGACCAAAATAAGCAGGTAACCCTCTATCACAGGTCAGGCACACATAATCCGTGGAAACAATTTTTAGTGGAGCCCTCTCTAAATGTGTTCCTCTCATGTTTATTTTGAGCTGCTGTAATTCTGCTTCACTCATAGAGCATGGGACGGTCTTTGAAGTGAGCACACCATGCTGTGCATTCCTTTGCGCATGTCTCACACATCACGTTATTGATTCCAAAGTTCTTCAAAGAGATCTTAAGAGTGTCCTTGTATTGTTGCTTCTGACCACCCTATGTGTGCCTCTCTCTTTCTTTTTTGTTTTTTTTTATTATTATTTTATTTTTTCTTTCTTTTTTATCTTTTTTTTATTTTTCAAATGCTTTATTAACTTCTGATTTACATCATTCATTTAAGCCACATTTTGAGTTAGAAATTTTCTCCCTGTTTTTCCCTTACCTACCTTATTTTCCAGGGGCCAGGATGGCAAAGTAAATTCTGGCTGCTCCTCCCCCTCCCTGACCTAGAAAACCCAGAAATAAATGTCTGACCCAGAGTAAAATCCTGAATTAGCGAAAATAGCTTCAGGCTTAGGAGTCACTGAACAAGGTTGTAACAGAGGCAGCAAGGAGTCTGAAGAGAAGAAGGGAAGGGGTCCCAACAAGCCCCACCTCACCTGACCAGCAAAAGCCTGCCTGAAGGTTAGCCCAGGGGCATAGAGATAGAAATCTGAAGTTGCAAGACCATGCCTCTCCCATGGATTACTCTGTGGCACTCAGGGTAGCTCAGGAGAAACAAGGAGAGTCCTGAACTTGGCCTCAGTCTAGACACCCAGAGGCTACAGCATGAAAAGTCAACAACCAGGCCCTTAGTTCCCACCTGAGAAATTAGGAAATAGGAAATCACAATGAGAAGGAAGGAAGCTGAGAAGGAGAAGGGGAAGGCGAGAAAATAGATCTGAGTTTATTATAGTGAGCAAGAGCAACCAAATACAGAGGACAACATGGACTGTATACTCACACCTGAGACCACAGAAGGAAATATGAACTGGTCTCAAGCACAAAGAGCATTCTTGGAGGAGCTCAAGAAAGATTTTAAAAGCCAATTAGAGAGGTAGGATATAAATTTAAATCTACAGTGACCAAATAGGAAAAAAAAATTCTCACTGAAGAAAACAAATCTTTAAAGAGTAATATTGGTGAACTAATTGGAGAAAATATCTCCCTAAAATGACTTTCAAAAACTAACCAAGAAGAATAATTTGCTCAAAGTTAGAATCAGTCAAATTGAAGTTAAGGACTTTATGATTCACCAAGAGTCAATGAAACAAAACATGAAGATTGAAAAATTGGAAGAAAATGTAAAATATCTCACTGGAAAAACAACTGACCTGGAGAATGGATCCAGGAGAGATAAACTAAGAATTATTGGTCTACTGGAAACCATGATGAAAAAAGCAGCTTGGACAACATCATCCAAGAGATTGTCAAAGAAAACTGTCCTGAAGTCCTAGAATCAGAAGGTAAAATAGTTATAGAAAGAATAAAAATGTAAGAGGAGAGGGTAGATAAAGAAAGGGGGGGGGGGTTTACAGGGAGGGTACACTGAGGGAGGTGGTGGTCAAAAGGAAAACTCTTAATGAGGGGAAGGGAGAAGGAAGAAATAAGAACATAAGCAGGGGAGAGAATAGGATGGAGGGAAAGAGACAGACAGTAATCATTACTTTGAATGTAAATGGGATGAACTCTCCCATAAAACAGAAGATGATAATAGAATGAACTAAAAACCACAAACCTACAATATGCTGCTACAAGAAACACATTTGAAACAAAGGGATACCCACAGTGTAAAGGTAAAAGGCTGGAGTAGAATATATTATGCCTCAGCTTCAGTAACAAAAGAAAAAAACAAAACGCAGGGGTAGCAGCTATTATGTCAGATAAAGCAAAAGCAAAAATAGATCTAATTAAAAGAGATAAGGAAGGAAGTTATATCCTGCTAAAAGGCACTAGCAAGAATGAAGCAATAGCATTACTTAACATATGTGCACCAAGTGGTATAGCGTCCAAATTCCTAGAAGAGAATTTAAGGAATTAGAGGAAGATATAGATAGCAAAACTGTACTAGTGGGGGACCTTAATCTCCCCCTCTCTGAACTTGATAAATCCAACCTCAAAATAAGCAAGAAAGAAGTTAAGGAGGCAAATAGAATTTTAGAGAGGCTAGATATGATAGAGAAAACTGAATGGTGATAAAAAGGAATATACCTTCTTTTCATTGGTTCAAGGCACATACTCCAGAATTGACCATGTACTAGCATAAAAAACACCTGACAATCCAGTGCAGAAAGGCAGAAATGTTAATGGCATCATTCTCAGATCATGATGCAATAAAAATCATATGCCATTAAGGGCCATGGAAAGATAGACTAAAAGCTAATTGGAAATGAAATAAGTTAATCCTAAAGAATGAGTGCGTGAAACAAGAAATTATGGAAACAATCAGTAACTTCATTCAAGAGAATGACAATAATGAGACAACATACCAAAATTTGTGGGATGCAGCAAAGGCAGGCCTTAGGGGAAATTTTTTTTATCCCTGAACGAATTAGAGAAAAGGGAGGTCAATGAATTGGGCATGCAATTGAAAAAGCTAGAAAAAGAACAAGTTGAAAATCTCCAATTAAATACTAAATTAGAAATACTGAAAACCAAATGAGAGATTAATAAAATTGAAATTAAGAAAACTATTAAATTAATAAATAAAACTAAGACCTGGTTTTATGGGAAAAAAAAACAATAAAATTGATAGACCCTTGGTCAATATAATAAACAAAGAAGAAAAACAAATTATGAGCATCAAAAATGAAAAGGGCAAATCTACCTCCAATGAAGCGGCAATCAAAATAATAATTAGGAAATAATTTTCCCAATTGTACACACATAAATTTGACAATTATAGTGAAATGGATGAATATTTACAAAAATATAAGTTGCCCAGATTAACTTAAGAGGAAGTAAATTACTTAAATAACCCCATCTCAGAAAAAGAAATTTAAAAAGCCATCAGTGAACTCCCTAGGAAAAAAATCTCCAGGGCCAGATAGATTAACTAGCAAATTCTATCAAACATTTAAAGAACAATTGATTCCAATATTCTACAAACTATTTGGCAAAATTGGTGAAGAAGAAGTCCAACCAAAATCTTTTTAAGACACAAGTATTGTTCTGATAACTAAATCAGGAAGAGATAAGAGAGAGAAAGAAAATTATAGACCAATCTCCCTCATGAATATAGATGCAAACAATTTAAATAAAATATTAGCTAAAAGACGACAGCAAATTATCACAATAATACACTTTGATCAGGTAGGATTTATTTCAGCAATGAAAGGATGGTTTAATATTAGGAAAACCATCAGTATAATTCATTATATCAAAAATAAAACTAGCAGAAAACACATGATTATCTCAGTAGATGCAGAAAAGGCTTATGACAAAATACAACATCAATTCCTATTAAAAAACACTAGAAAGTTTAGGAATAAATGGAGCCTTCCTTAAAATCATAGGTAGCATCTACTTAAAGCCATCAGCAAGTGTTACATGTAATGGGGATAAGTTAGAAGCATTTGCAATAAGAGCAGGGGTGAAATAAGGGTGTTCACTATCACCCCTCTTATTCAATCTGGTACTAGAAATGTTAGCAGTAGCAATTAGAGAAGAAAAAGAAATCAAAGGAATCAAATTAGCAAAGTAGAGACCAAGCTATCACTCTTTGCAGATGATATGATGATATACTTCGAGAATCCTAGAGAATAAAATAAAAAACTACTTGAGACATAAAAAAATTTGGAAAGGTTGCAGGATATAAAAAAAATCCCACATAAATCCTTGGCATTCTTGTACATTTCTAATGAAATTCAACAGCAAGAGAAAGAAAAAGAAATACCATTTAAAGTTACTCTAGGCATTATAAAATATTTGGCAATGTACCTGCCAAAACAAACCCAGGACTTATGACCACAACTACAAAACCCTTTTCATACAAATAAAGTCAGATCTAACTAATTGGAAAAATATCAATTGCTCATGCCTGGGTAAAGGTAATATAATAAAAATGACAATTTTACCTCAATTAAATTTGATATTTAGCACCATGCCAATAAATTTACCAAAAAAATGACTTTATAGAGCTAGATAACATAGTAACAAAATTCATTTGGAAAAACAAACAGAATATCAAGGGAATTAATGAAAAG
Organism: Petaurus breviceps papuanus; assembly: GCF_028583685.1. NCBI lineage: Eukaryota > Metazoa > Chordata > Mammalia > Diprotodontia > Petauridae > Petaurus > Petaurus breviceps. The sequence continues at coordinate 8,036,014 of NW_027185872.1, read as the reverse complement.
GAGTTCTAGGGAAGGTGGACTAGCTATACCAGATTTTAATCTGTATTATAAAGCAGCAGTCATCAAAACTACTTGGCACTGGCTGAGGAATGGAGTAGTGGATCATTGGAATAGATTGGGCACATGAGATTCAGCAGTCAATGACTACAGTAACCTATTTGTTTGATAAATGCAAAGACCCCAGTTTTTGGCATAAGAAATCACTATTTGACAAAACTGGTGGGAAAATGGAACATAGTAGGGCAGAAATTGGGCATAGACCATTATCTAACACCATATGCCAAAATCAAGTCTAAATGGTTTCATGATCTAGGTATAAATGTTGATACTTTAAGAAATCTTGGAAAGCAAGGAATAGTTTACCTGTCAGATCTGTGGAGGGCAGAAGTCTTTATGACCAAACAAATATTAGAGAGTATTATGAAATGCAAAATGGATAATTTTGATTACAACAAATTAAAAAGCTTCTTTACAAAGCCAATGAAACCAAGTTTAAGAGGGAAGTGGGAAATTGGGAAAGAATTTTTATAGCCTATATCTCTAATAAAGGACTCATCTCTAAAATATACAGAGAATTGAGTAAAATCTATAAGAATACAAGTTATTACCCAATTTATAAATGGTCAAAGGATATGAACAGGCAGTTTTCAGAGGAAGAAATTAAAAATATCTACAAGCATATGAAGAAATTCCCTAAATCACTATTGATCAGAGACATGCAAATCAAAACAACTCTGAGGTACCACATCTCACCAGTAAGATTGGCTAAGATAACAAAACAGGAAAATGACAAATGCTGGAGAGGATGTGGGCAAATTCGAACACTAATACATTGCTGGTGGAGTTGTGAATTGATCCAGAGTTTCTGGAGAGGAATCTGGTATTATGCCCAAAGGCCTATAAATAATTTATACCCTTTGACCCAGCAATACCACTTCTAGGCTTGTATCACAAAGAGATCAGAGAAGTGGGAGTAAGACCCATATGTACAAAAAATATTCATAGCAGCTCTTTGTGATGGCAAAGAATTGAGAATTAATTGGGTGTCCATCAATTGGGGAATGGCTGATCAGGTTGTGGTATATGCATGCAATGGAATACTATTGTCCTATAAGAAATGAGGAGCAGATGGACTTCATATTTACCTGGAGAGGCTTATACAAACTGATGCTGAATGAGAAGAGTAGAGCTAGGAGAAATTTGTACACAATTACAGACACAACGTATGTGTGACGACCAACTTTGACAGACTGGACTCTTCTCAACAATGCATTGTTACAAGTCAATCCCAAATGACTCATAATGGAGAGAGATGTCTACATCCAGAGAAAGAACTGAGTTTGAATCCAGATTGAAGCAAACTATCATATTGTTTTCTTTTTCTTGTTTGGTTTTGTTTCCTCTTTCCCATTTTTCATTCCATTTGATACAATTCATCTTTATACACTGACTAATGTCTAGTGTGAAAGTATTTGCAGATCCTATACTTGATTATATGCCTTCATGGGGGTGGGCAGGATGGAAGGGAGAGTGAGAAAATTTGAAATTCAAGGAATTGTGGAATTGAAGCTTATAAACTAAAAGTAAACAAACAAATTAATAAAGACCAAAAAATTAAAGAAAAAATCATGGGAGCAAGCATGTGAAGCCTCGCTGCACTCCATTGGTGACTGGGAAAATATGAGAGCACCATCCATTTTCTATAACCCAGGTAAACATGACATCATGAAACTAATATATAATAAAGATGAACTTCTCCAGGCAACCCAATTTTGACGTAATCTTCCATAAGTCCTCATGACTGACAATATCAGATGCCTTGGTTGAATCCTATGTGCCCAGGGGTGGTGATTGAACCTACGGGACACAACGAGGTGACTAAAACATTCAAAAAATCGCAGAATTTCAGAGTCAGAAAGAGCCTTCTGTCTGTATTGTCCAATCAATCCCTTTAAAAGATTCTCTGTCCTCTACAAAATAGACATCAAATGGTCATCGAGGCTTTGTTTGAAGACTTGCAGTACACAGGCAGCAGCATCCCAATGTGTACAGCCCTAAATATTTGGATCTAATTTTCTTTGCCTTAAGACTTAATTTTTATCTTTTCACTTGAAATCCATTACTGTTAGTTTTGTCCTTAGCTCCAAACAGAAGGAATGAATTGTGTGTTCCAGGTAAAAGACCTTCAAATATTTTCAGTAAGTTGGTATTTTCCACTTGAATTTATTTCAAGCACCTCAATGTACTTCCCTGCCCTCCCCTTCTTGGACAGTCCTTGGAGGCAGGGCGCCAGACGCAATCGGACCAAGGCAGGTCAGCTGCCTTTTAATGTACACCATGCCTCACAGTGCCCAGCTTAAGGCAATGGAGGACTCCAGAGTCAGAGGACATTAACTGCAGTGTGAACATTGGGCCACCAGTTCATTTCCATCTAGAGATTTCCCTGATTGACTCAGGTACTTTAACTTTCCCCCCTTTCACTGCTATTTGATGATGTTGTGATGTTGGCAGCTGTCAAACAGCCAAGTCCATTAAGCAGCTTCCAATCCAAGTGATCTGAAACAGCAAAGCTGGCATTGATATTGGGCGCAGTGAAAGTTGTTCTCATGAAGTCCTTAACTGGATGGTGTAAGTAAAAAATAAAACTTGGTACGGGGGGAGGGGAAATCCCACCTTCTTCTGCTGTCCCAGTGAGAGCATTGGATAATGGGGCACATTCGCCCAGTAGGGGTGAAGCACCCTCACTACAGCTCAGTCTGAGATGTGCAACCACTGCAACAGGTGCCAACATGAGGACAGTGGAGGTTCAGCAAGAGCAGAGCCAACACATGCACATGTGTACACACGTACACACATACATGCAATACACATACACACAAAATGTACAGAAACTTCTGCAAAGATGATTCCATTGGCTATTGGTACATAGAATGTTCCCAGACAACACAAGATCCAGTAGACCTGAAAGGGGAGTGGCTCTTGTGAGAGAACTCAGCAGGTATCACATCCAAATAGCAGCCCTGAGCGAAACAAGGCTGGCAAGTGAGGGCCAGCTTACTGAAGTTGGGACTGGATATGCATTTTTCTGGAGTGGCCACAGTCAAGGGGAGGGCAGTGAAGCTGGTGTAGGTTTTACAATCAAAACTAATCTAGTCAACAATCTTCCATGCCTACCAAGAGTAAACTACAGCTTCATGACCATGTGATGGCCACTTTCTCCATCATCCTCAGTGCCTGTGCTCCAACCATGATGAACACAGATGAGGTCAGAGACAAAGGTTACGAAGCCCTGGAGCCCTTCTCATCAGTGTGCTGAAAAAGGCCAGTGTTGTTCTTCTGGGTGACTTTAATGTTAGAGAGGGCTCAGACTGCCAGACGTGACAGGGTGCCCTAGGGAGCGATGGAGTCATAAATAGCAACAGCAGTGATCACTTTATGACTAGACACTTGTGCATCTCACGATCTTCTCATCACCAACACTGTCTTCTGTTACCTAGATACCATATAGCTTTGTGCACGCCCCCTTCCAGCAAACATTGGCATTTAATGGACTAGGTGATTGTGAGGAGAAAAGAAAGACAGGATGTGAGAGGGATGAAGTCAATGTGTGGCACAGATTTTCACTTTAAAATGTACGTTTCAATAGCAGGTCCGTCTCCCACCTCCTCCATGGGACTCTGCAATGCTAATGGAAGGTCACATTTATGCTTTGCTCCAAAACTTTCTGCACAACATCAACAGTGGAGGCAAGCCCCAAGTCCCAAGACAGATCTATCCCATAAATATAAATCTCTTTCCTTTACATATAATGTATACAAATAGCCTGAGTGCTGCACTGTTGTCTGTGAGATGTAAGATGCTCTAAAAGGAAATCCCCAATGCAACAGGTAGGTCATCTAGAGATCAATGTTGTGTGACCCGAGAAGTCATAAGTGGGTCGCAATCTGGCCTAGTGCAGGGTATGAAGGAGGACATGCCCAGTGAAGAGGCACCAAAGATGTCTTCATATAACTGAATATCTGGTGGCAGAGGCACAGATGAGGGCTGCATTGTCAGGGGCTTCTGGATATGTAGCAGTCAGTCTCCTCATATGCTGAAGAAGAAAATCATATATGTGACAGGGCAAATATAAGTTGGTCACTAACTTCTGTTTGTTCCCTTTACCTAGATTTTGATCAAAGACTTGATGCATTCCCTCATGTTATTCTTGGAGACAAGATGGAAAAATGTGGAAGGGATGATAGAATAATGAATTGGATTCAGAAACTGCTAGAATGACTATACCCATTGCTACTCATTCATTTCAGTTGTGCTTAACTCTTTGTGACTCTGCTTGGATGTTTGCTATGTCCTTCTCCAGCTCATTTTCTAGATGCGGAAATGAGGCAAACAGGGCTAAGTGACTTGCCCAAGGTCACATAGTAAATGTCAGAGGCTGGATTTGAGCTCAGGTTTTCCTGACTCCAGGGCACACCTATACAGGACTCTTAAATCGTTCAAAGTGAACTTAAAGGTAGGACTCTAGGGAAGTTCCCAGTGGATTGATGGTAGGCACTGCACTATTTATTTTACTCAATGACTTTGGCAACACCATACGTAGGATACTCATTAATTAGTGGCTGAAACCGAGCTGTATGAGGCTGGAATTGTACTGAATGATAAGGTCAGAATCTAGAAACATCTTAAGAAGCTCGATAGCATCAGAACCAAAGTACTAAGAGACATTTGATGGGCACAAATCAACTTCAAATAGTCAATCAGTGACCATTGCTTAAATGCCCACTGTGCCATGTACTACACAGAGGCTGGGGAGCGGCATTGCTGGGAACTTTCTCTGACAAGCCTGAGGATGGGAGTGGAATCCAGCATCAATATGAATCCACAGTCAACAGTTCGACCTCAAATTGCCTAACTACTGTAGGTCAGCTCATGAACCTAAGTCTGCCCAGGCAAGTCATGGCAGCAGCAGGTAAGAGTCTCCATGTACAAAGCCTAGTTGGGACACATTTGAAATTTTGCTTTTCTGTCCTGGGTAAAACAGTTCAGGAAGCTCATGGACAAGTAAGATAATATAAAGAAATGGATGAGTCAGGTGGTGAAAGACCAAGATAAAGCCCTTGGAGGACTGCCCGAAGGATGGGAGGATGTCTGGCCCGGAGAAGGAGTGCCTTGACAAGAGTGTTGTACCTTTCTTCAAGGATTACAACAGCAGCCATGTGGGCCAACGGCCTCCTTCTTCTTCTCAGCTCTGGAGAGCTGAGCTAGAAATGGTTCCTCCAAGTTCCCGAGAGACCGACTTGAGCTCCATCCAAGGGGACAGGGCAAAATAAGTAAAACAACAGCATCCAGCGGCCAAGAACAGCAGCAATAACATCGACAGCAAGAACAAGCACAACGCCAGCAAAATCAATAACCACATCTTGACAGAGAGCACCAGGAGGTCCTCTCTCCCTCAAGTGGATGTGAATGTCTACATGCAGGTGTGTTGGTGTGTGTATGTATGTGTATAGGGCAGGGTGCTTCTGTGGACGCACACTCAGCTCCCCTCGGCCTTCAAAGCCCTTCTTAGTTCGCCCCTCCTCCCTTTCCAGTCTCCTATTCCTACAATCCACCATGTGCCCTACAAGGCTGACACCCGCCTTCTTCTAGCTCCATGAGCAGGCCCCTCCTTCTCTGACTCGAGGCCGTCCCTCCGGCCGTCCCCAGGCCTGGGATGCTCCTCTGCTCAGACGAGGGGCTTTCCTGGCTTCCTTCAAGTCTCACCAGAAATCCCACCCTCTATAGGAAACTTTCTCTCCCCCTCTTCATCCCGGCACCCTCCCTCGGTAATTGCTTCCTCCTCACTTTCCTATGACTTGTTCCATATATGTTTGTGTGCCTATCATCTCCTCCATTGGATGGGGAGCCTCCTTGGGAGTAGGGACTGCCGTGTTCCCCTTTCTGTGTGTGTAGGCCGAGTGTGATGCCTGGCTCGCGGCTGACACTTAAATGTATATTGGCTGAGTGAATATACACATGTGTGCACCCCCACATACACATAAACATGCACACATACATGCCTATGCACACACACACACAATCTCATGCATAGCACAGCTGGATAGCTGAGTGATGCCGCAGATACAGCATCAGGGAAGCCCTGAATTCAAATCTGGCTTCAGCCCTTCCTAGCTGGGTGAACCTGGGCAGATGGCTTAACCCTGTTCACCTCCATTTCTTCATCTGTAAAATGACCTGGAGCAGGAAATGCCAAAGCATCCCAGGAGCTTTACCAAGAAAATCTCCAAAAGAATTCACAAAGACCAATAACAACACACAGGACAACTGGGAGGTCCAGTGTATAGAGAGCTGCGCCTGGTGTGAGGAAGATCTGAGGTCACATGCAGCCCCAGGCATTTACTAGCAATGTGATCTTGGGCAAGTCACCTCACTGCACTTTGTCTCAGTTTCTCCATCTGTAAAATGATCAATGATGATGAGCCCCTCCTTCCTGTGGTTGTTGTGAGGATCAAATGAGCTCATCATTGGAAAGTGCCCAGTGCTGGCTGTGAGCCCTGTAGACGTGGGAGCTGTTAGTACGCCTTCCTCCCCTCCCCTTCTCCTCTGCCCCTCCTCCCACCCCTCCTCTCCGTCTCCATACACACACGTTTATGTATGTGTGTATGTCTACATATGCATGTAAATGTGTAGAGATATGTATGTATATGTACTATGCATGTGTGTGAGTATGTGTGAGTGTATGTGAGTGTGTATAGGTGAGTGTATGTGAGTATGTATTATGAGTGTGTGAGTGCATGTGTGAGTTTATATGTGTGAGTGTGTATGAGTATTATGGGTATGTATGGATGG